>NC_134688.1:292449860-292762860 GCF_050947455.1 Rhinoderma darwinii | reverse complement strand
CTGTGCTAGCATTTCTTCTGCGGTGTTGCTATCAGTGTGTGAAGAGTGGGAGAATATATATATATGTATATATGTAAAAAAAGCAGAGCAGCAGCACTCACAACAGAATAATAAATGTCAGGGTGCCCAGTAAGTAGTCCTGATCCTTGGAATATATAAAGTATTCAAAAGAAGATCTTGCAATGTTTCAGTCCTGCAATAGGACCTTTCTCAAGCATAGTGATACACAGGCTCATAATGATTTATATAAGATGTAATCAATTAGTATCATCAGCCTCATTATAATAAATATAAAACTTGTAAAGTGCAAATGCAGTGAAATAAACAAAGAGTAAGGTATCAACGAAAACAAAAATTGATACATAAAGTGAAAGTGACAAATACAAATATAAAAATATAAATATACATATCCATATACTGTGAAAAATACATGATTTGGAACATAATCAAAAAGTATACAGCTGTGTCAGGGGATGGAACTGCGGGACCACACACCAATCAACGATCAGCAATACAATCAGCTTAGTTGCTACAATGTGTTGAGACGATCCTCATCTAGGACAGCACAAATATCAATTTATTAAAAAATTCCTTTTGATTTATGGTTAAGTTGCCTGGCTGCTAGACAACATGAGACGCTCACCAGATCTTATTTGAACATGCGTAGTTGATAGTGTGACTGCATCGCTCATCCGGCGTTTTTTCTGTTGCATAGCAATATGCTATATCCGGTCTTTTGTTTTCACGCATGCGGATCTGTGATTTACGAACGTCAAAACAAAGTACGATGAGGATCGTCTCAACACATTGTAGCATCTAAGCTGATTGTACTACTGATCGTTGATTGGTGAGTGGTCCTGCAGTTCCATCCACTGACACAGCTGTATACTTTTTGATTATGTTCTAAATCATGTATTTTTCACAGTATGTGAATATGTATATTTATATTTTTTTATATTTGTATTTGTCACTTTCACTGTATGTGTCAATTTTTGTTTTCGTTGATACCTTAATCTTTGTTTATTTCACTGCATTTGCACTTTACAAGTTTTCTATTTATTATAATGAGGCCGATGAAACAAATTGATTACATGTTATATAAATCATTATGAGCCTGTGTATCACTATGCTTGAGAAAGGTCTTATTGCAGGAATGAAACGTTGCACTGTCTGATGTTGCCTGAGTAAACTAAAAATCATTATCACCTATTGGAGTGCTGCAAGATCTTCTTTTGAATATATGTTAACCGCACAGTTAGTTCATAAAGATGAGGGTGCAAGCCTGCCATGGACACAACCAAAGTCACCCAAAATTTATATTCCAAGAAACAGGCAGCACTCCAGAGATGTAGGAAAAATAGAAAAATTAGCTTTATTCTATCAGTCAAAACAGCAACGTTTCAGCTCTACCATAGAGCCTTTCTCTATGGTAGAGCTGAAACGTTGCTGTTTTGACTGATGGAATAAAGCACATTTTTCTATTTTTGCTACATCTCTGGAGTGCTGCCTGTTTCTGGGAATATGTCAGGGGCATAGCTAGGGGGGGGGGCGGGCGGGGCATGTGCCCCGGGCGCAACTAAGAGAGAAGGTAGGGGGGGCGCCAGGCCGGGTGCACAGGGCTGCTCCTACCATGAGGCAGGATGAGCTGCTGGTCTCTGGCGACAGCCTTCAGCATTGTGTGTGGGTGGCAAAAGAGAGGCCACCCACACGCTGTAAGCATTGGACCAGTGTGCTGGTTAAAACCTCACTTGCTGCATCACACAGGACTTGTTTCTCTGCCCTGCATGTCCCTTCTCTGCTCCAGCTGTTCTATCATTAGCTGTCAGCAGTCGGGGACGAGCGGGGGAAGGGAGAGGAGGTCTGCAGAGACAGGACAGGCAGAAAGCAGGTCAGGGAAGTTCACATCAGGCTCTCCTCCTGTCACATCAGCTGAGGCACTGATAACATTACAGAATCTCAGCTGTACAGAGACCATCCAGAGGACCAGGGACATGTTGCCACAGGAGCACCAGGGAGGCAAGTATAGTCTTTTTTTTTTTATCTCCACTGGTTTCCACAGCACGATTTGGTGCAGATTTCCTTCGAATTCTGGGTTGGATTTGATGCAGAATTTTCTGCAGCAAATTTCATCCATGTGTACATACCTTAAACGGACACAAGTTACAAAAGCTCCAGTAGTATACAGTTTTATGCCACCCAAAAACAGATGCAACCCCCCCAAAAAAAACAACATATACCATAAGTTCAATTGTATCTGTGTCCTGAGGATGCAGATACAGTTGACTGCGGAACATACCCCCGGCCATCAGGGACAGCGGGATGTATGATTCCTCTCCTGCAGGAGGGGTTGCTAACGTCACTGCCGATATATGGATAGTGGCTTCAGGGGGATTCTGCTCCAGGGGGAGTATGCAATCGTATCTGCACCTGAGGGGCCAATTCAAGCTTTTTTGCCATCTGAGGCAAAAACTTAAATGGCGCCTCTGTTGAATTTCAGAAAACGTTGGTGTGCACATGTACACGTATGCAAAGACAGTAGTCTTTGCATACGTGTACATGTGCACACCAACGTTTTCTGAAATTCAACAGAGGCGCCATTTAAGTTTTTGCCTCAGATGGCAAAAAAGCTTGAATTGGCCCCTCAGGTGCAGATACGATTGCATACTACCCCTGGAGCAGAATCCCCCTGAAGCCACTATCCATATATCGGCAGTGACGTTAGCAACCCCTCCTGCAGGAGAGGAATCATACATCCCGCTGTCCCTGATGGCCGGGGGTATGTTCCGCAGTCAACTGTATCTGCATCCTCAGGACACAGATACAATTGAACTTAATGCTGAAGCATTAGTTAAGAGTGGAGGAGAAGAGGGAGCCGTGCCCAGGGAAGCCCTTGACGTCACTGTCCATATAAGGATAGTGACTTCAGTGGCTCCTCTGAAGCGGAATCCCCATTGCTGACGCTCTGACAGGGGATTCCGCTCCAGGAGTAGCCTCTGACGTCACTGTCCATATATGGACAATAATATCAGTGACTTCTCTGTACAGAAATGAACAGTATCAACCTGGAGCGGAATCCCCGGCCTATGCTCTGGCTGAGCATTCCGCTCCTAGAAGGAGTCTCAATGGCGCAATCTACAGGGGGAGGGGATAGAGCTATCTACAGGGTTGGTGTGGCACTATCTACATGGGCACAGTGGCACTATATAGGGGCACTATCTACAGAGGACACTGGCGCTAGCTACATGGGTACTGTCTGTGGGCACTATCTAAGTGGGCACTGTGACACTACATGGGCACTGAGAATAGAGGCATCTAAGGGGGCATTATATGGCATGGGGCATCTAAGGCAGCATTATACTGTATGCGGCAGCTATGGCGGCATTATACTATATGGGGAAGCTATAGGAGGCATTATACTGCAAGCGGCAGCTGTAGGGGCATTCTACTGTATGGAGGCAGCTATAGGGCATTATACTGTATGGGGGCAGCCTTGGGCGCATTAAACTGTATGGGGCATTATAATGTATGGGGGCATTATGCTGTATGGGAGCAGCTATAGGGGCATTATGCTATATGGGGGAATTTGATTTGGCATTATACTTCATGGGGACATCTGTGTGGGCATTGTACTGTATAGGGGCATATGTGTGGGAATTATACTGCATGGGAGAATTTGGTTGGGCATTATACTGTATAGGTGCATCTATGGGGGCATTATGCTGTATGGTGACAGCTATGGGGCTTTATACTTTATAGGGGCATTATACTGTGTGGAGGCAGCTAGAGGGCATTATACTGTGTTGCTATGCGCACCCCATTGGTTCTCCCTCTTTGTGATACTTGAAAGTTGGGAGATATAGATGAATCCCTGGCCAAAGTGTTGCCAACGCTTTTCCCGGGGATTCCACTCCTGGAGAAGGCCCTGAGTTCACTATCCATATATGGACAGTGATGTCAGGGGCACCTCTAGGAAGCCCCAATGGAGCTACGTACAGGGAGGGGAGGGTGTAGTGCTATCTACAGGAGGGTGTGTGGCACTATCTACAAGGGGAGGTGTGGCACTTTCTGAAGGGGGGTTGTGTGGCACTATCTACAAGGGGAGGTGTGTGGCACTATCTACATGGGGCTGTTCATTATGTAACCATATAATCTCATTAGCCTCAGATATACAATCTGTGTAGTCTGGCACTGACCTCTTTATTTATTTTCTTTTAATTAATTGTTATGTTAACTACTTTATATAACTATATTGCTTGTAAAATGTACAAGTGGTTTTATGCTCGAAAAAAAGTGGAAAAACAAATTACATCTCATTGATTGGTAGAGAAAGCAAATATGGCGAGGGAGAAGAAGAAGAAGACGGGAAAGTGGGCGCCAAACTGAATCTTTGCCCTGGGTGCTGGAGAACCCAGCTACGCCTCTGAATATGTATATATATATATATATATATATATATATACATATATATATATATATATATATATATGTATATATATATATATATATATATATATATACACACGTGCACATTCTTTGTGTTATTTATGCTTCTCAAAAACTCCTGAGTCGAAGTGTTGCATGCGTTTTTTGGGCTGTTTTGGTAAACACCTATTCTTTTTCCACATGGTTGCTGTCACAAATTTTATTGTGTTGGACAGTAGCATGACATGTAAACCAAACACTTTCTACCAAACCTTCTGTTGTTTTGCCATAAGCATGGTATGCTTGACTACATATATTAATAACACCCAAATTATAAGCAAAATCATTTATAGTAATATTTATTTGATCTTAACTAACATAACAATTTAATATAAACATGCAAACATATGTATATATATGTATATATATATATATATATATATATATATATATATATATATATATATATATATATATATATATAAATATATATACATACATATATACACACATATATATATATATATATATATATATACATACATACACTACCGTTCAAAAGTTTGGTGTCACCCAGACAATTTTGTGTTTTCCATGAAAACTCACACTTATATTTATCAAATGAGTTGCAAAATGACTAGAAAATATAGTCAAGACATTGACAAGGTTAGAAATATTGATTTTTATTTGAAATAATAATTTTCTCCTTCAAACTTTGCTTTGGTCAAAGACTGCTCCATTTGCAGCAATTACAGCATTGCAGACCTTTGGCATTCTAGCTGTTAATTTGCTGAGGTAATCGGGAGAAATTTCACCCCATGCTTCCAGAAGCCCCTCCCACAAGTTGGATTGGCTTGATGGGCACTTTTTGCGTACCATACGGTCAAGCTGCTCCCACAACAGCTCTATGGGGTTGAGATGTGGTGACTGCGCTGTCCACTCCATTACAGATAGAATACCAGCTGCCTGCTTCTTCCCTAAATAGTTCTTGCATCATTTGGAGGTGTGCTTTGGGTCATTGTCCTGTTGTAGGATGAAATTGGCTCCAATCAAGCGCTGTCCACAGGGTATGGCATGATGTTGCAAAATGGAGTGATAGCCTTCCTTATTCAAAATCCCTTTTACCTTGTACAAATCTCCCACTTTACCAGCACCAAAGCAACCCCAGACCATCACATTACCTCCACCATGCTTGACAGATGGCGTCAGGCACTCTTCCAGCATCTTTTCAGATGTTCTGCGTCTCACAAATGTTCTTCTGTGTGATCCAAACACCTCAAACTTCGATTCGTCTGTCCATAACACTTTTTTCCAATCTTCCTCTGTCCAATGTCTGTGTGCTTTTGCCCATATTAATCTTTTCCTTTTATTAGGGCATGACCACACATGGCGGAATTCCTCCGCAACTGTCCGCATCAATGCCGCACCTAATCCGGGTTGCGGATTACGGCTGCGGATCTGCACAAAATGTGCAGAAAATTGATGCGGACTAGCTGCTGCGGACTGCGGGAAAAGTGCTTCCCTTCTCCCTATCAGTGCAGGATAGAGAGAAGGGACAGCACTTTCCCTAGTGAAAGTAAAAGAAATTCATACTTACCGCCCGTTGTCTTTATGACGCGTCCCTCCTTCGGCATCCAGCCCGACCTCCCTGGATGACGCGCCAGTCCATGTGACCGCTGCAGCCTGTGCTTGGCCTGTGATTGGCTGCAGCCGTCACTTACACTGAAACGTCATCCTGGGAGGCCGGACTGGAGACAGAAACAGGGAGTTCTCGGTAAGTACGAACTTCATTTTTTTTTACAGATACATGTATATTGGGATCGGTAGTCACTGTCCCGGGTGCAGAAACAGTTACTGCCGATCGCTTAACTCTTTCAGCACCCTGGACAGTGACTATTTACTGACGTCTCCTAGCAACGCTCCCGTCATTACGGGAGCCCCATTGACTTCCTCAGTCTGGCTGTAGACCTAGAAATACATAGGTCCAGCCAGAATGAAGAAATGTCAAGTAAAAAAAGCAAGACGCATCCGCAGCACACATGACATGTGCATGACAGCTGCGGACTTCATTGCGGAACTTTGAATCTCCATTGAAGTCAATGGAGAAATTCCGCCATGAGTCCGCCACTGCTCCGCAACAGACAGAGCATGCTGCGGACACCAAATTCCGCTCCGCAGCCTATGCTCCGCAGCGGAATTGTACGCATCGTGTAAACGAACACTGCTAAATTAAAGTGAAAGTCAATGTAGAAACGGCTCCGCTGCGGATTAACGCTGCGGAGTGTCCGCAGCGGAATTTAAGTGCAATTCCGCCATGTGTGAACCCGCCCTTAGCCAGTTTCAGATATGGCTTTTTCTTTGCCGCTCTGCCCTGAAGGCCAGCATCCCGGAGTCGCCTCTTCACTGAAGACGTTGACACTGGCGTTTTGCGGGTACTATTTAATGAAGCTGCCAGTTGAGGACCTGTGAGGCGTCTATTTCTCAAACTAGAGACTCTAATGTACTTGTCTTGTTGCTCAGTTGTTCAGCGGGGCCTCCCACTTCTCTTTCTACTCTGGTTAGAGCCTGTTTGTGCTGTCCTCTGAAGGGAAAAGTACACACCGTTGTAGGAAATCTTCAGTTTCTTGGCAATTTCTTGCATGGAATAGCCTTCATTTCTAAGAACAAGAATAGACTGTCGAGTTTCACATGAAAGCTCTCTTTTTCTAGCCATTTTGAGAGTTTAATCGAACCCACAAATGTAATGCTCCAGATTCTCAACTAGCTCAAAGGAAGGTCAGTTTTATAGCTCCTCTAAACAGCAAAACTGTTTACAGCGGTGCTAACATCATTGCACAAGGGTTTTCAAGTGTTTTCTAATCATCCATTAGTCTTCTAACACAGTTAGCAAACACAATGTACCATTAGAACACTGGAGTGATGGTTGCTGGAAATGGGCCTCTATACACCTATGTAGATATTGCATTAAAAAACAGACGTTTGCAGCTAGAATAGTCATTTACCGCATTAACAATGTATAGAGTGTATTTCTGATTAATTTAATGTTATCTTCATTGAAAAAAACTGCTTTTCTTTCAAAAATAAGGAAATTTCTAAGTGACCCCAAACTTTTGAACGGCAGTGTATATATATATATATATATAAACACTGAAATGTGGACCAGTTCATGGATATAGTTCCTTTTCAGCTAGTGAAGAGTCTTGTAGCTGGGTCTAGGACGCGGCTTATCTATAACAGCCATTTTTTAAGCTATCATGTTGTCACACAGGTTTCATAGAACTGTGTAAGCCTGTGTATCAGTTTAAAAGGGTGCTGCAATGGAGGAGTGGTCTTAAAGTGGCAGGCACTACTGATAAGGACTGAAGAGGGACTAATACTGAACTTACTTCGCCCACTATGCATGTTGTGTACAAGGTGGCTATGTCACCACTGAAGGGAGAGGTGTGAAATTTTGCATTGGTAGTGGCTAGCTGCCATCATGAACCGCAGAGGCGTAAGTGGTGTCCGGTATCTAAAACCAATGTCACAGCCAAAGGTTGAGAGCAACAACTTCTGCCTATCCGGACTATACAAAAGATATTGGGTAGCTCCCGCCGTAAACCGCGGAATGGACTCATGTTGACTTTTTGTGCCTGCTCATGTGAGAGAGTCAGGCGCTGCCACCTCTTGGAGGGATTCCTACATGGTTGACATCCCCTACGCTCAGTTTGGGCCACCCTGCTGCACTGAAATACTGTTCTGTGTATTTGCCTGTGCAAGTTCTAAGTAAAGTTCCACGCATCAAGACAATGGAGTGGTGTCCGTTGTTCTCCAGAAGTTCTTCAAGAAGCTTACCTGGGACTTCAGTGAAGTCAGTCACCACCCTAACTACACCACACCCATCTTCTTCCCGTTGGGCGCAGCCATAATGAATTTGCATTGGTTTGACAGGAAAAATGTGACACCAATGGACTAGACCGAGAGACTCCGGGCTGCAGTCGGATTATATCAGGTGCCGCTATTCCACTGAACCAACCTAGCATTGAGCCTGCTGGAGGGAAACTCCCGCCAAGCTGTTCTGGTGCTCCCTGGCAACCAGCAAGCAACTGGAGAACATGACTCGAGACCTTGTTTGGGAATACCACATCCATAAGAGATCTCCGAAAAAAATTCTACACCTGTGGCCAGCCCGACGGCAAGTCCTTGCAACAATATTGTTGGGCTTCAACGGCTATGGAAGAGACTTTGCAAGAAGGATCAAGAGTGGTGCACTGCTGTTCCTGACCGCAATCGGCTCTATAGGAACCAGTATATCTCCTGACACCACTCAGGTGGATATTGTCTGTGAAGCCATTGAGTGGCAGAGGGAAGAGGATGATGGCACACACGGGACTGCACAGGGTGCTGCTGAATGACAACCCCCACCAAGGATGCTATCGGAGTCACGGAATACATTCTTCCAGGAATTTGCCATAGATGTTTGGGACTCTATTCGAGAACTTAAGGAAGAGGTCGATCAGCTGAAAATGACGAGTTCAACAGTTGAGGCCACCCTCGCCACAGGAGAAGGGGTTTTCCTCAAGCACGCAGCTGCTGGAGATGTGATCAGCTGGGACACCTGGCTAGGTACTGTTGAACGCCCAGAAATGAGTGACCTCCTTCAAATTTACAGCACCTGCGGCTTTGGGTCCAGCGGCAGGGGCCACCAACTCCTTAGGTCGAATGATCCATACAACCGAATTCCAGGAACATCCCCAATCTTGCATGCTTGGATTAGTGGACTGATGGTGAGCTGTTTGTTAGATACGGGCTCAGAGCTCACCACCATGGCCATGGAACTGTATGAGAAATACTTCCAGGGGCGAGAAAAGTTGAAGAACCCTTGGCTCACAATGACAGCCGCCAACAATCTCTCCATCCCAGTGGCCGGAATGAAGTGCCTGGACATAGAATTGTTTGACAGTTTCCCAAGAAGGAGATGTTGGTTGTGCCAGGCCAGGCATCCCATTGATCATCGGCATGAATATCCTGCAAGCATTGGATGGGTTTCTGTTACATGAGTTGGGCTTCGTCTTTTGGGATAAAGTTAGGGAAAACACACAGGTATGCATTCCCTTCAACAACTGCAGAGGGTCTGCCAACAGAAAGAGAGACTGGCCCAAGCCGAATTATGAGAGGGCCTCATCAAGGCAGCTCAGAAAGACTCACTCCTGCTCCCTCCCTGACAAGAGGTGATGCTGCCCTTGGAGGTTGTAACCCACCTCTGGCTGAAGAAAACCACTCTGCTAGTGGAAACACTGCCTAACAATGTTTCCCCAGCAAACTGGGTAGTATTGCGCACTGTGTGCCAAATTGACAGAGGCTGTGCTACCATGTGTCTGATGAATCTGGATGACACAGAGGTCACCATTTCTCCCGGCATCACCCTCATACCAGGGTCTACCTCATGCGGGCACAAGACATAACAGAGGTAGTAGCCCCGGCTGGAAAATTGAACTCTGATGAAGCGACAGTGGGAGAAAAGACATTTCATGGCTGTGGCAGCAATTACAACTAGAGGGGGTGGTTTCAGATTCAGAGGCGAAACGGTTGCAAGCACTCATCCACCAACATCAGGCCTTCACATTACATGAGGAGGAATTACAGCTGTATAAGCGCCATCCAGCATGCCATTCACACAAGAGATGTAGTGCCAATACAGGAAAGATACAGGAGCATACTGCTTGCGTTGTATCAAGATGCTAGTGGGTCATATGATCTGATAAAGCACCAGCCCTTGGGTCATACTAATTGTAGTGGTCCAGAAGAAGTATGTCACCTTGCATTTGGTGTCTACTATCGCCTGTTGAATGCCCTCACACATAGGGATGCCCCATCCCAAAAATAGAAGTACCACTAATTGCAGTTAGTCAAGCCAAGTACTTCACCCCCCTACCGGCAGGTTCCCATCCGGGAAGGGGACAAAGAAGCGTTCATTAACCCGATGGGGTATTTGAATTTTCAATGGCTGATGAAGTACTGTCTTGGGGACTTGAACTTTGAGTCTATCATGATCTATCTGGATGATGTACTTGTGTATTCCAGCACCTGTGCCGAGCACCTGAGTCACCTAGATGCCATGCAGAGCCGTCTTAGTCTATTCGGACATAAACACCGAATTGGCCACCAGAAGATTAATTATTTGGGGCATGTGGTCAGCGCAGAAAGGTTAGCTCCTGACCCCAGCAGGATACACAGGATTTCTGAATAGATGACTAGCAGTCAAGTTCAAATCTAGACTGACTATAACCCGCTATCCTACCTACACTCCTACCTACCTACACTCCGCTAAGTAAGGTGCACTAGAACAGTGTTGGGTGGCCCAACTTGTCCGATTTAACGACCTCATCCAGTACAAGCCCGGCCGCAACATCATCAACTCGGATGCATTGTCCAAAAGTCCAAAGGCCGTACCCAATGGGGACCAGGATGAGAAGGTGAAAGAGATGGCAATCCCTCCATTGCAGGTGGCAAGCTGAGCTGGGCAATTATGGCCCGCGAACGTGAAGTCTGAGGTGGCTGAACTTTAGACCCGAGAAGAGTGGCAAAAAAAGCAGAGGGCTAATCAAGATCTCCAAAATTGATCTAGTGGCTGCCAATGGTACGTCGTCTCACATTCTGTGAGGGTGGAACATTGTGAGACAGCAGGAATGCTTAGCTATATTGGGCGGGGTGGTCTATCGAAGAGTCTGGGTGTTGAAGGAACAGAGTGAAGTGTGTCAGCTAGTGTTGCCGGAGAGTGAGGCAAGAGTGGGCGGGCAGTGAAAATGGAGACTCTGGTCTGGAGATAGCTCAGTGCAATAGTGAAATGGATATGCCAGCCATGTGCAAGCTACACCGTCGACAAGAGCCCCCTATAGAATACAATGCTCCAGACCATAGTCACAGAAGAGACCAACTAGACCTTGGATATAAATATGCCCTGGTCTGTGTGGACGATTTCTGCAAGTATGCAATTGTGATTTCCTTCAAAGACCAGACCGTTTGTTCTGGACCCACAATATTCGGCCTTGTGCCTGCCCTCAAAGACTGTTGACCAACCAAGGCCCAAATTATCAGTCACAGCTGACCCAGGAGCTGTGTGTCCTACATGGCATTCGGAAGTCACTGTACACCCTGTAAAACCTGCAGCATAACGGCAGTTGCGATTGCTTTGAACAGAATCTACTAAGATTGCACAGTCCCTAGGTCTTTTCTCTCCCTCTTGTTAGGGTATGTGCACACAACCTTTTTTCAGACGGAATGGAGGCCCGAATTACGCCACGAATTCGCCTCGAATTACGCCTGAAAAGATGGCTCCAATACGTCGGCAAACATCTGCGCATTGCTTGCAATGGGTCTTACGATGTTCTGTGCAGACGAGCTGTAATTTTACGCGTCGCTGTCAAAAGACGGCGCGTAAAATTACGCCCTCGGCAAAGAAGTGCAGGACACTTCTTTGAACGTAATTGGAGCCGTTTTTCATTGACTCCAATGAAAACCACGTGCACTTGTAAAAACATCTGAAATTCAGGAGCTGTTTTCTCCTCAAAACAGCTCCATAATTTCAGACGGATTTGGTGCTATCGTGTGCACATACCCTTAGAGCTGAGCTTACTGTGGAGCTTATGAATCAGTATGGGTGACTGCCTAACAACAGTCCTGGCTAGCAGAAGTCATCTTGCTGTATGTCTACCCCACTTCTAAAGTGCTGGTAATGCATATTCTTTACATACTTCTGAGCCTGATGGCTGCTGGCCTTTAGATTAAGAATGTGTAAGGCAGGTACATTTTTTTTTAAATGTATTCAGGAAGTAGAAGGGGACTGACAGGAGAGATAATTTCTTAGCCAGAGTATCTCTGTACTGAGTAGAGCAACTTACATAAACATAATAATTTGAATTTGAATGTCCACCTTTTTTTTAAATCAAAACGTTTTTTATTGAATCCGCAAATCATGCAAAAGTACATAACACAGCAATAAGATAGTTTACAGTTTAGAAAGTGGTTTACATACATTTGATTGACAATATGGTACATGTACATATGTTCACTGTGTTAACCCGTTAGTGACCGCCAATACGCCTTTTAACGGCGGCCACTAATGGGCTTTATTCTGATGCATACGCCTTTTCACGGCGCTGCATCAGGATAAAGTAAACAGAGCAGGGAGTGTCAAATCTCCCTGCTCTCAGCTGCTAGAGGCAGCTGAGGGCTGGGAGCGTCCCTGCTCTGCCGGGTGAGATAGATATTAGTATCGATCTCACCCGTTTAAACCTTCAGATGCGGTGCGCAATAGCGTGCACCGAATCTGAGTGGTTTTGGAGAGAGGGAGGGAGCTCCCTCTCTCTCCCACCGACACCCGGCGAAACGATCGCCGAATGTCTGTGTCTCTAATGGCAGCCGGGGGCCTAATAAAAGCCCCCAGGTCTGCCTGGAGCGACTGCCTGCTAGATCATGCCGGAGGCATGACCTAGCAGATGCCTGTCCGTTTTAAACGGACAGGCAGTAATACACTGCAATACATAAGTATTGCAGTGTATTACAATAGCGATCGGAGAATCACATATTATAGTCCCCTAGTGGGACTAGTAAAAAAGTAAAAAAAAGTTTAATAAAGTTAATGAAAAAAAAATTTGAAAAAAAATGAAAACCCCAGCTTTTCCCCTTACACAATGCTTTACTATTAAAAAACCAAAATAAAGTAAAAAAGTTACACATATTTGGTATCGCCGCGTCCATAACGACCCCGACTATAAATCTATAACATTATTTAACCCGCACGGTGAACGCCGTAAAAAAATTAATAAAAAACTATGGAAAAATTGCTGTTTTCTGTGAATCCTGACTTTAAAAAAATGTTATAAAAAGTGATCAAAAAGTCGCATCTACTCAAAAATGGTACCAATAAAAACTACAAGTCTTCCCGCAAAAAAAAAGCTCTCATACGACCGCATCGGCGAAAAAATTAAAACGTTACGGCTCTTCAAATATGCAGACACAAAAACAAATAATTTTGAAAAAAAAGCGTTTTTACTGTGTAAAAGTAGTAAAACATACAAAAATTATACAAATTTGGTATCGTTGCAATCGTAACAACCCGCTGAATAAAGTTATGGTGTTATTTATATCACACGGTAAACGCTGTTGATTTAAGACGCGAAAAAGAGTGGCAAAATTTCAGGTTTTTTTCTATTCCCCCCCAAAAAAAAGTTTATAAAAGTTAATCAATAAATAATATGTCCCCCAAAATGGTGCTATTAAAAAGTACAACTTGTCCCGCAAAAAACAAGACCTTATACAGCTATGTCGATGCAAAAATAAAAGAGTTATACCTCTTGGAATGCGACGATGGAAAAACGTAAAAAATGGCTTGGTCATTAAGGTCTAAAATAGGCTGGTCATTAAGGGGTTAATTATTTAAAAAAGCAATACGTCATCCTTGTATACTATTATACATTGAGCTTAAATACATCTTATTAGATACTAGATGATAATACTTAACATGGAACTTTCAATACAATTTCTATTTCCAGATCCTTTTCAGTATTTATTGGGTCTTTGTTCAAGGAATCAATCAAACCAAATAAGGTTCATTATAGTTTGTACTGCTTATGCTTTTAGTATCACTGTGCGGAACAACTGAAATAAGTAACTAATCTAAACCGGTTTTGACTGTATTAACATAAATATTAACATTAGGTAAGTATGTATTCAGGAACTATAATATAAGCTATCTGACCATATTCCCCATCTTTGGGTAAATTGTTCATATTTATGATTTGGATTGGCAACCATTTTTTCATATATGTATGTGGTATTTACTTGGGCTATAACCTCTTGTATATGTGGTTGTGTGGTTTATTTCCAGTGTCTGGTAATTATAAGCTTTGTTGACATAAGAACATGTGCTATAATATATCTAAGCCGGGTGAGCTGGAAAAAAAAGGAGTCTGCAAAGGCGCTGCTGCACACAGATGAAAACGAAGTAGCAACTTCGAACTGATATGATAAATCAATGATGAATTGGTGATGGTTGAATAAAATTGAATTTATTGTGAATGACTACGCGTTTCAATGCCGCACCGGCATCTTCATCAGGTCAAGACCTGATGAAGATGCCGGTGCGGCATTGAAACGCGTAGTCATTCACAATAAATTCAATTTTATTCAACCATCACCAATTCATCATTGATTTATCATATCAGTTCGAAGTTGCTACTTCGTTTTCATCTGTGTGCAGCAGCGCCTTTGCAGACTCCTTTTTTTTCCAGCTCACCCGGCTTAGTACTTGCGGTCGTTCATCTTGGACCACCGGCTTCGAGTCCCGGCAGCAGCAGCACCATATCTCTCCATCGCTCAATTTTCATTGCTTTAAGGTGAGCATCACTCTTCTTAATTATCCATAATCATTTGGGTAACCTGCACTATGTGGCGCCGTGTTTCGTTTTCTCTCTATAATATATCTGGAAGAGGAGTTGAAGGAACTCAGATCCAAGAATAATAAAGCCATTCTTGGTTTAAGGTGAAACTCTTTTTTCAGGAGGATAGAGATTATCCGTCTGGTTGCAATCCAGAGGGGTTGTATCTTCCTACATTCCCACAAAATATGATATAGAGATCCTTTGTATCCGCATAGTCTCCAGCAATTGTTTGAACAGGAAGGAAATATTTTATTTAATCTTGTGGGTGTGTAGTACCATCTCAGATATGTCTTGAAAACCGCTTCTTGGTGTGTTACACATCTGAAGATTTTATATATATATTGTTAAGTGCTGATTTCCATTCGATTTCAGATACAGTTACCTTCAGCTCCTCTTCCCATTTAACCATATAGTGGTTTTTAATCAAAAGAGATTTGTTCCCAATATCATTGTAGAAAAAGGATATTCCTCTTTTTAATTTAGTGATCATGTTAAACGTCGAAACTATATCAGAGCTCTGGTTAGTGTTCATTGGTCTTTTTAGCTGTAAGAACTTTCTAATCCGTGAGAACTTAATATGATGGTTTTGAGGTATTTGATTTTTTTCACTTATTTGTGAAAAATCCTGAGCTACGATATCAGCCACAGATTTGATATTGCTTAATTTCCATTTTTCTAAATCTATACCTGGAATATTATCTTCCAGAAAACCTAACGAGATCTGGTTGTATGGGCACACCATGTTGTTTTTTGATACTTTAATGTAATTTTGCCAGACTTTATCTGAGGTTTGTATAGATATCAAATATGTTTTCTTTATTGGTAACTTCCATAGCAAGGATATCATTCTGGCCTTCAAAGAGCTGTATCCACTAATGTGTCTTTCTAGTTCCACCCAGCTTTTATCAGAGTTGTCATTCCACCAATGGCTAAATTGGTCTAGGATACATGCAGAGTAATAATCTCTCAGATTAGGGAGTCCTAGACCTCCTGCTCTCCTATGTAGTGTCATTATTTTGTATGCTGTACGAGATTTTTTCCCATTCCATATAAATCTTTGTAAGTGGCTATTAAGGACAGTAAAGAATGAGCTAGGAATTGGAATTGGTATTGTTCTAAAAAGATATAATAATTGCGGTAATAACATCATTTTAAAGGTAGCTATTCTCCCGAACCAAGATATTATAGATTTGGAATAGCACTGCATTTATTTCGCTAATTTCATTAAAAGATGTGGGAAGTTCTGCTGATATAATTTTTTAGTAGGATATGTAAGTTTAATGCCCAAGTAGTTGAGTTCTAGAGGTTGCCAATCAAGATCATGCCTGGCCTTCAGATCAGAAAGAGTTTGTAACTCGACATTTATTGGAAGGATTTGGGATTTGGATCTGTTAATCTTGTAGAAGGAGATATTACTAAAGGTGTTGAGCACTTCAAAAAGTCTATTCAGGGAGCTCTCCGGAAGGGTATTACATAAAATAATGTCGTCTGCAAACAAGGTTATTTTATGTTCCTTTTTATTATTAATAATGCCTTGTATCTCCTTGTCAAGTCTGATACATTCTGCCAACGGTTCAATGGATAGAATGAAAAAAATTGGGGATAGGGGACACCCCTGCCTGGTACCATTAGCAGATATATAATTTTGGTATGTACCATTAATAATCAAGATTACACAATAGTAAACTTGTATGCCCCTAACAGAAGGCAGATTCATTTTATTAACAGAACAGTCAAGAAAGCCCAAAAGATTAGAAAAGGGAACTTAATAATAGGTGGAGACTTCAATTCAATAGTAGATCATTCACTAGACTCGACAGCTAACTCCAGAAACCAAAACCTTGATCTCCAAAGCTCCTTAAGACTAAGCTCCCTCTTTGATATATGGAGGATCCAACATGCATCAGAAAGAGATTACTCCTATTACTCTTCACGACATAAGACTTACTCAAGAATTGATTTATTCTTGATTGATAAATTATTAATTGAGAGAGTGACCAAAACACAAATAGGAAACATACAATGGACAGACCATGCACCGATATCAATGTCGATATCTGAACAATTCCCGAAAACAAACGACTTTATTTGGAGAGCGAAATCCTATGTAATCTCGCATGATGTCCACTCTAAAAATATTGCCTCAGACATAGAAGAATATTTCACCTTCAATGACCTCCCAGAAGTTAACCCATTTACGCTATGGAATGCCCACAAAGCATACATTAGGGGGTCCTTCATCTTGTGACAGAGTATTGTTGGAGTAAACTTTAGCTGACGGTTGTGAATATAAGGCTTTAATTGCCGAGTAAATGTGGCCTTGAATGCCAAATTTTTCTAGTACAGAGAAAGCGTAGTTCCAATTTATCCTGTCGAACGCTTTCTCAGCGTCAATTGTAAGAAAGGTCGATGGTATGTTGTTGTATTCGCAGTATTGCATCAGAGATATGACGCGTCGGGTATTATCTGGGGCTTGTCTGCCTGGAATGAAACCAGCCTGGTCATTCATTATCAGTGATGGGATAACTAATTTCAGCCTAGAGGCTAGTATTTTTGCATATATTTTGACATCTCCGTTTAGGAGAGAAATTGGCCTATAGTTTGAGGTCTGTTCAGTTGACTTCCCTGGTTTAGGGATGGTTATTATCAATGCCGACAACATTTCTTTTGGGAATGTTGCGGTAGTGGAGGCTTCTTGTAATACCGTAAGTAGTCTGGGTGCTAATATATGTATAAATTTCTTGTAATAGTCGTTCGAAAGACCATCAGGCCCAGGGGCTTTGTGCAGCAGAATTGATTTAATGGCCTTTGTGATTTCATTAAGCGATATTGGAGAGTTAAGAGATTGTAAAGAGTTCTCAGAAATTTTAGGTACGTTTATCTGCTTAAGAAAATTGTCTTTATGTAATTGTGTAGGTTGAATTGTCTCTTTATCGTCTTTAAGATTGTATAACCTTTGGTAATAATCTTTGAAGGCATTGGAAATGCCTTTTGGGGACATTATTATTTTCCCGGTTATAGGATGTATAATTTTTTGAATACTAGATTTTTGTGCTTGTTGTTTGATTCTTTTAGCTAATAAAGATCCTGCTTTATTATCCTGTGTATAATAGTGCATTTTGGTTTTCCTGAGTGTATGTTCGTATTTGTGGAGTAACAGATTACGTAGATGAGTCCTTTCCTTTCCCAATTCTGCCGAAGTGGAAAATGAATGGTTCTGTTTGTTTAGTGTTTCCAAATTTTGTATTTTTGTCATGGAATTGTTAATTTGTAGCTCTCTCTCCTTTTTTAATCTGCTTCCTATTTTGATGAAGGACCCCCTAATGTATGCTTTGTGGGCATTCCATAGCGTAAATGGGTTAACTTCTGGGAGGTCATTGAAGGTGAAATATTCTTCTATGTCTGAGGCAATATTTTTAGAGTGGACATCATGCGAGATTACATAGGATTTCGCTCTCCAAATAAAGTCGTTTGTTTTCGGGAATTGTTCAGATATCGACATTGATATCGGTGCATGGTCTGTCCATTGTATGTTTCCTATTTGTGTTTTGGTCACTCTCTCAATTAATAATTTATCAATCAAGAATAAATCAATTCTTGAGTAAGTCTTATGTCGTGAAGAGTAATAGGAGTAATCTCTTTCTGATGCATGTTGGATCCTCCATATATCAAAGAGGGAGCTTAGTCTTAAGGAGCTTTGGAGATCAAGGTTTTGGTTTCTGGAGTTAGCTGTCGAGTCTAGCGAATGATCTACTATTGAATTGAAGTCTCCACCTATTATTAAGTTCCCTATTCTAATCTTTTCGGCTTTCTTGACTGTTTTGTTAATAAAATGAATCTGCCTTCTGTTAGGGGCATACAAGTTTACTATTGTGTAATCTTGATTATTAATGGTACATACCAAAATTATATATCTGCTTTGTGGATCTATATATTGGTGGTGAATTGTAGCCGCCAGTGATGATTTAAAGGCAATAAGTACTCCTCTCTTTTTCTGAGGGTATGTTGAGTATATAATAGTAGGGTAGTCCCTATGTTGCAGGTGAGGAATGCTATTCTCACTGATATGTGTTTCTTGTAGGCAAATTATGTCACTTCCATGCTTTTTAGCCTCTCTCCTAAGGAGGGATCTTTTGAAAGGGGAGTTAATACCCCTAACATTTAATGATAATAAATTTATTCCCATTTTTGAGTGGGTGGTGTTTTGGGTTTAGAGATGTAAGGCCAGGCATGATCTTAAGGGCAAAGACAGGGGTCTGATATTTCTCTGAACGCATACTTTTACAGGTTTGTAGTACATTACAGTCATTATACAGGTAACTTCCGGTACAGGAACATAACATCAAAACAACATTAACATGTAATAAGATGACTCTCAAGTCATTCGGTATCTTTACACGAACCGATATGTGGGGGAAAATTTTAAGTGGAAACGTGTAACACCACATAGTACAGTATCATCATCATTTATTCAGAAAAGCATTAGATTACCAGTATGAAGTTAGGTCAGACCAATTATTTGCCATTCTCCATCTATTCTTGCCGGTGATCTTCTAGGAGAATCCGGTGCAGGTGGTCCTGTAGAAATATTCCACATCTTCAGCAGGGATTGTCCTTCAGTGACTGTTTTGGCCATATGGACTGTGCCGTTGCGGTTCACGAGTATTTTCGTTGGGTAGCCCCATCTGTATGGAATATTATTTTTCCTTAACATTTCCGTTAGCGGCACCATTTCTCTTCTTGCTTGCAAGGTGGCAGCCGATAAATCTTGAAACATTTTAAGATGAGAGTATGGTGAGGGTAGAGGCTGATGCATTCGTGACGCGTACATTAACTTTTCTTTCATCTGGAAGAAAGTAAATCTTGCTAGCACGTCACTCGGTACATTATCAGGTAAATTTTTAGGTTTTGGAACTCTGTGTGCACGATCAATGCTAAGTTCATATTCAATAGTGTCTGGTAGAATACTCTTGATGACTTGTTGAATGTAATCTCTTAAATTTAATCCAGCTACCGATTCCGGGATGCCCCTGAATTTAATGTTGTTTCTTCTGTCTCTGTCTTCTGAGTCTATCAGTTTCGCTTGGATTTTACTAACTTTCTCTTCTATGTCTTTGTGTGAGTCGACGAGTTCGTTATGTGCAGAGGCAAATGTCGCCATCTTGTTTTCTATGTGCGAGACTCTTTCTCCTACTTCAGACAGTGATTTTTTGAAGGGCTGTATTATATTTGATATGTCGTTGTGCAGTGTGCTTCGGAGAGCTAACAACATCTCTTTAAGCATGTTTTCTGAGACCACTTTGTTTGAGGTGTGAAAACTTTCAAAGGCGTCTGTTGTATTATTAACAGTATTCAGAGATTTAGGATCATTGCTTACCTCAGAATCTTTGAGGTGATCGTCCATTTTCTGTTTCTGCTTAGCAGGGCTGGAGGACGGAGAGCTAGGTTAATTTCCTGACCTCTCCGGGCTCGGTATCCGGACCACTGCTGCATGATGTTTCAGCATCATAGGATCGTCTCGTCCTGGTATGCCTCGTGGGGGTGTTGGCGCCATTTTGGTAATGGAGTACTTCACAGTATTCATCGTTTGTGCTGTTCGTAACCCTGTACGGGGTGTCTGCATGCCTTCCGACATCTCTCGCGTTGTTGGAACCCGTTCCTGCACGGTCTCCTCACCTGCGGTAAGTATCGTTGGGGGTTTATTTGTGGTTGACGGAGCTGGACTTCGTGATCTCTCCTCGCCGCCATCTTCCGGAGCTCCGGAGTTATCTTCTTCCATCGTGGATAAGTTCTGATCCGACTTTGTAGTCGACTGTTTAGGGAATCTCTTCCTGCCCATATAGAGTTTTGAAATCCCTATCATGGGAGTGATTTTTGTCGCTGACAGGTGCTTTTAGTAGCTAGTGATGAGTATCTTTAGCGGAGCTCTAGTTTCACGCGGCCATCAGCTTCCGCGGCCAAACCACGCCCCCCTGAATGTCCACCTTTTAACACCATAGAAATAGGTCCAACACTCTGAGCTCATTAATTTCATGTCTGTTTTAGGGTGCGTTTACAAATTCCAAATTCCAACTTTGGTTTTGCGATGTAGCATTTGCCTGCATGTCTTCCACATGTGGAAGAAGTTCTTTCAACTTGTTTTATCTATAAAACATTATAAGAAAGTGCACACCCTGAGATAATGAGCAATCCAAATTTTATTCAATACAAACATGAGGTTAAAAACATCTAAAGCAAGACACAAAACTAGGTCCATGTAATATATTACAGGACCCATTGCAGAAATCACGCATAATAAGGTGTAAGCAATAAACATGGGTTGACAATGTATATTTGTAAAAAATAAGTAGATACAGAAAATATATAAAAAATGTATATGGCAAGCAAACAGGTCTCCAGATTCAATAATATAGAACACTATGTGGATAAGAAAATAATGTCACCACCAGTAGTGAAATATGAAGAAGAAATTCAAAATATACAAAGCAAAGTGCATAGGGACCTAAGTATAATACATGAGTACCGAAAACATTTCTGTGCCTAAACAAAGTGACATCTGCAGTGCCATGCAAGTACCTAGAAAAATTCAGAACTAGGATAAAGTGCAAAATAGTGCAAATAGATATATTCTATAAATGAGCAATGTATACATGACATCAAAAAAAGAAAGCTGGAGTCTGGAATCTGCCCTACATACTTGCTCAAGATGGGCATACATATTAGATAAATGTCAGCCAATATCATCTAACAATCTAATATTTAGAAAGACAGCTGAAGTCTGCCACCAGAGAAAACATGTATTGGACGTGTTGTATTTCCACATGCCTGATTCTTTGGGAGATAAGTGCTGCCGGATCTGTGTGGGAGTATCTGATTTCCCTCTCCCTATTGGAGTAAACATGCATGCTTAGCTTATACCAGCATGCACATGTATTACGCAGCTGGCATCAACTGAATTAATGAAATGTCCAGTGTAATATAGCAACTACACCATATTTACATTCTACAGTACAGTAATATTTCACATTCTATACAACTGTGTCATTGAACTTGTGTTCTTTTTTTGTTTTGTTTTTCAGATGCAAAAACATGCAGTGATTGCAACTCAACCAATGCTGATTGCAACGTGAAACAAGGCTACGTACTGTGCTCTTGTAAAAGTGGCTTTGTTGGAAATGGTTTAAACTGCACACGAATGGTGTTTTGTGACATTTCTACATGCTGTCCCACAGGATACAAATGGGATAATGCAAAAAAAGCATGTCTGGATGTTGATGAATGCCAAAATAGTTTATTATACACGTGTGTTACCAAATTTGAATGTGTTAATTAGAATGGCATCTACCTTTGCAATGCAACCAAGAACCCGATATGTCCTACAAATACCTGTAACTCTGAGGAGGATTGTGTAAGAAGTGGAAACACGGTTAAATGTATTGATCCTTGTTCAGCTTACCAAGAAATAGATGGATCACAAAGGTTTTACACTATAAACTCTGTAGGAAGATTCCCCACTGACAGATACTTATTTGGCTGGTACCGCTATACAAATGGCCTAGGATTAAAAGAAGGATATGTTGGTGCTCTGAAATGTGGGTCAGTTGAGCCCTTTACTTTGAGTAGGCATCCAGCTGTTAGTGATGGAGTGAAATCAGTTCCTCTATTGTCAAATGGATTGTCATCAAACTCAACTGGATCATCTATTCTGGTGAAAGCCTGTCCTGCAGGATATTATGTGTACAAGTTTTCTGGGCTATTGATATCTGAGGTCTATTGCACAGGTGAGTTAAAAGTCTTGGATTGGCTAGTATGAGAAGGTTTTCTAAAGATATATTTGCAACTAACAAATGTATGTAAATAAATAATGATATCCACTTTAGCATTATATTGACTATTTTATTACATTGTGGGTCACCAAGTGTACAACTCCACAGCGGAAAACAAAGCATTACATGTTGTCTATTTAAATAATTTAGCTGTTCATGTATTGCATGGCCATGCTGGGTCTTCCAGAGAGAGAGAGAGAGAGAGAGAGGGAGAGAGAGAGAGACGCTTTCAGTATCTGTTCCCCACTCTGGCTTATTGACACACTTTATGAATAAGGAAGCCCCCACTATTAACTCAGTATGCCCTAATTGGGTAATTTAAATACAAGCCTTCCTTACCGGAAAACCACTAATATCTGAACCATTTATATTCATTTAAAGAGGCTCTGTCACCAGATTATAAGTGCCCTATATCCTACATAATCTGATCGGCGCTGTAATGTAGATAACAACATTTTGAAAAGCGATAAATTTTGAGCAAGTCATAAAGAATTTTAGATTTATGCAAATTATTTTCTTAATAGACAACTGGGAGTGTTTTTAGTTCTTTACCAACTGGGCGTTGTAAAGAGAAGTATATGACGCTGACCAATCAGCGTCATACACTTTTCTCCATTCATTTTTCACATACTCCTACATTAACTTTACCGAAGTGTCTTGAGAGTGAATAGACATTGCCTCCAGTCAGGTAAAGTTTTTGTGAATCACAGCACAGCTTGATCTCACGAGAAGGCGAGTTATATGGATAGTGATGTCCGGAGCAGAGCTGAAGTCCCGGGCAGAGCGCTAGTAAAGGCTCTGCTCCAGTACTCCAGCTTTGGGGAAGCCCCTGACATCATTGTCCATATATTAAATAGTGATGTCAGGGGTGATGCTAGAGCCAATGTCCCGGGCAGAGCGCTACTAGCACTCTGCCTGGGACACTGCTCTGCTCCTGACATCACTGTCCATATATGTACAGTGATGTCAGGGGCAACCCCGGAGCCAAAGTCCCCAGGAGAGCGCTACTAGCACTCTGCCTGGGAGTCTGTAGCCTAGTAAATGGCAGAGTAGGATGCTACCTCCCTGCTCTGCCATAGTGTTCAATAGTAACTTCGTCCTAAGGACACAGATGATTTTGAATGTGGCATCGCTACCGCTGTAGCAGCCATAGTGGCTGCTAGCAGGGCCACTGGACATAGGAGGGCCGTGACGGTGGGCGGCATGGGCCCCTTCATGCCGTGGGCCCTGTAGCAAAGCGTTAGTTACACCGCCTCCTAGACAGGGGCTCTATCTAGAAGAAGAATCCTGTCGGCAACAGTCTGGCCGGGGATTCCACTCCTGGAGGAGCCATGATGGCAGCGTCAGATCCCGGCGGCCAAGTGGGCCCCTGCTGATGTCGATGGTGATTTGGGTGTATAAGGACATGTCAAATTCGCACACGGCACATTGATAAAGGGAATGGTAACACCCAGTCGTCAATTTACTCATACAGCTACAGGAGGAATAACAGATGAGCAGCACAATGCAAAGTTCTTAAAAAATATGCTCCAGCATTGATATTTTATGGGTAATGCAAGTATTTGCTAAAAAGGATGACATGTCAGGAGAGCTGTCAGGTCCTATTTAATAGCTTTTCTATTTCTATATAATAATAATTATACAAGAAAATTATTTTCTTTGAAGTAATAAGCATGTTGCATGTTTTCCTCTTTTACAGATTTGCCTCCAACTACTACTTCAACAACAACTACTACTACCACCACCACAACAACAACAACAACGACACCAACGACAACTACTACCACAACCCCTACCACCACCTCTACCACCACTCAACCTCCCACCACCTCTACCACCACTCAACCTCCCACCACAACTACTACCACCCCTGAACCTCCCACCACCACCACAACTGGAACCACCCCTGAACATACCACCTCTACTACCACTGAAAACACTTCCGAATCTACAACCTCTACCAGCATTGGACTTTCCACCACCACTAAAACTACCACCACTGAAACAACAACTGAACCTCCCACCACCACCACCACCACAACTGTAACCACTCCTGAACATACCACCCACACTTCTGAATCTACCACCTCCACTACCATTGAACCTTCCACCACTACCACCACTGAAACCACAACCACTGAAACCACAAGTAAACCTTCCACCACGACCTCAACTGTAACCACTCCTGAACATACCACTACTACTACCACTGAAAACACTTCTGAATCTATCACCTCTACTTCCATTGAACCTTCCACCACCACTAAAACCACTACCACTGAAACCACAACTAAACCTCCCACCACCACCACCACCACAACTGGAACCACTCCAGAACATACCACCTTCACTACTGCTGAAAACACTTCTGAATCTACCACTTCCACTATAATTGAACCTTCCACCACTACCACCACTGAAACCACAACCACTGAAACCACAACTGAACCTTCCGCCACCACCATCACCACCACAACTGTAACCACTCCTGAACATACCACTACTACTATCACTGAAAACACTTCTGAGTCTACCACTTCTACTACCATTGAACCTTCCACCACCACGGAAACCACCACCACTGAAACCACAGCTGAACCCCCCACCACCACTGAAACCACAACTGAACCTCCCACCACCACCACTGGAACCCCATCTGCACCTCCCACTTCTACCACTGAACCTCCCACCACCACTGAATCCACTCCTGAATCTACCAACACTGAAACCACAACTGAACCACCTACCACCACTGAAACCACAACTAAACCCCCCATCACCACAGAAACCACTGCTGAATCTACCACAGCCACCACCACTCACACTACTACTGAACTGACCACAACCTAAGATTCACGCCCTAGTACCACACCCTTAGGAACTACAACTTTGACAACCCCCTCAATTACAAAAGCACCATGTACAAACTTAACTACACAGGCACCTGTTATACCAACAACACACTCTCCTGTTGAAGAGAACATAACTGTCACAGCTGTGCAAAGTACAAGCACATTAAGTGTCCGCATTCTAACCCAATTAATAAACAACACAGAAGTGAAAAGTCTGGAAATAAATGAAACCACAGTTGTTAATATTGAGATGAAGACCATTAGTTCTAGTAAAATCTACATCAAGACAACAAAATCCATTTCTCCTACCTCAATATTAATTCTTGTTGGTAATGATGGTCCTCAAACTTCTAGCAATGCTAATGATACAGTGATGACCACAACTGAAAGCACAATTACAAATATTAATCCTTTAAATCCAAATGCATATTGTAGTAAGCCAGCACAGACCAACACCATTACAGAGACATCAACTTTAGCTGGAAACACCTGTTCCAAGGTTACATCAGCTTCCACCACAACCACTGTTACTACAACTGAGGAAGTTATTGTGCTAGGCCCTGATGGATTTGCCAAAAGCTGTGCATACTACTAACATTTCTAAGGCTTTATTGCCACTGTTATTTCTTACTTTTTTAACAAGTGAAACAGTGAAATCTTCCATCTTAATCTTTTTTTTCTAAAATATATAATTGAGATAATGTAACTATATTGCATTATATGTATATAGAGCAGAAGCATCATACACTCAATATATCTAAGTATATTGGATTTCCTCTGCATTGCGGAACACATTTATGAGTTCATATATTATTTTGAGTTTTTCTCAGTGATTATTGCAGTGCAATCTATTCAATAGTCAAAGAGTTCACTGTCTATGAAGATCCCTGCTTATAATCCTTACACCTGACTGTTAATACAGGTAACATTGTCCCGGTAGATTACATAACATTTTTACATAAAATTGTCCAAGCACATTGCATTGAATATTTGAAATGTGTTTTTTTTTATTTTGCTTAGATGGTTAACATTTACAGTCTGAATCTGTTGTAATAACTAATCTTTTCACTGTAGTGTCAACATTCTATCTGTATGGCTCTCCCAATCTATGTTAATAATCTTATTGGGTGTAAATAAAGGTTAAAGTCTTGCAATTTTTTACTTACATCATGCATATGGTGGAGAACCTGTACAGCAGCACATGGAGTCCCATATGGCTCAAAACAACTGGGGTGTAGTCAGGGCCTTAGTGGTGTGCAACCTCTATGAACTGCACCCTCCCAGCCACTGGGCTCTGCCCCTGCTCTATCCTCTGCTCTTACTCACTCAGAGTAAACAAGAGCCGAGGCACAGAAGAGGAAGAAGCTCTGCCCACAGTCCGTCCCTGCAAGAAACCTGTGGGCCTGTCAGCAAGGATGGATGGTAAATGCTTATGTGTTTCTATATGACTCTGTGTGTGTATATGTATGTGTATATAAGTCTCTGTGTTTGTATGTGTATATGTTTCATTATATGTGCCTGTGTGTCTATACATATACACTACCGTTCAAAAGTTTGGGGTCACCAAGACAATTTTGTGTTTTCCATGAAAACTCACACTTATATTTATCAAATGATTTGCAAAATGATTAGAAAATATAGTCAAGACATTGACAAGGTTAGAAATAATGATTTTTATTTGAAATAATAATTTTCTCCTTCAAACTTTGCTTTCGTCAAAGACTGCTCCATTTGCAGCAATTACAGCATTGCAGACCTTTGGCATTCTAGTTGTTAATTTGCTGAGGTAATGGGGAGAAATTTCACCCCATGCTTCCAGAAGCCCCTCCCACAAGTTGGATTGGCTCGATGGGCACATCTTCCGTACCATACGGTCAAGCTGCTCACACAACAGCTCTATGTGGTTGAGATCTGGTGACTGCGCTGGCCACTCCATTACAGATAGAATACCAGCTGCCTACTTCTTCCCTAAATAGTTCTTGCATAATTTGGAGGTGTGCTTTGGGTCATTGTCATGTTGTAGGATGAAATTGGCTCCAATCAAGCGCTATCCACAGGGTATGGCATGGCGTTGCAAAATGAAGTGATAGCCTTCCTTATTCAAAATCCCTTTTACCTTATACAAATCTCCCACTTTACCAGCACCAAAGCAACCCCAGACCATCACATTACCTCCACCATGCTTGACAGATGGCGTCAGGCACTCTTCCAGCATCTTTTCAGTTGTTCTGCGTCTCACAAATGTTCTACTGTGTGATCCAAACACCTCAAACTTCGATTAGTCTGTCCATAACACTTTTTTCCAATCTTCCTCTGTCCAATGTCTGTGTGCTTTTGCCCATATTAATCTTTTCCTTTTATTAGCCGGTCTCAGATATGGCTTTTTCTTTGCCACTCTGCCCTGAAGGCCAGCATCCCGGAGTCGCCTCTTCACTGAAGACGTTGACACTAGCGTTTTGCGGGTACTATTTAATGAAGCTGCCAGTTGAGGACCTGTGAGGCGTCTATTTCTCAAACTAGAGACTCTAATGTACTTGTCTTGTTGCTCAGTTGTGCAGCAGGGCCTCCCACTTCTCTTTTTACTCTGGTTAGAGCCTGTTTGTGCTGTCCTCTGAAGGGAGTAGTACACACCGTTGTAGGAAATCTTCAGTTTCTTGGCAATTTCTCGCATGGAATAGCCTTCATTTCTAAGAACAAGAATAGACTGTCGAGTTTCACATGAAAGCTCTCTTTTTCTAGCCATTTTGAGAGTTTAATCGAACCCACAAATGTAATGCTCCAGATTCTCAACTAGCTCAAAGGAAGGTCAGTTTTATAGCTCCTCTAAACAGCAAAACTGTTTACAGCGGTGCTAACATAATTGCACAAGGGGTTTCAAGTGTTTTCTAATCATCCATTATCCTTATAACACAGTTAGCAAACACAATGTACCATTAGAACACTGGAGTGATGGTTGCTGGAAATGGGCCTCTATACACCTATGTAGATATTGCATTAAAAACCAGACGTTTGCAGCTAGAATAGTCATTTACCACATTAGCAATGTATAGAGTGTATTTCTGATTAATTTAATGTTATCTTCATTGAAAAAAACTGTGCTTTTCTTTAAAAAATAAGGACATTTCTAAGTGACCATAAACTTTTGAACGGTAGTGTATATGTGTGTGTCTGCATGTGTATATATGTATCTTTGTAAGTGTGTGTTCAGTATTAAAGTAGAACAAATAAAATTAAGATATTTGTTCTGCCCCTATATGCTATGCTGCCCCTGAAACTTCACATTTTTATATATTGTAATCTATAAAACTTTAACAAATTCATGGCAAACAATTCATGGAAACAATATTTTTAAAGTGTATCTGCGTGGAGGTGCAATGCATGAAAAAAATAAATAATAATAATAATTAAAAAAAATAAAAATAAAAATATATATATATATTTGCCTGTGTGTGTGTGTGGGTGTGTGTGTGTGTGTGTGTGTGTGTGTGTCTGTGTGTGTGTGTGTTTCTGTATGTGTATATTTTTCTCTGGGTATAGTTATCAGAGTGTATTATCTGTGGTGTTACATAGGGCTGCAGATAACATTAACTATATTATCTGTACTCAGAGAGTTATCACTGTGTGTTATCCGTGGTGTTACATATGACTGCAGATAACATCCACTACTTTATCTGTACTCAGGGAGTTATCACTGTGTGTTATCTGTGTTGTTACTTAGGACTGCAGGTAACATTACTAAATTATCTGTACTCAGATGGTTATCACTATGTGTTATCTGTGGTGTTACATAGGACTGCAGGTAACATCAACTACATTATCTGCACTGTGTATTTATGTGCCTGTGTGGGTGTATAAAGGACTGTATGTGAATGTGTCTTTGGATTGTATATATGTGCCGTTGTGGATTAAGTAGACCATAGGCCCTGGGCTGTTAGCCATACTTTACTTGGGCCCCCCTTCTCCACCACCGCCCTGCTGTGCCGTAACTATTGTTAACACTAACTTTTTATGCAAGCATTAACAAATGGGTATTATGATTCCCAGGGGCGTAGCTAGAGGCTCATGGGACCCGATGCAAAAATTCTTACTGGGCCCCCCCCCCCCCCCGCAAACTTCTCATGGCTGACGGTCCGCAGCTTTCAGCTGCATCGCTGGGTCTCCTAAGTGACCCAACAATGCAGCACTAGCAGCCGGGGGCGTCACTAAGGCTGGGTTCACACACCCTATTTACGGACGTAATTCGAGCGTTTTAGCATTGAATTACGTCCGAAAATTCGGCTCAAAAGCGTTGGCAAACATCTGCCCATTCATTTGAATGGGTCTTACAATGTTCTGTGTCGACGGTCTTTTTTTTTTACGCGCCGCTGTCAAAAGGCGGCGCGCAAAAAGACGCCCGCGTCAAAGAAGTGCCTGTCACTTCTTCAGACGTAAATGGAGCCGTTTTCCATGGACTCCATAGAAAAACATGAGTAATGGACGCAGTGAAAGACGCCTGCACATGCCATTACGGCTGAAATTACGGTGCTGTTTTCTCCTGAAAACAGCACCGTAATTTCAGCCGTAACGGACGCTGCCGTGTGAACATACCCTCAGGGCTTAAAATGTCAGGCAAATAGCCCCAATACATGTGTGTCCGCCCAAAAAAAAGTGTGTATATGAGACAGCATAGCATATCTATAGCACTACGACCCTATAAACTATGGATAGGATTAGATACAGTGGCTCAGCAGACAGTATCACACATGATAGGATTAGATACAGTGGCTGAGCAGACAGTATCACACATGATAGGATTAGATACAGTGGCCCAGCAGACAGTATCACACATGATAGGATTAGATACAGTGGCTCAGCAGACAGTACCACACATGATAGGATTAGATACAGTTGCTCAGAAGGCAGTATCACACATGATAGGAATAGATACAGTGGCTCAGCAGACAGTATCACACATGATCGGATTAGATATAGGGCCCAGCAGACAGTATCACACATGATAGGATTAGATACAGGGTCAAGCAGACAGTATCACACATGATTGGATTAGATACAGAGCTCAGCAGACAGTATCACACATGATTGGATTAGATACAGGGCCCAGCTCACTGACATTGCGGCTCCAGCGCTGGACCCAGGATAGGTAAGAATAATAATTTTGCTTCTTTATGTGTTGCATCTGGCTGGTAATGAAAATTGGGGGGGACCCCACATCGTTCTTTCCAATTATTTTTTATTTTTTTAAATTACGTGGGGTCCCCCCATTTTTCATAACCAGCCAGATACAATAAAGCAGCAGCAGGCAGCATCACCAGGGTAGGAAGGGCCACTGTTTTTGGCCTTTCCCCTCCTGATAATACCAGCCTGCGGCCACCCCAGTGGCCGACCATCACTACAGATGGTCAAGTACTGGATCGTACCCGGCTCTTCCCAGCACCCCTGGTGGCGGTGGGTACCGGGGTAATAAAGGGGGTTAGTGTTAGCCTCTGCACCGGCTAACACTAAGCCCCGCCTTAGCAATGGATGCTGTCAATCAGCCGGCGGCCATTACTAAGGCGGTAGTAATATAGTTTAAAGAGGCTCTGTCACCAGATTTTGCAACCCCTATCTGCTATTGCAGCAGATAGGCGCTGCAATGTAGATTACAGTAATGTTTTTATTTTTTAAAAACGAGCATTTTTGGCCAAGTTATGACCATTTTTGTAATTATGCAAATGAGGCTTGCAAAAGTCCAAGTGGGTGTGTTTAAAAGTAAAAGTCCAAGTGGGCGTGTATTATGTGCGTACATCGGGGCGTTTTTAATACTTTCACTAGCTGGGCGCTCTGAAGAGAAGTAACATCCTCTTCTCTTCAGAACGCCCAGCTTCTGACAGTGCAGATCTGTGACGTCACTCACAGGTCCTGCATCGTGACGGCCACATCGGCACCAGAGGCTACAGTTGATTCTGCAGCAGCATCAGCGTTTGCAGGTAAGTCGATCTTACCTGCAAACGCTGATGCTGCTGCAGAATCAACTGTAGCCTCTGGTGCCGATGTGGCCGTCACGATGCAGGACCTGTGAGTGACGTCACAGATCTGCACTGTCAGAAGCTGGGCGTTCTGAAGAGAAGAGGATGTTACTTCTCTTCAGAGCACCCAGCTAGTGAAAGTATTAAAAACGCCCCGATGTACGCACATAATACACGCCCACTTGGACTTTTACTTTTAAACACACCCACTTGGACTTTTGCAAGCCTCATTTGCATAATTACAAAAATGGTCATAACTTGGCCAAAAATGCTCGTTTTTTAAAAATAAAAACGTTACTGTAATCTACATTGCAGCGCCTATCTGCTGCAATAGCAGATAGGGGTTGCAAAATCTGGTGACAGAGCCTCTTTAAAAAAAAAACACAAAGACATAGAAAAAATATTTTATTGAAATAAAAAAAAACCCACACAGCCCTCATTAACCATTTTATTGATAATAAAAAAAAGCCATCATCGAAGTAGTCCTGGAATCCGCCGTAGTCCAACGACCGAACCTGTAAGAAAACACACAAAAAAATGATTAGTAACACATGTGTTAGGCTTAGATACAGGGCCCATGTGTGATACTGTCTGTGGGACCCTGTATCTAAGCCTACCACAAGGTAGGCTTAGATACAGGGTCCAGCAGACAGTAATCTTATACAGTATAAGATTACTGTGTGCTGGGGCCCTGTATCTAAACCGACAGTGTGGTAGGCTTAGATACAGGGTCCCACAGACAGGATCACACATGGGCCATGTATCTAAGCCTACCATGTGATTGTCTTAGATACAGGGCCCAGTAAACAGGATCAGACAATCTGTGATCCTGTCTCATGGGCCCTTTAAGCCTGCTACATCGTAGGCTTAAAGGGGTTGTCCAGTCCCTAAACATTGATGGCCTTTCCTCAGGATAGGCCATGAATAGCTGATGTGTCTGGGTCCGACTCCCGGGACTTTCCTGGTTCCGGATCGCAGCGGAGGTCCTGACGTCACAGCGCTATGCGCCGCGCACATCGAGAGAACAGAACTTCCGCCACGGCTGAAGAGGAAGGTAAGATTAGTTGCCCTGACTGGCGGGGTCTGACACCCGGGACCCGCCAATCAGCTGTTTTGAAGGGGCCGCAGCACTCGTACGAGAGCTGCTCCCCTTCATTCCACTACTCGCTCACACTGTGAATCGCCGACACCGATTCACAGTGTGACCGGAATGAAGGGGAGCAGCTCTCGTACGAGTGCTGCGGCCCCTTCAAAACAGCTGATTGGCGGGTCCCGGGAGTCGGACCCCGCCAGTCAGGGCAACTAATCTTACCTTCCTCTTCAGCCGCGGCAGAAGTTCTGTCCTCTTGATGTTGTGGGCGGTACATAGCGCTGTGACGTCAGGACCTCCGCTGCGATCTGGAACCAGGAAGGTAAGGTCAGTCTGTTACTATAGTAACAGGGGCCCGCGGCCCGAGTTACTATAGTAACTTTTTATTGATGTGGTGCGGGGGGCTGTGGGCCCCCCTGGCTTCGGGGCCCGGTCCCAATTGTGACCCCTATAGCTACGCCAGTGTAGATATGAGATAAATAGATAGATAGATAGATAGATAGATAGAAAGGATAGATACTTTGTCTGTTCTGCTAAACTGTCAGCCCTGAGGTGTGACTGCTCAGCATGACAGACATACATACACACAGTGAAGGGGTTAAGAGCTGGATTACTAGTTGCTACTTACATCTGCTGTGGGGTCAGAGAGCAGCTCGTACTGCAGGGGAGCAGCAGACACGCACACCATCTTCTTGCTGTAGCCATTCCTTTCCCTCTGAACAGGTCACGAGGAATAGGGAAACAGCAAGAAGTGAGCTGATTGGGTGGACAGTACAGTGGGCGGGCCTGGGTCTCATAAGATGAGTGTATTCATCTATCATTCATTTTCCACCCTCTTGTTCCCCCTCCACGCAATGACTCTCTGACAGCTGAGCAGCCACCAACGCTTTAAGCTACATTACTGGGTCTCTTTTGTACCACAGCAGGGACCAAGCAATGTAGAGCAATCATTGCAGCGCTAGTGTGGTGAGGGGGGCCTGCGGGCCCCCCTAGCTGCGGGGCCCGGTCGCAGTTTTGACCGCTGCGACCCCTATAGCTACGCCACTGATGATTCCCATTGTCAAACGGCTGTGTCCCTACATACTGACAGTCTCCAACAATCGCCGCTGACAGTATCACACTGTCCAGGGACACATCCTCCTGACTAGGGGAATGGTAACACCCATTTGTCTATCAGTCCAGGACTGCAAACACACTTTTTGTGAAATAAAACTGATTCCCTATAATAAACATGTCAGGTGAGGTGACAGGTTCTCTATAAATCCAATGACTCATACGTGAGGTTTTTTTTCCCTCTTTTCTTCTCTATCCGGTTCAGACTTCATCACGACTTCTCCTGGCCATGACCGTTTTCTGCAGAATTTGCCATTTAGATGTCTTCGGCTCCTCACTAACATTTCCACACCTATAAATGAAGATAAAATTCTCATGGTGCCACACAATGTGCCCCTAAATGTAATAGCACCAAACACTACGCCACTGAATATAATTGTGTCAAACACTGTAAAGTAAAGCACCACATACACAGATAGCACCATATACACAGTACCCCCTGTAGATAGCACCATATACACCGTGCCCCCTGTAGATAGCACCACATACACAGTGCCCCCTGTAGATAGTACCATACACAGCCCCATGTAGATAGTGCCACACACAGCCCCCTGTAGATAGCGCCATAAACAGCCACCTGTGGATAGTGCCACACACAGCCCCCTGAAGATAGCGACACACAAAGCCCCCTGTAGATAGCACCACACACACCCCTATAGATAGCGCCACCCTCTGTAGATAGCTGTAACGTCTATGGCCGGGGGTCGTCGTTCAGACTTACCTCTTGACGATCCCGGCCATGGACATCCCTCTTCATGGCGTCAGCTCCCTCCAGGGAGACGCCGCCACTGTCTTCCGGGTCCCCGGACTGATTCCTGCAGGGCGCGTGTGCCCGTGCGTGCACGGCCTTAAAGGGCCAGTACGTGTCCAGCTGTCACCCATCAATTATCAGCCCAAATGGCTGCTGGACTATAATTAGGGGCTCTGCCCACTGGTTCCTTGCCTGAGCGTTGTTGTATACCTAAGTTTGTCTTGCAAATGGTCTCCCAGTGTTTTCCAGTTCCCAGTGTTACCCGTTCCTGCTGCCTGTACCCTGTATCCCGTGCTATCGTATCTACAAGTGAAAGTCAAGTCGTGCCTTCCCGCTGCATCCGTGGTGACACCTGCTGTGAAAGTCAAGTCATGCCTTCCCGCTGCATCCGCGGTGACACCTGCTGTGAAAGTCAAGTCATGCCTTCCCGCTGCATCCGTGGTGTCACCTGCTGTGATAGTCAAGTCATGCTCCCGCTACTGTCTACATTGCCTCAGGTACCCGTTCTGAACTATAGACATTGTTTTGTACGTTGTTGGCCAGCTGCTACTCCACTACGCGGTACGGCCCAGTGGGTCCACACCCAGCGTCGTGACAATTGCGCCACATGCAGACCCCTATAGATAGTGCTACACACAGCCCCACCTATAGATAGAATCAGACACAGCCCCTATAGATAGCATCATACACAGACGCTCTATAGAAAGCGCCACATCCCCCCTGTAGATAGTGCCACACACACCCCCCTGTAGAAAGTGCCACACACCCCCCCTGTAGATTTCATCACACACAGCCCCCTATAGATAGAGCCACACAGCCCCATGTAGCAGGGGCATAGCTAAATGCTCATGGGCCTTGATGCAAAGGTTCTTCTTGGCACCCCTCCCAAACTTCTCATGGCCGATGGCCCGCAGCTTTCAGCTGCATCGCTTGGTCTCTTAAGTGACCCAACGATGTAGCACTAGCAGCCATGGGCGTCACTAAGATCTTAAAACGTCAGGGTAAATAGCCCAAATACATATGTGTCCCCCCTAAAAAATATGGGTGTGTATGTATATGTGTGTGTATATGTATGAGACAGCATATATATATAGCACTACGACCCTATAGCTATGGATAGGATTAGATACAGCAGCTTAGCAGACAGTATCACACAAGATAGGATTAGATACAGTGGCTCAGCAGACAGTATCAAACATGATAGGCTTAGATATAGGGCCCAGCTCGCTGACATTGCAGCTCCAGCGCTGGACCCAGGAAAGGTAAGAATTATTTTTCTTTTTTATGTGTTACTAATTATTTTTGTGTGTTGGTGTTTTGTTTTTTTACAGGTTCGGTTGTTGGACTACATCGGATTTGAGGACTACTTTGATCTCTGCATTTTTTTTATTCTCAATAAAAGGTATAACGAGGGTTCCGTGGGATTTTTATTTAAATTAAATATTTTTTCTATGTCTTTGTATTTTTTTTAAACTTTATTACTACCAACTTAGTAATGTCCGCTGGCTGATTAACAGCGTCCATTACTAAGGCGGGGCTTAATGTTAGACATGAAGAGGCTAACACTAACCCCCATTATTACCACAGTACCCAAAGCCAGCAGGGGTACCGGGAAGAGCTGGGTACGATCCAGTACCCCACCATCTGTAGTGATGGAGGGCCACTGGCGCGGCCACAGGCTGGTATTAATAGGCTGGGAACACCCAAAAACAGTGGATGGTTATATCTGGCTGGTTATGAAAATGGCGGAACCCCACATCGTTCTTTCCAAATATTTATTTATTTAAAAAAAATATTATGTGCAGTCCCCCCAATTTTCATAACCAGACAGACACAACACAGTAGCAGCAGCAGCAGTCTAGCATTACCAGGGTGGGAAAGGCCACTGTTTTTGGCCTTTCCCAGCCTAATAATATCAGCCTGCGGCCTCCCCAGTGCTTGACCGTCACTACAGTTGGTCGGGTACTGGATCGTACCTGGCTTTTCCCGGAACCCCTGGTGGCGGTGGATACTGGGATAATAATGGGGGTTAGTGTTAGCCTCTGCACCGGCGAACACTAAGCCCCGCCTTAGTAATGGACGCTGTCAATCAGTCAACGGCCATTACTAAGGCGGTAGCAATAAAGTTTAAAAAAAATACAAAGACATAGAAAAAATTGGTTTATTAAAATAAAAATCCCCCACACAACCCTCATTAACCAATTTATTGATAATAAAAAAAGCCGTCATCAAAGTAGTCCTCGAATCCAACGTAGTCCAATGACTGAACCTGTAAAAAAACACAAACACAAAAAACAACATTAGTAAGGGCCTGTTCACATCACCGTTGCCCTTCCATTGAGGCGTTCCGTAGGAGGTTTTCGTCGGGTAACCCCTCAACAGAAAGGCAAACTGAAACCTCAGCTTCCGTTTTTCTCAACATGGATCGCAGTCGACTGCGCTATTGGTTCCGTCAAGAACAACGGGACCCTGTCACAACGGTGACAAATGGAAACCTTTAGCAACGTTTCCGTCACCATTGAGATCCATGGTGAGGGAAACGGAAGCTGAGGTTTCAGTTTGCTATTCCATTGAGGGCAACAGTGATGTGAGCACAGCCTAACACATATGGTAGGCTTAGAAACAGGCCCCATGTGCATGTGTGATACTGTTTGTTGGACTCTGTATCTAAGCCTACAACATGGTAGGCTTAAAGGGGTTGTCCAGTCCCTAAACATTGGTGACATATTCTCAGGATAGGCCATCAATAGCTGATGGGTTGGGGTCCGACTCCCGGGACCCCCGACAATCAGCTGTTTTGAAGGAGGTGCAGCACTTGTGCTACTTCCCCTTCATTTTATTTCCCTTACTTGCTCACACTGTGAATCGCTGACACGTCTATGTCGGCTATTCACAGTGTGAGAAAGTGACCAGAATGAAGGGGAAGTAGTGCTCGTACGAGCGCTGCACCCCTTTCTAAACAGCTGATTGGTCGGACCTCAACTTATCAGCTCAAGCAGACTGTGGTATTAAACTTACCCCCTCCTTCGGCCGCAGCGGAGGTCCTGACTCCATCCAGGGTCAGGATGTTGTGCGCAGCACATAGCGTTGTGACGTCATGCGCTGCGCACAGCACTGTGACGTCAGGACCTCACTGCGATCCGGGAAGAGGTGGGTAAGTATTGTCGGTTACTGTAGTAACAGAGGCCCGTGTAGTTTATTACATAGGCCCCAGTTACTATAGTAACTTTACATTGATGTAGTGCAGGGGGCCGCGGGCCCCCCTGGCTTCAGGGCCCAGTCGCAATTGGGACCGCTGCGACACGTATCGTTACACCGCTGCCCTGTAGGTAGCGCCAGACAGCCCCCTCTAGATAGCATCACACACAGCCCCCCTAGAGATAGCATCTCACACACACACACCCCTGTAGATAGCACCACACCCTCCCATGTAGATAGCAGCACACACAGGCCCCATATAGATAGCGCCACACAGCCTCTCTGTAGATAGCACCACACAACCCCCTGTAGATGATGCCACACAGCCCCCTGTAGATAGCGCCACACACCCTGTACATAGTGCCACACACAGCCCCCCCTATGGGGAGCGGCACACAGCCACCCCTGTAGAACATGCCACCCACAGCCCCCTGTAGGTAGTGCCCCACACACACCCCTGTAGGTGATGCCTCAACACTACTTCTGTAGATAGTGCCATACACACACCCTTTTGAAAGCTCCACACACCCCTGTAGATAGCACCACACACACCCCCTGTAGATAGTGCCACACGCAGCCCCCTTATTTATAGCGCCACACAGCCCCTTGTACATAGCATTACACACAGCCCCCTATAGATAGTGCCACACATACCCCCCTGTAGATAGCCCCACACACCCCTATAAATAGCCCCACCCTCCTGTAGATAGCACCACACACTGCCCCTGTAGGTAGCATCACACACAGACCACCATAAAGATAGCGCCACACCGCCCCCTGGTAGATAGCGCCACACGCACCCCCTTGCAGATAGCGCCAAACAGCCCCCCCTGTAGATATAACTACTCCCTTATAGAAAATGCCACACAGACCCCATGTATATGCGCCACCCCAATATAGTTAGTGCCACACTTACCTATCCCCGTTCCAGCACCGTCCTCTTCTAAGATTATTCAGGCCTGGTCTCTTCTGACCAGGCCGCATCCAGCGCAACGACGCGAGCAGCGCGATGACGTCATCACGCTGACATCATCGCACTGCCTGCATTAAAAAAAGCACAAATGGCGGGCAATGGAACTGACCGTGCCCTTGCCTCGCCAGTGATGTCAATTGTATCCGCGTCCTATGGACGCAGATACAGTTGATTCCAGGGGCCTTCAGCTTTGTTGTGGTTTTAGTGACTCAAAATAGTGACAAAACTAAGATGTGATCTTTGGCTGGCCATGGGGCACCCGGGAGCCTCAGGCCCCGGGTGGCCGCCCCTAACGGAAATATGGGGATCCGCCACTGTATATGTGCCTGTATGTTTATATATGTGCCTTTTATGTATTTGTATATGTTCCTGTCTGTGTATTTAAGTGCCTGTGTATGTATGTGTGTATATATATGTGTCTGTATGTCTATATATTTACCCTTATGTTTGTATATATTCCAGAATGTGTGTGTAAAATATCTGCCTTTATGTATGTATAGTATATACAGTATGTTCCAGTATGTGTGTGTCTATATACAGATGTATATGAGAGGGGATATATAGCATAGGTGACAGCATCATTGACATTTTACCCTGACACTGGGGTTCTCAGGAGCGGTAACTGGAGACTCCGGTGTTGTTGTGGGTCCTATCCGCTGTAACACCAATGTTTAAACGTCTTTTGATCCCATATATCATAATAGTATATTCATTCAGTAGGGTTCGCAATTGAATCAGTAAATGAATCATATATATATTTTTTCAATAATTTAGCACGGTGGGCTTTTGTCACGGTACTGATTGTACCCCTGATTTTAGCGAGTTATTCAATAAAAATGTATACATTTTACTCATTAGTCACAATCAGTGAATTGTCTATTTCTAAAAATTGTGGGAGCACAAGTGATATCATATAAAACAGTGAAATATTTACAAATCTTACTCCAGGTTTTGAGAAAAAAGATAAGACCTTTACAAATCATATAAAGGAACGTAAGCACTTTCAATTCCAGAGAGATCTTCAGGAACTTAGGGAGAAAAAAGCTTACGATTATGTCTCCCAGCAACAACAGAAACAACAGAATAAGGGGCTAAGGGAGTATGATCTCTCCACGTCAGAAAGTGAAACCACTGATTCTGATAGAGCGGGCCCAGGGGCGTAGCTAAAGGCTCATGGGCCCGATGCAAAAGTTCTTATTGGGCCCCCCACCCGCAAACTCCTCATGGCCGACGGTCCGCAGCTTTCAGCTGCATCGCTGGGTCTCCTAAGTGACCCAACAATGCAGCACTAGCAGCCAGGGGCGTCACTAAGGCTTGGTTCACACACCCTATTTACGGACGTAATTCGGGCGTTTTAGCATTGAATTACGTCCGAAAATGCGGCTCAAAAGCGTTGGCAAACATCTGCCCATTCATTTGAATGGGTTTTACGATGTTCTGTGCCGACGGTGATTTTTTTTACGCGCCGCTGTCAAAAGGCGGCGCGTAAAAAAGACGCCCGCGTCAAAGAAGTGCCTGTCACTTCTTCAGACGTAAATGGAGCCGTTTTCCATGGACTCCATGGAAAAACAGCTCCAATTACGTCCGTAATGGACGCAGCGAAAAACGCCTGCACATGCCATTACGTCTGAAATTCCGGAGAAGCTTTCTCCTGAAAACAGCCCCGTAATTTCATCCGTAATGGACACTGCTGTGTGAACATACCCTAAGGGCTTAAAATGTCAGGGGAAATAGCCCCAATACATATGTGTCCGCCCAAAAAAAAATGTGTATATAGGAGACAGCATAGCATATCTATAGCACTACGACCCTATAAACTATGGATAGGATTAGATACAGAGGCTCAGCAGACAGTATCACACATGATAGGATTAGATACAGTGGCTGAGCAGACAGTATCACACATGCTAGGATTAGATGCAGTGGCCCAGCAGACAGTATCACACATGATAGGATTAGATACAGTGGCTGAGCAGACAGTATCACACATGATCGGATTAGATACAGTGGCTCAGCAGACAGTATCACACATGATAGGATTAGGGATAGGGCCCAGCAGACAGTATCACACATGATTGGATTAGATATAGGGCCCAGCAGACAGTATCACACATGATAGGATTAGATACAGTGGCTCAGTAGACAGTATCACACATGATTGGATTAGATATAGGGCCCAGCAGACAGTATCACACATGATAGGATTAGATACAATGGCTCAGCAGACAGTATCACACATGATAGGATTAGATATAGGGCCCAGCAGACAGTATCACACATGATACGATTAGATACAGAGCCCAGCAGACAGTATCACACATGATTGGATTAGATACAGGGCTCAGCTCGCTGACATTGCGGCTCCAGCGCTGGACCCAGGAAAGGTAATAATAATAATTTTGCTTCTTTATGTGTTACTGATTATTTTTGTGTGTTTGTGGTTTTTTACAGGTTCGGTTGTTGGACTTCGGATTCGAGGACTTCAATGACGGCATTTTTTTTATTCTCAATAAAATGGTTAATGAGGATTGTGTTTTTTTATTTCAATAAAATATTTTTTCTATGTGCTTGTATCTTTTTAAACTTTGTTATCACCGCCTTAGTAATGGCCGCTGGCTGATTGATAACCTCCATTACTAAGGCGGGTTTTAATGTTAGCAGGTGCAGAGGCCAACACTAACCCCCATTATTACCCCGGTACCCACCGCCACCAGGGGTGCTGGGAAGAGCCGGGTACGAACCAGTACCCGTCCATCTGTAGTGACGGGCAGGCACCGGGGTGGCCGCAGGCTGGTAGTACTAGGCTGGGGAAGGCCAAAAACAGTGGCCCCTACCACCCTGGTAATGTTGCCTGCTGCTGCTGTGTTGTATCTGGCTGGTTATGAAAATTGGGGGGGGACCCGACATTGTTATTTCCAATTATTTTTTTTTATTTTTTTTTTTAAATGACGTGGGGTCCCCCCCATTTTTCATAACCAGCCAGATACAATAAAGCAGCAGCAGCCTAGCATTACCAGGGTGGGAAGGGCCGCTGTATCTGGCCTTTCCCCTCCTGATAATACCAGCCTGCGGCCACCCCAATGGCCGACCGTCACTACAGATGGTCAGGTACTGGATCGTACCCGGCTCTTCCCAGCACCCCTGGTGGCAGTGGGTACCGAGGTAATAAAGGGGGTTAGTGTTAGCCTCTGCATCGTCTAACACTAAGCCCCGCCTTAGCAATGGATACTGTCAATCATCCGGCGGCCATTACTAAGGCGGTAGTGATATAGTTTAAAAAAAAACACAAAGACATAGAAAAAATATTTTATTGAGATACAAAAAAAACCACACAAACCTCATTAACCATTCTATTGATAATAAAAAAAAAAAACGTCATCGAAGTAGTCCTGGAATCCGCCGTAGTCCAACGACCGAACCTGTAAGAAAACACACAAGAAAAACGATTAGTAACACATGTGTTAGGCTTAGATACTGGGCCCATGTGTGATACTGTCTGTGGGACCCTGTATCTAAGCCTACCACAATGTAGGCTTAGATACAGGGTCCAGCAGACAGTAATCTTATACAGTATAAGATTACTGTGTGCTGGGGCCCTGTATCTAAACCTACAGTGTGGTAGGCTTACATACAGGGCCCATCAGACAGGATCACACATGGACCATGTATCTAAGCCTACCATGTGATTGGCTTAGATACGGGGCCCAGCAGACAGGATCACACAATCTGTGATCCTGTCTCATGGGCCCCCTAATCCTGCTACATTTTGTACTTGAAAGGAATATGTTTGTCTTTGAGGACCGCATTTTCCATCAGCAGCGGCATACAGCAATGGGGAGTCCAACTGCCCCACCTATGCCAATCTGTACCTTGGCTGGTGGGAGGAGACTGTGGCTTCAGATACTAATTCTCCAAATGGACATCATCAGTGGGTCTTTGGATAAGAAACATTGATGACGTGTTCCACAGTTGAAGAGTTCAATGCCTTTGTGGCAGCTCTAAATTAAAACAATTTGGGTCTGAGGTTCACTAGTGATATTAGTGACTAGAGATGAGCGAACCGGGACAACCGAACCCGGTTTCGGTCCGAACTTCCGGAAAAGTTCGGTTCGCAGCAAATCCGAACTTCACCGGGTTCGGCCGAACCCGTTTTGACCGAACCCGGCTACATTTTGGCGCCTGCCACATGTTACATCTAAAATTGAGGATTTCACAAGATCACCTGACATCAGGCTACCCCATAATGCCTTGCAAACAGCTCTCCCAGCCAATCGGGAGGCAGCATAGGGGCGGGCTCAAGCCTGCAATAAAAGTCTATGCACGGAGCTCAGCGGCAATTTTACAGACAGGAGCTGTATGGATAGCATCTCTGTGCAGTAAGGGAAAGCTTTAGGAATCTAAAAGGCAGGAATACAGAAATCGAAGGGGCTCATCCACTACTCACTACTCGGCCAGTGTGTGAATACGCTTTTATAAGGGACTCATCCCCATTGCATCCAACTTGCAATACAGGCAGCCTTTGTAGTAGTGGTAGTAGTAGTACTACAAGGCCCAGTATTCCCTGAGTGCACTGCGGCGTGGCTGATAGAAATTCTCATTCATTGCCATTTGGCAAGCCAGTGTCAGTGTGTGAATACGCTTTTAGAAGGGGCTCATCCCCGGCCGTTAACATAAATAACAATCCAACTTGCGATACAGGCAGCCTAGTAGTACTACAACGCCCAGCATTCCCTGAGTGCACCGCGGCGTGGCTGATAGAAATTCTCATTCATTGCCATTTGCCAAGCCAGTGTCAGTGTGTGAATACGCTTTTAGAAGGGGCTCATCCCCTGCCGTTAACATAAATAACAATCCAACTTGCGATACAGGCAGCCTAGTAGTACTACAACGCCCAGCATTCCCTGAGTGCACCGCGGCGTGGCTGATAGAAATTCTCATTCATTGCCATTTGCCAAGCCAGTGTCAGTGTGTGAATACACTTTTAGAAGGGGCTCATCCCCGGCCCGTTAACATAACAAACAAATAACAATACAACTTGCAATACAGGCAGCCTTTGTAGTAGTGGTAGTAGTAGTACTACAAGGCCCAGCATTCCCTGAGTGCACTGCGGCGTGGCTCATAGAAATTCTCATTCATTGCCATTTGCCAAGCCAGTGTCAGTGTGTGAATACGCTTTTAGAAGGGGCTCATCCCCGGCCGTTAACATAACAAACAATCCAACTTGCAATACCGGCAGCCTAGTAGTACTACAAGGCCCAGCATTCCCTGAGTGCACTGCAGCGAGGCTGATAGAAATTCTCATTCATTGCCATTTGCCAAGCCAGTGTCAGTGTGTGAATACGCTTTTAGAAGGGGCTCATCCCCGGCCCGTTAACATAACAAACAATCCAACTTGCAATACAGGCAGCCTAGTAGTACTACAAGGCCCAGCATTCCCTGAGTGCACTGCAGCGAGGCTGATAGAAATTCTCATTCATTGCCATTTGCCAAGCCAGTGTCAGTGTGTGAATACGCTTTTAGAAGGGGCTCATCCCCGGCCCGTTAACATAACAAACAATCCAACTTGCAATACAGGCAGCCTAGTAGTACTACAAGGCCCAGCATTCCCTGAGTGCACTGCAGCGAGGCTGATAGAAATTCTCATTCATTGCCATTTGCCAAGCCAGTGTCAGTGTGTGAATACGCTTTTAGAAGGGGCTCATCCCCGGCCCGTTAACATAACAAACAAATAACAATACAACTTGCAATACAGGCAGCCTTTGTAGTAGACGTAGTACTACAACACCCAGCATTCCCTGAGTGCATTGCGGCGTGGCTGATAGAAATTCTCATTCATTGCCATTTGCCAAGCCAGTGTCAGTGTGTGAATACGCTTTTAGAAGGGGCTCATCCCCGGCCCGTTAACATAACAAACAAATTACAATACAACTTGCAATACAGGCAGCCTTTGTAATAGTGGTAGTAGTAGTAGTACAAGGCCCAGCATTCCCTGAGTGCACTGCGGCGTGGCTGATAGAAATTCTCATTCATTGCCATTTGCCAAGCCAGTGTCAGTGTGTGAATACGCTTTTAGAAGGGGCTCATCCCCGGCCGTTAACATAACAAACAATCCAACTTGCGATACAGGCAGCCTAGTAGTACTACAAGGCCCAGCATTCCCTGAGTGCACTGCAGCGACGCTGATAGAAATTCTCATTCATTGCCATTTGCCAAGCCAGTGTCAGTGTGTGAATACGCTTTTAGAAGGGGCTCATCCCCGGCCCGTTAACATAACAAACAATCCAACTTGCAATACAGGCAGCCTAGTAGTACTACAAGGCCCAGCATTCCCTGAGTGCACTGCAGCGTGGCTGATAGAAATTCTCATTCATTGCCATTTGCCAAGCCAGTGTCAGTGTGTGAATACGCTTTTAGAAGGGGCTCATCCCCGGCCCGTTAACATAACAAACAAATAACAATACAACTTGCAATACAGGCAGCCTTTGTAGTAGACGTAGTACTACAACACCCAGCATTCCCTGAGTGCATTGCGGCGTGGCTGATAGAAATTCTCATTCATTGCCATTTGCCAAGCCAGTGTCAGTGTGTGAATACGCTTTTAGAAGGGGCTCATCCCCGGCCGTTACCATAACAAACAATCCAACTTGCAATACAGGCAGCCTAGTAGTACTACAAGGCCCAGCATTCCCTGAGTGCACTGCAGCGAGGCTGATAGAAATTCTCATTCATTGCCATTTGCCAAGCCAGTGTCAGTGTTTGAATACGCTTTTAGAAGGGGCTCATCCCCGTTCCGTTAACATAACAAACAAATAACAATACAACTTGCAATACAGGCAGCCTTTGTAGTAGTGGTAGTAGTAGTACTACAAGGCCCAGCATTCCCTGAGTGCACTGGGTCGTGGCTGATAGAAATTCTCATTCATTGCCATTTGCCAAGCCAGTGTCAGTGTGTGAATACGCTTTTAGAAGGGGCCCATCCCCGGCCCGTTAACATAACAAACAAATAACAATACAACTTGCAATACAGGCAGCCTTTGTAATAGTGGTAGTAGTAGTAGTACAAGGCCCAGCAGTCCCTGAGTGCACTGCGGCGTGGCTGATAGAAATTCTCATTCATTGCCATTTGCCAAGCCAGTGTCAGTGTGTGAATACGCTTTTAGAAGGGGCTCATCCCCGGCCGTTAACATAACAAACAATCCAACTTGCGATACAGGCAGCCTAGTAGTACTACAAGGCCCAGCATTCCCTGAGTGCACTGCAGCGACGCTGATAGAAATTCTCATTCATTGCCATTTGCCAAGCCAGTGTCAGTGTGTGAATACGCTTTTAGAAGGGGCTCATCCCCGGCCCGTTAACATAACAAACAATCCAACTTGCAATACAGGCAGCCTAGTAGTACTACAAGGCCCAGCATTCCCTGAGTGCACTGCAGCGAGGCTGATAGAAATTCTCATTCATTGCCATTTGCCAAGCCAGTGTCAGTGTGTGAATACGCTTTTAGAAGGGGCTCATACCCGGCCCGTTAACATAACAAACATATAACAAGACAACTTGCAATACAGGCAGCCTTTGTAGTAGTGGTAGTAGTAGTACTACAAGGCCCAGCATTCCCTGAGTGCACTGCGGCGTGGCTGATAGAAATTCTCATTCATTGCCATTTGCCAAGCCAGTGTCAGTGTGTGAATACGCTTTTAGAAGGGGCTCATCCCCGGCCCGTTAACATAACAAACAAATAACAATACAACTTGCAATACAGGCAGCCTTTGTAGTAGTGGTAGTAGTAGTACTACAAGGCCCAGCATTCCCTGAGTGCACTGCGGCATGGCTGATAGAAATTCTCATTCATTGCCATTTGCCAAGCCAGTGTCAGTGTGTGAATACGCTTTTAGAAGGGGATCTGAAATGTCTGGGAAAAAAAGGTTGTGAAAGGACGGGGTAGAGGAAAAAGCACCCATGCCGTCTCTTCTTCCAGTCCAAATGTTGGATCTGTTGGTGCCAGACCCAGTACCAGCATTTGTGGCACAAGACATGTGCCCAGTTCCACTAGCTGCCATGTGCCTGCTGTTAGTAGTATCAGCAAGCCAGACTTGTCCATCTCCTCCGGTGGGCGGGTTACTTTAGACAATACGGCCATTGTGGACTGGTTGGCTGGCTCGCGGTCATCTCAGCAGGAAGACTCTGACAATCTGGCTTCAAGCCAGGTTTCGTTGGATTCCAGATCCTCTACAGTTCCTTGGCACAGTGACAGTAGTAATATAGGTATTTCTAGCGTTTCCATTCCATCATCTATGTCTTCGCTCCCCCTTCCTAGCGGGAAGCAATCTTTCCTGAGAGTCCTAAGAGACATCTCCTCGGGTGCGAAGGAAGATACTGAACAACATAGTGATGATGATGATTTGTTTTCCACGAGTCAGCCAACTGAGTGTGTTGCGGCGGTGGTGGAGGTGGAAGCGGTGTCCGAGACGCATAGCTGCGGTAGTGGGGGTGTTGGTGGTGGTAGCCGTGGTGGCAGACGCAGTAATGAGGGGGGCATGGAGCCCGCCATGATGTCATATCACATTCACAACACAGTGACAGAAGTGGCGGGGATGATGAGGAAGGCTATGATGATGATGTTGTTTTAGACAGGACGTGGGAACCAGGTGACGAGGTGATGACGGCGTCAGAGGAGGAGGGTAGTAGTGGCGAAACTGGACGTGATAAACAGCCAAGCCGAGGTAGGGGCAGAAGTCAATCTGCAAAACGTTGCAGCGGTAGGGTCAGCTCAGGAGCCGGTGACGGCGACACAGATGCTGGTGTAGGCTCCCGAAAAAAGCCTGCCAGACAAGGGGCAAGCTCGGGTGGTTGTGGTGGTGGTGGTGGACGTGGTACTACCTCTTTACGGTACTCTGCCGTGTGGCAAATTTTCTGTACCTTCCCGGAAGACGAAAACATGGCACAGTGCCGTATCTGCAAGCAGAAAGTAAGGCGTGGGCAGGGCAGCAATGTAGGAACTACCGCTCTACGTAAACACATGGAGCGGCATCACAAGGCCATGTGGGACAATCGACATGCCCCACCATCATCATGTACATCTAATGAAGACCCCTCTTCCGCTGCTGCTGCTGCTCCGAGTCCCTGTCATCTAAGGGTATGTTCACACGGCCTATTTACGGACGTAATTCGGGCGTTTTTGCCCCGAATTACGTCTGAAAATAGCGCCTCAATAGCGCTGACAAACATCTGCCCATTAAAAGCAATGGGCAGACGTTTGTCTGTTCACACGAGGCGTATATTTACGCGCTGCTGTCAAATGACGGCGCGTAAATAGACGCCCGCGTCAAAGAAGTGACCTGTCACTTCTTTGGCCGTAATTGGAGCCGTTATTCATTGACTCCAATGAATAGCAGCGCTAATTACGGCCGTAATGGACGCGGCGTTCAAGCGCCTGCACATGCCGGTACGGCTGAAATTACGGGGATGATTCAGCCTGAAAACATCCCCGTAATTTCAGCCGTAACGGACGCCCTCGTGTGAACATACCCTAAGTAGTAGCCAGGCCTTATCCACCATGTCGTTGTCATCATCATCATCATCACTGTCATCTAGTGCTCCTCCTACGTCCCGTCAGTTATCCATTACGGAATCGTTGTCCAATAAGCAACAATATATACCCAGTCATCCACTTGTCGTGCGGCTTAATTCACACCTGGCTAAGTTGTTGGTGGTGCAGTCGCTGCCGTACCACCTGGTCGACTCCGCCGGCTTCAAGCAATTGATGGCATGCGCTCAGCCTAGGTGGCGAATACCTAGCCGACATTACTTCTCCAAAACAGCTGTCCCTGCCTTGCACAAGCATGTGGAGGAAAAGGTGTGCCAGTCCTTGCAATTATCCGTGTGCAGCAGGGTACATGCCACTGTCGACACGTGGAGCAGCAACTATGGGCAGGGACAGTACATGTCTTTCACGGCCCACTGGGTCAATATTTTGCAGTCCGATGTACCACCGCAGCAATGCCAGACATTACCACCTCCACGCTTGTATCTTTCTGGTTCAACTCCGGACACCAGGCGCCTACCATCCTCCTCCTCCTCCTCCTTGCCTTCCTCCTTGGAGGTCTTCCCGTCCCCGACAGGACACAGCGTATCTTCCACTCCTCCTCCCTCCTCTTTTCATAGGTGCAAGGTGAAGCGCCACAACGCTGTCTTACACCTGCTGAGCCTGGGCGAGAAAAGCCACACAGGGCAGGAGCTGCTGCTGTGCATCAAGGAGGAAATCGCACGCTGGCTGTCTCCTCTGAAACTCACACTGGGCAATGTTGTCTCTGATAACGGCAAGAACGTTGTGGCTGCACTGCGTCTAGGTCACCTGACACATGCTCCTTGCATGGCACATGTGATCAATCTGGTCATAACACGCTTCTTAAAGTCATATGTTGGTTTGAAGGGTGTGCTGGCCATGTCCAGGAGGGTTTGCGTTCGCTTTAGACGTTCGTATGCATTTAAGCACGCCCTCCTGGACTTGCAGAGTCAAAACAATCTCCCAGAACACAGCCTGATTTGCGACGTTCCAACGCGATGGAATTCCACCCTGCACATGTTGGACCGTCTGTACGAACAGCGGAAAGCCGTGAATGATTTCCTGATGCAGCAGATGGGCAGCGTTTGGAGCCAGTGTAATTTCGAGCTCAGGCACTGGCAGCTGGTTAGAGACGCATGTCGCGTTTTGAGGCCCTTTGAAGAGGCCACACGATTTGTGAGCCGTGACGCTAGCGGAATGAACGATGTTATGCCGCTGATATTCATTATGGAGCAAACGCTCACAGCGATGATTCAGCAAAGGATGGAGGAAGGATCACATCTGGCTATGGATGTTGAGGAGGAGGAGGAGGATGAGGATGAGGAAACAGGACCTGAAGAGGAGCTGGATTTGGAGATGGAATCACAGGAAGGGATAGGGGACGAGGCAGTCGCACAACATGACAGTGATGGTGGTGATGACGAGTCTGACGACGACCTTGATGATGGACAACCATAGCAGTATGGGGCGGAGATGGAACCAACCGGGCCCTCTGAAACGCTGGCCAGGATGGCGAGCTGTATGCTTCGTTACTTGCGCGCTGACTGTCGTATTGTTAGCATGAAGCAAAGAGATGAGTACTGGATAGCCACACTTTTAGACCCTCGGTATAAAGCCAGAATGGGGGAGTTTTTTGCGCCTTCCGAGAGGGAGGCAAAATTGGCTTATTATCGAGAGAACCTATGAGCCAGCTTGTCACGGCTTTCAAACGGCAAACACCTGCTGCAAGCATGTCTGACCGGGGGGCCACTCTCCGCTCCCCACTGTCTCATCGTTCCACCGCCTCTGGCAGAGCTACCTCTGCAATAGGCGGCAGTAGCGGCAGCAGCAGCAGCAGCAGCAGCAGCAGCCAATTCAGTTTGGAAAATATGATGACAACATTTTTACATCCAATACCCCGACCTTACACACATCGTAGTCACCAAAGGGATGTTCACCGTCACCAGGTGCAGCACCTAAACAACCAGGTTCACTCGTACCTGGACTGTGCCCTTTCTCCGTCAGAAATGCTGATCCCAGACCTCATGGACTTCTGGGTCAGCAGATTGGATCATTGGCAAGAACTGGCCCAGTTTGCCATGGGTGTACTGTCTTGTCCACCCTCCAGTGTAGCGTCAGAGAGGGTATTCAGCGCGGCAGGGGGCTTCGTCACCCCTAAGCGAACAAGATTGTCCGCCAACAGCTTGGAAAACCTCACGTTTCTGAAAATGAATCAAGCGTGGATCGGTGAGGATTTTAAAACCCCTGTGCCTGATGCCACTGATTAGATCTGACATTGCTGCTGCTGCCGCTGCCGCCTGCTACTGCCGCCTGCTACTACGGGATTCTGTCCTGTCCACTCTTTTTTTAATGTGCTGCTACTACTACTACCACCCTTGCTGTCTGTGTTGGCTACCTCTACCACCAATACACCTCCACTGCCGTCTGCTACAAGCAGGCCTGAGGCCTGCCCCACCAGAGGGCTTTGTCCTGTGACTGTCCAGTCTCTTTTTTTAATGTGCTGCTACTGCTACTACTACTACCACCCTTGCTGTCCGTTGGCTACCTCTACTACCACCAATACACCTCCACTGCCGTCTGCTACAAGCAGGCCTGAGGCCTGCCCCACCACAGGGCTTTGTCCTGTGACTGTCCAGTCTCTTTTTTTAATGTGCTGCTGCTACTACCAGTCTACCACCCTTGCTGTCTGTGTTGGCTAGTCTACCTCTACTACCACCAATACACCTCCACTGCCACATGTCTGCTACAAGCAGGCCTACCCCACCACATGGCTTTGTCCTGTGACTGTCGTCCAGTCTCTTTTTTTAATGTGCTGCTGCTACTACCAGTCTACCACCCTTGCTGTCTGTGTTGGCTACCTCTACTACCACCAATACACCTCCACTGCCGCCCGTCTGCTACAAGCAGGCCTGCCCCACCACAGGGCTTTGTCCTGTGACTGTCGTCCAGTGTCTTTTAATGTGCTGCTACTACTCACCCTTGTCAATAAAAAGGGTCAATTTTTGGAGGGCTTGTCAAAAGCCATTGCTTGTTGCTTTAATGCTTTTACATCTATGTATGGAAGAACCCCGGCAGGCATCTGCCAAAAAAAAGGGTCAATTTTTGGAGGGCTTGTCAAAAGCCATTGCTTGTTGCTTTTACATTTATGTATGGAAGAACCCCGGCAGGCATCTGCCAATAAAAAGGGTCAATTTTTGGAGGACTTGTGAAAAGCCATTGCTTGTTGCTTTTACATCCATGTATGGAAGAACCCCGGCAGGCATCTGCCAAAAAAAAGGATCAATTTTTGGAGGGCTTGTGAAAAGCCATTGCTTGTTGCTTTTACATCCATGTATGGTAGAACCCCGGCAGGCATCTGCCAATAAAAAGGGTCAATTTTTGGAGGGCTTGTCAAAAGCCATTGCTTGTTGCTTTTACATCCATGTATGGAAGAACCCCGGCAGGCATCTGCCACCATAAAGGGTAAATTTTTTGAGGGCTTGTTAAAAGCCATTGCTTCTTCTTTTACCACCTTATATGTATGAACCCTGGCAGGCATCTGCTGCCAAAAATGGTTAATTTTTGTACATTTTTTAACAATGCATTGAGCATACAACATGCACAAGTGCAGTGGTTTCTGTTAGTTATCACTGTGCCCCATCCGTTTTCCTATAGCCATACATGTTGGCGTAACTTTGACACTAACTTTGCCTTAAAGACAGCTCAAAAGTACTTGGATACACTCATGGGTGACCTAAGAGTGTTATACACTGCTTCTAGGGCTTTTAAACAGTGTTATACACGATTTTTAGGGGCTTTCTTGTATTACAGGTTCGGTCAGAACTAGTTCGGTCCGAATCAAACTTTTTCATGAAATTCGGCGAACCTGCCGAACCGAACTTTTCATAAGTTCGCTCATCTCTATTAGTGACCACTCACTATCATATTTAGATCTTAACATTACAAAAACGAGGGATGGCACTATTCAAACTAAAGTGTACCGTAAGGAGACAGCTACAAATAGCTTTTTACAATGGGACAGTTTCCACCCTTATCCTCTCAAATGAGGCATCCCTAGGGGTCAGTTTATGAGGGTACATCGTAACTGTAGTACCCTAGAAGATTTTGAACTACCATCACAGGATCTTGGAAATAGATTGAGGGAGAGAGGTTTCCCCAAAGAGGTAGTGAAGAAGGCTTATGAGATGGCGAGAGACTCAGATAGAACAAGCATTTTGGTCCCAAGAGAGAGAAAAGAAGAGAACATCACAAGACTTATAGGCACTTTACAATCAGAAGTAATGAAAATACTTAAGAGATAATGGCGGATTCTCAGTGCAGATATGGATTTAGCGGACAGAATCACTAACCAACCATCTGTCACATTCCGAAGGGGAAAGAACATAAAGGACAGAGTGATGCATAGCTGCTTTTATCCAATACTGCAAAAGGGAACATGGCTGGATAGGAAGATTCCAGGTACATAGAGATGCGGCAGCTGCAGAGCTTGCAACTTTATCCAGAATGGGAAGAAATTCAAAAGTGTCACCACCGAAATCGAATATGATATACAAGATTTTGTGAACTGCAGAACAGCAGGGGTGGTTTACCTGATTACATGTCCATCCCCTCTGAATTATGTGGGTAAGGCTATCCCGCAATTTCGTCACCACATTAGAGAACATGTAGAGGAAGTGACAAATGTAAGGCATACTCCCATATCAAAACATATAAATGAGAAACATCAATGAAGAGCGGAGTGTTTACGCTTTCAGGCGATTGAACTGGTCCGTCCAGCAAAACGAGGAAGGGACTGGGACAATTTGATCCTGAGAAAAAAGGCCCAGTGGATCTATAGGTTGGCATGTATACAACCAGATGGCTTGAATGAGCAAACAAATTATACGGGCTTTATTTAAACATCAATCTATTTAAGTTCAGTCATAAACTAAATTTAATTCTCCAAATTGGTACTGGTGTTCCACTTATATATGCATTGTGGGTCACCTTTTACTACATTGTACATTAATGCTTCGATTATCTACTTCCTATAGTGTGGGACCAGGGGGCTTGTTAGACTATTGGTTGCCAGGTTGCAGTCTTGAGCTGGACAGCGTTCTTGATTCCCATAACAATAGGCTACTCCTCCTCCCAGACGGAAAGTGCTAGAGGCTATAATGAGATGCACTCCGCTGCCTTTGGTTAGGCGATGGCTGTGATTTCCGGGCATGTCACCTGACACGCTGGGTGTCACATGACCACACGCCATGAATGACGTTTGCGATACTGATTGACCAGCATAGGGGCTTGGCCTCAGCTCAAGGGGCGGAGTATAAGTTATATATACTCCGAGTCCTGAGAGAAGCGTGCCGCTGATATCAATGCGAGCACGCTTCCGTGTGTGTAATTGGATCAAAATATCTGTACACAATTCAATATTGCTGGCGCAGTAGCCAGCTTCATAATGAACAGACCCCTGATTAAATAATTATACAGAAACGCGTAGGGTCAGACATGAGAGGGGATATATAGCGTAGGTGACAGCGTCATTGACATTTTACCCTGACACTGGGGTTCTCAGGAGCGGTAACTGGAGACTCCGGTGTTGTTGTGAGTCCTATCCGCTGTAACACCAATGTTTAAATGTCTTTTGATCCTATTTGCAATTGAATCAGTAAATGAATCATATATATATATATTATTTTTTCAATAATATAGCTCGGTGGGCTTTTGTCATGGTGGTGATTGTACCCCTGATTTTAGCGAGTTATTCAATAAAAATTTATACATTTTACTCATTAGTCACAATCAATGAATTGTCTATGTACAGATGTAGCCATCTTTAACTTGATTATGATAACTAGCTGCAGTGTGATATCACACAACAAAAGCCATTAAAAGTCATTGAAAAAGTCAAGATAATAGGTCTAGCCATTGTTTATTTAAAGGACCAGTGTCACGAAAAAAAATATTTTTAGATCAATTTGATTTTAGTGTTTTATTAAACATTTTTTTATTTATTTGTGTTTGTGTTTTACTTTTTTTTATTTTTTCACTTTTTCTTCCCTATGATTAACGACACATACAGACATGGAATACGGCACATACAGTCCCATAGTGAATGCGAACGGAGCCCGTTCCATCCACTATGCTGTACGTCGTCTGTGTGGGAACGGCGCATGCGCAGCTCCCACACAGTCCAAGTTGAACTCTGCGACGTCCGGCGCCATTTTCCTGTTGACCGGAAGTCGCGGCCGGACAGTAAGATTACTACTTCCGGTCGCGGCTTCCGGACTTGTGCACTTGGAGCGGCGGTAGCAGACGGAGCGGACAGACCGGAGGGAGCGGCGGCGGCAGGAGCAGGTAAGTTATTTCTATGTATGTTCGTGTTTTAGTGTGTGTTTACTACTGTATGTTAACCTACTACATTGTGTGTTAGCTCAAAAAATGGCGACACACAGTGTAGGAGGTTTGAACGTTCAATCCCCTCGTTTCTCCCGGCACTAGCCAGGATAAAGGAGGGGGGATTCTGAGAGCTCACTAGAGCGAGTGAGTTTTCTCAAATTTTGCAGCATAAAGCAATGTGGTTGCTTTACCACATGCAATGCTGCAATTTTGGGAATTGCTCCATCTAGTGACCAGCGCTGGGAAATATTATAAATTAGAATCTAATTTATAATATTTCCTGACTCGTGAAAAAAATTAAAAAAATTAGAACAATGTTTAATCACCTATACACTAATTGTTTAACTAAAAAAAAATAATAATTTTTTTCTAGCGACACTTTCCCTTTAATGCGTTAAAAGTTAAGGTAAAGACGGCTACATCTGTATGTGGTTAACATTTGGTTTGTGGAGGGCAGCAATAGAGAGTCCCGCTTAAGGCGCCATCAAACCTAAGGCCGGCCATGGGTGTAGTGACTAATGCGGAGGTAAAGTAGAAGCCCCATGCACCTCTACAGGTAACTAATCCGGCTACTATAAGGGTATATTCACACACTTAACCAAAAACTTCTGAAAATACGGAGCTGTTTTCAAGGGAAAACAGCTCCTGATATTCAGATGTTTTTTAAGTCATTCGCGATTTTCGCGGCGATTTTTACGGCCGTTTTTGGAGTTTTTGGAGTTTTCTATAGAGTCAATGAAAAATGGCTCCAAAAACGGATGAAGAAGTGACATGCACTTCTTTTTCGCGGCCGTTTTTTTAAATCAATGGGCAGATGTTTGGAGGCATTCTGCTTCCGATTTTTCAGACATTTTTCGGGATGTTTACGGCCTGAAAAACGGCGGAAAACACTCCGTTTGAACATACCCTTAGAGTTTTTCCTCTTAAAGGGTTAAGTGGTTACAACACAAAAAAAGTTGGAAAAATTATGGCTAATAATGTTGTGCCACATATTATTTTAAACCCTTAACGCCCTATGAGGTACTATTGCATCATGGGCGCTGGCCTGTTAACCCGTAATACCGTATTGCTGTGGCATCACGTTAACAGGCTCCTGTGTCTGTAAAAATGTTATCAACTGCTGCAAGGCCGGGACCGAAGCTAGCCTTTGATCCAGCTGATTAACCCCTTAGATGCAGTACTCAAAAGCGAGCGCTGCATCTATGGGGTTACTAGCAGATTGAAACCCAGCGATACAATCGTGGGGTTCCGATGGTTGCTTTGGCAACTGGAGGCCTAACAATGGCGTCCTGTCTGCCAAGTACGAAGGCCTGTTAGGCCCCACCCAAAGGCGGGGCCTAAAAGGCCTCCGATCGAATAAAGTAGATGGCACAGGCTCAGAAAGTGATTGCGGCATCTGAGTGAATGTAAACAATCGGCATCACCGCTACGCTCTCGGGGGTGCTGATGGTTTCTATGGCAATCAGAGGTCTAACAATGGTCTCCTGGTCTGCCACCTACGGAAGCCCATTAGGTCCCGTCCAGAGGCGGAGCCTAATAGGTTTGCTGTCGGTGAATGAGTGACAGATCTAATGCATTGCACTACGTGAGTAGTGCAATGCATTAAAATAAAGATTGGAGGTGCAGACCCTTAAGTCCCCTAGTGGGACAAAAAAAGTGTTAATAAAAATGTTGTACATAAGTCTAAAAATAAAAGTTATATGTTGAAAAACAAAAACTGCCTTTTTTCCTATATAAAGTATTTTATTATAGGAAAAAAATTAAAATGTTAAAACAGTACACATATTTTGTATCACCGCATTCGTAACTACCCAAACTATAAAACTTTAATGTTATTTTTCCCGCACGGTGAACACCGAAAAACAATTAAACAAAAAAACAATGTCAGAATCACTATTTTTTGGTCACCACCCATTCCAAAACATTGAATAAATATTTATCAAAAGTTTCATGTACCCCAAAACAGTACCATAAAATACTACAACCCATCCCTCAAAAAATAAGCCCTTACACAGCTTTTTTGACTGAAAAATAAAAGAGTTATGGCTCTCAGAATATGGTGACACAAAAAATGTATTTAAAAAAAAAGTGATTTTATTTTGCAAACGTTGTAAAACATAAAAAAACTATATTCATATGGTATCGCCGTAATCGTATCAACTCGCAGAATAAAGTAAAATTTTAATTTATAGCTGTGAACACCGCATGTACCACAAAATGGTACCAATGAAAACTACAGATTGTCCCACAACAAATATGCCCTAACACAGCTCCGGTGGAGAAAAAATAAAAAAGTTATGGCAACAAAAAATGTGCAGTGTGTTCCAAAGTCTCATAAGATCGGGCACGATTTATCAGTGCGTCACTGGCCACACATCTGTGAAATATTATTTATCTACCCAGTTATTGTACCCTCTTATTATGCCCTGATGTACTCAGCACAGATTATATATACCCCACATTCTAAACTGAAATACCAGTAATACCCTAAACAGAACTACTACCAAGCAAAATCTGCTCTCCAAAAGCCAAATGGCGCTCCCTCCCTTCTGAACCCTACCGCATGCCCAAACAGCAGTTTACATCCACATATATGACATCAACATACCCGGGAGAACCCAGTTAACACTTTCTGAGATATTTGTCTTCGGTGGCACAAACTGGGCACAACATATTGTGCACTAAAATGGCATATCAGCGGAAAATTGCTATTTTCACTGTGCACCATTTGCTGCGCATTAATTTCTAATGAAAAAACACCTGTGGGGGGGCGAAATGCTCACTACTCCCCTTAAAATACCTTAAAGAGGCTCTGTCACCAGATTTTGCAGCCCCTATCTGCTATTGCAGCAGATAGGCGCTGCAATGTAGATTACAGTAACGTTTTTATTTTTAAAAAAGGAGCATTTTTGGCCAAGTTATGACCATTTTTGTAGTTATGCAAATGAGGCTTGCAAAAGTCCAAGTGGGTCTGTTTAAAAGTAAAAGTCCAAGTGGGCGTGTATTATGTGCGTACATCGGGGCGTTTTTAATACTTTTACTAGCTGGGCGCTCTGATGAGAAGTATCATCCACTTCTCTTCAGAACGCCCAGCTTCTGGCAGTGCAGATCTGTGACGTCACTCACAGGTCCTGCATCGTGTCGGACACATCGGCACCAGAGGCTTCAGTTAATTCTGCAGCAGCATCGGCGTTAGCAGGTAAGTCGATGTAGCTACTTACCTGCAAACGCCGATGCTGCTGCAGAATCATCTGTAGCCTCTGGTGCCGATGTGTCCTCGCTCGTCTGACACGATGCAGGACCTGTGAGTGACGACACAGCGTGATCTCTGGAGAACACGCTGTGTCTGCACTGCCAGAAGCTGGGCGTTCTGAAGAGAAGTGGATGATACTTCTCATCAGAACGGCCAGCTAGTAAAAGTATTAAAAACGCCCCGATGTACGCACATAATACACGCCCACTTGGACTTTTACTTTTAAACACACCCACTTGGACTTTTGCAAGCCTCATTTGCATAACTACAAAAATGGTCATAACTTGGCCAAAAATGCTCGTTTTTTAAAAATAAAAACGTTACTGTAATCTACATTGCAGCGCCTATCTGCTGCAATAGCAGATAGGGGCTGCAAAATCTGGTGACAGAGCCTCTTTAAGCGGTGTAGTTTCCAAAATAAGAGTCACGTCTAAGGGGTTTGTTTTACAATTTGACCTCAGAGCCCTGCAATTGTGGATCAATGCTGGGAAAATCACCAAAATAGACCTCAAATGCAGTAGTTTCCAAAATGGGGTCACTTCTTGGGGACTTCCACTGTACTCTGGTACCTTAGGGTTTTGCAAATGCGACATGACGCCCAAAAACCAATCCAGCAAAATCTGCATGCTAAATAGCAATCCTGACGTTCTGAGCCCTGGCGTGTGTCCAAACAGCAGTTTATTACCACATGTGGGGTATTGCCGTAATCGTGAGAAATTGCTTTACAAATGTTGGGGTGCATCTTCTTCTTTATTCCTTGTGAAAATGAAAATATTATACTTTTTAGTGGAACAAATGTTGATATTCATTTTTATGGTCTAATTCCAATAAATTATGCAAAAGACCTGTGGGATCTAAATTCTCACTATACCCCTAGATAGATTCCTTAAGAGGTGTAGTTTCCAAAATGAGGTCACTTTTGAGGGTTCCTACTGTTTTGGCTCTGCAGGTGCTTTGCAAATGCGACATGGCGTCCAAAAACCATTCCAGCTAAATTTGAGCTCCAAAAGCCAAATGGTGCTCCTTCCCTTTTCAGCCCTGCCATGTGTCCAAACAGCAGTTAATGACCACTTATGGGGTATTGCCGTTATCGGGAGAAGTTGCTTTTCAAATGCCTGGGTGCTTTTTCTCCTTTATTTATTGTGAAAAAACTTAGATTTTAATTTTCACGGCCTAATTCCACTAACGTCAACAAAAAATTTTGGGGTCAAAATGCTCACTATACCCCTTGATAAATTCCTTGAGGGGTGTAGTTTCCCAAATAGGGTCACTTTTTGGGGGTTTTCCCACTGCTTTGTTCCTTTAGGGGCTTTGCAAATGCGACATGGCACCCGAAAACCATTGCAGCAAAATTTGAGTTCCAAAAGCCAAATGGTGCTCCTTCCCTTCTGATCCCTGCCGTGTGTTCAAGCAGTTTATTACCACATATGGGGTTTTGCTGTAATCGGAAGAAATTGCTTTTCAAATGTTGGGGTGTTTTTCTCCTTTATGCCTTGTAAAAATCAAAAAATTATATTTTTATTGGAAAAAAACGTAGATTTTCATTTTCACTGACTTATTCCACTAAATGTAGAAAAAAAATTGTGGGGTGAAAATGCTTACTATACCCCTTGATAAATTCTATGAGGGTGTCGTTTGCCAAATTGTGTCTTTTTGGGGGTGTTTCCACTGTTTTGGCCCACAAGACCTCCTTAAACCTGACATAGTGCCTAATATATATTCTAATAAAAAGAAGGCCCCAAAATACACTAGGTGCTTCTTTGCTTCTGAGGCCTGTGCTTCAGTCCAGTAGCACGCTAGAACCACATGTGGCATATTTCTAAAAACTTCAGAATCTGGGCAATAAATAAGTTGTGTTGCACTGGTAAAACCTTCTGTGTTACAGAAAAAAAATGGATTAATACAGATTTTCTACAAAAAAATTACATTTGTACATTTTACTTCCACTTTGCTTTAATTCCTGTGAAACGCCTAAAGGGTTAAGAAACTTCCTAAATGTTGTTTTGAATACTTTGAGGTTTGCTATTTTTAAAATGGGGTCATTTATATGGGGTTTCTAATATATAGAGCCCTCAAAGCCACTTCAGAACTGAACTGGTCGGTAAAATAAAAGGCTTTTGAAATTTTCTTGAAAATGTGAGAAATTGCTGCTAAACTTTAAGACTTGTAACATTCTAGAAAAATAAAAGGATGTTCAAAAAATGATGCAAACATTAGGTAGACATATGGGATATGTAAACTAGTAACTATTTTGTGTGGTATTACTATCTGTTTTACAAGCAGATACATTTAAATTTAGAAAATAAAAATAAACACTGAATGTATCGACCAAATTTTACCAATAACGTAAAGTACAATGTGCCGCAATAAAACAATCTCAGAATTGCTTTGATAGGTGAAAGCATTCCAATTTTATTACCACATAAAATGACACATGTCAGATTTGAAAAATGGGGCTGCCTCTTGTACATGCCGACTAGCCCAGAAACAATTTTAGGGAATGTGCCTTGAATTGCTTTTAGGAGAAACCATGCCCTGCATCATTTTTAAATGTGTTTTTCAATACAGCCGGTACACATCAAAGTACAAAGATGGCACTTTGTAATGCAGAATATGCCATTGCATCACTTTTATGTATCTTTGCCGTTAAGAGACAATAATGGAAGTATATTAAATAAGTACATAAGACATAAGGCATACATTTCTAATGTCATTTTAATTACAAATATTTATTACATAAAGAGCGGAGAAAAAACAAATGGAGAACCCTCCTCACATGAGTCTATCGTAGATGTTAATTGCCAAAAAGCAAAAGAAAAAAAAAGTATCTTTCGCTGTCATATCCAATTTTAGAATTGTATAGAGTCCTATAAACCCTTAAAGAACTCTCATTCATGGCACAGGTCACTCAATGTATCAGGGGCGGACATACCGCATGTGCAGCCGGTGCAGCTGCACAAGGGCCCCGCGTGGGAAGGGGGCCCGTTCCTCTGCTGGCCGACTCAGTTCTCAGCTGCGCGATGCTGAGGACTGAGACAGAGGCCCGTGGACAGTAGCTGCGAGCCCATCAGCGGGCCCCCCGTGGACAGTAGCTGGGCCTATCACTGAGTCGGAGGCCCGTGGACAGAAGCTACGGGCCCATCAGCACCCCCCCCCCCCCCGTGGCGCAGCGTGTATTACATAGCTGTTCGGGGGGGGGGAGTTTTGCGACAGTTCAGTCCCCCGTGGCATATTAGTTGCCAGAGCGAGCAGCGTGTATTACACATAGCTGCTCGCCGGCAGGGCGCCGATCAGCTGTTGAACTGGAGGGGGGGGGAGTTTTGCGCTCTGCCACAGTTCAGTTCTTGTGAAATGTGGCGCCGGCAAGGCGCAGTTCAGCTGGAGAGGGGGGGGAGTTTGCGCTCTGCTCTCTGCTGCTCGCTTCCACAGTTCTTCGGCTACTTGTGGACAGAGCAGAGCTGACAGCGACACACAGCCACAGAGAGCCATTAGTGGAGTGGAGAAGCCCTGCTGCAATATTTACAGCAGCTACAGACAGACAGTATGTATATGGAGAGAGAGAGGCAGTATGTATATATATATTTATGTATAGTAAATAATATCATTGCACTGACACTGCAGTAGTTGTACATTTTCCAGTGCACAAGACAGTGTCATTTATTACACTGTCTTGTGTGCACTGGATGATCACTCACTGCAGGAAGAAGCCTTAACGTCAGTCAGTAAGCAGGGCAGCAAAGCTGCAGTCATTAAATGCCCCGCAGTTCCCAGGCTTGGGATCCCTTGGCTGAAGCATGGAGATCTAAATATATCCGCCCGCCCAATGGCTGCCACGTGTGACCTTAGACTGGATTCACACTTGCGTCCAGAATTCCGTTTTCCTGTTCCGTCAGAGGAGCAAGAAAACGGAATTCAATCTCCGTTACATGACCGTGCCCGACGGAACCTATTCACTAAGCATGCTGTGCTATTGTGTCAGGTAAAATGACGGACACTCCGATGGAACCATTATAGATTTTTTATTTTTTTTGTGCTAATACTAATTTACAAGTTATCCTGTAAAAAACAAGTCCTCACACAGCTCCGTCAACAGTAAAATAAAAATGCTATGGGTCTTTGAAAATAAGGGTCTTGACATAAGTAGATGTCGTGGACAAGGGTATGATGGTGCAGCAAACATGAGTGGCATATATACAGGCGTGCAAGCAAGAATTTCTAAAAGGGAACCTTGTGCACAGTATATACATTGTGCAGCTCACAATTTAAACCTTGCTTTAAACGATTCTGTCCGATACATCCCAGAAATAAACAAATTTTATGATGTAATCGAAAAATTGTACCAGTTTTTTGGAAACAGTATCAAAAGATGGGCATTATTGTCAGAAATATCTTCTGCATCTGAAACTGCTAACATTACGCTGAAGAGACTGTGTCCAACTAGATGGTCTTCCAGGAATGATTCCATCACAGCACTGAGGTACCGTTACACGGATATACTAAAGGCACTGACAAAAATCATCCTGAAGTCAGACAAAAATTCCAGTGACATCAACGATGCCTCTAGTCTAAAAAAGAACATCAGCTCCTTTGAGTTTGTGATGATGGTTGTCCTGCAGTCAAGGATTCTGGATGTTGTAGGACCAATTTCAAAGTGTTTGCAAGCCAAAGACACAAATATAGAAAAAGCAACACAATTACTTCAGAACGCAGTTGAAGTTTTTCAAAAGTTCAGAAGTGACTATCAGGGAGCGAAAGACAGTGCCATAAAATTATCAGAAAAGTGGGGCATAGGAGTTATATTTGAAAAAAGAAGAAATAAACGTGTAAAACGACAGTTTGATGAGTTGTGTCAAGATGAACGGCTCAACGATGCTGAGAGGTACTTCCAGGTTAACATCTACAATTCCTGTCTAGACACAATCATAATGCAACTAAAACAAAGATTCCAAAGTCTTCATGCAACAGTGAAAAAATTTAAAGCAATCCTTCCCAGCTCACTTTTGTCAGCAACTGATGAGGAACTTCAGAATGACGGAGAGAATCTTGTGAAGCATTTCAAAAATGACTTTTCACCAGCTCTCCCTGTACAACTCATTTCTTTCAGAACGTGCTTAAAATCACAAATTGCACAACTGACCACTGTAGAAGAAATAGCCAAGCTATTAATTGTTGAAAACAGTGTGTTATCTACAAGTTTTCCAGAAGTGTGCACAGCATATATTTTGTTCTTGACATTGCCAGTAACAGTGGCTAGTGCTGAACGCTCGTTCTCAAAACTAAAACTAATCAAGAACTACTTGCGGTCTACCATGGGACAAGAAAGGTTAAGCGGATTGGCTATGTTGTCCATAGAAAATGAACGTGCTAGAATGATTGACTTGAATAAGATCATTGATGAATTTGCAGAAAGGAAGGCAAGAAGGAGGAGTTTTAAGTGAATCAATCAACTCTCAGACAGACCAGTAAATGACAGGATCAAATATTCCCAGTTATCTGCCTAAACAGATTGAGTTTTGCTCTTTTGCATACGTTTTTCTATGCCTACATTGTATGGTTGACTACTTTTCAGTTGCCTTGATTCGGCTTTGTTGTGTAAGTTTAAGTACACAGTATTGTTTATTAGCTTTGTATAGTAAGTATTATTTATTTAAAAATGTTTTGCTTTTTTTTCATTGATTCCTCATGGCAATACTTTTACATTCCGTATGTGACATATTGAGATTCAGTCCTGCTTGATAGGTAACAGTGCAGTAAGCTAAGCATGATAAGATCATCTAAATTATTGCATCTCAGTTGCATGAGTGCTTTGTGTTATATTCAATGATTCAATTTAACCTAAGTCTCTAAATGTGGGCAAAGAAAATAAAAAAACTATACTCACCTCCTCCCTCGCCTCCGTTCACCCGCCGCAGCCCCCATCCTCCTGTCTCGGTCTGTGTTACAAGTGTACAAGGCTGCACTGGTGACGCGCTGCCGATGGCACGTGACCGCTGCTGCCAATAACTCCTCATTGGTGTGCTGCTGAGGACAGTAGTTCCACAGCAAATCGCTGTTGAGGGCATTGATTGGCTGCAGCGGTCATGTGCCATCGACCGCGCGTCACCACAGCAGCTTTGTAAACACAGAAAGGGATAGGGGCTGCGGAGGGGGAACGGAGGCGCCGGAGGAGGTGAGTATAGGTTTTTCATTTTCTTTGCCCACATTTAGGGACTTAGTTTAGATAAGAATTTAACCCGGAAAAAAATGTGTTACTTGTGTTCTAAACTGGTAATAAAATGTACAATATAAATCTTCCTTCATAATTTTTATTAGTAAGGTTTATTTTTATATGCATATATATGTTTAGGTAACTTTGTCGGTATTGGGGGGGGGGGGCGGGGGGGCCCTGGCACATTATCTGCACAGGGGCCTTTTGCAGTCTGTGTCCGCCACTGCAATGTATGTTATAATCTCAGTCACAGTGTACCCTCCCTCATGCCATACAGGCTATAGTGAGGTCACTTATGTTATCAGCCACAATATGCCCCCATTACGAACTACAAAGTGGAATGAGTGCAATCCATTATGCCCTTCTCAGTGCCAGCCACATGTGGTACCCCACATGGAGAGAGAGAGAGAGAGAGAGAGAGAAAGAGAGAGAGTTAAAGCTGAACTTCTAGAGAAGCAAAGACCTGTTGGCTGAACACTAATCTGAACAAAGAGGAAAGGAACCTCAGGAGTCTGCCTGTACTCCATGCTGCTGCTACATCCAGCCTGCCTGTACAATACTTTCACTGCAAGTTCATCTAAGTAAAGTAAGTTGGATTTTCTACGTTAACTCCCTGTTTCTCTGGATTCATTTACTGGGGAGGGAAGATAGCTTCAGCGCATCCACCCCTGCACCTCTCAATATTTGTGGACTTTGTTATATTCTGCCCTGGGTTATCATCATAGCCCTGCATCCACACAGGAGCTCATCCCAAGATTACATATATATAACTGGCGTCACAATAAATCTATCCAAGTTCTATTTCCCTTTGACCTCCTTACCCTGCACCAGACTGGGGAGCAGTATCTGAAGTGGCCACCGTGGAGGGGTAGTTACACCCGCCAGCCCATCACTGTGAGAAGTGTCGGCTGATCCTCACTCCTTACTCTCAGTTCAGGGATACTGCAACTGTACTGATTGATGGAGCAGACAGAGGCCCCTGCTGCTCCACAAAATTAGTGCTCACTTCACACTGCAGAGGAGAGGAAGGAACATTTCTCCTCTCTGATATGCGGCCCGTACGTGAACCCCCTTCCCCGACCACTTTTTACTTAGTGCGGCGTGGAGTAAGGGAGGGGGTTGTAAAAAAGAATTTTATATAAAAATTTTAATACTAATTTGGCGCCGCTCCCCGCAAGGAGCCGCCCTAGCACTGCTGAGCTGCCGGGCTTCTAAAACACAAACATGGGAAGGGATCCAGCGCAGCGCGCCCTTCCACCTGTTGGAGTGATGCGCCCTGTGCAATGGCACAGGTCACACATTACTAAGGCCAGCCCTACTTGCAGTGTGCCCAAATAGCAGTTTAGATGTAAGGTCTTACCGTACTCGGGAGAACCCACTTAACTATTTATGGGGTGTGTGTGTCCAGTGGCACATGCTGGGCACAACATACATGAAAATGCTCTCTACACCCCTAGATCAATGCCTTGAGGGGGCCGCTAATTGCTGGGGCAGTGCAGGGGAGTGTTGGGGACAGGAGCATGAGCAATTTAATGTAATCCACGGTGTTCTCCTGCACAGGAAGACCATGTGTCCTCCAGGCGGGTACATTATACATCAGATGCAGGGCCGCCATCAGCGCAGTACAGATGGTACTTCTGTCAGGGGCTTGGGCTAAACAGGGGCCTTCCGCGACCGCTGGAGGTACAGCTATAGGGGTCCCAGCGGTCGCAATTGTGACCGGACCGCATAGCCTGCGCCCCCTGCCTGTTAAAAGTTACTATAGTAACTGTGGCCCATGTTATAAACTACATGGGCCCCTGTTACTATAGTAACACTATACTTACCCTCCTCGTTCCCAGCCCAGCGGAGGTCCTGATGTCTTTGACGTCATGAAGCCACAACGTCACGACGCTGTGCGCTGCACACAACCTCATGACGCTGGATGGCGTCAGGATCTCTGCTGTGCCCGGAGCCGTAGTGGAGGGTAAGTATAACGTTACAATCTGCTCGGGCCCTGTATCTAAGCCTTCCACCTGGTAGGTTTAGATACATAGCCCTTGTGTGATCCTGTCTGATGGGTCCTGTATCTAAGCCTACCACATGTTAGGCTTAGATACAGGGCCCCAGCAGACATTACTCTTATACTGTGTAAGATTACGGTCTGCTGGGGCCCTATATCTAAGCCTCCATGTGGTAGGCTTAGATACAGGGCTCATCAGACAGGATCACACATGGTGTGACCCTGTCTGCTGGTCCTTGTATCTAAGCCTACCTTGTGGTAGGCTTAGATACAGGACACAACAGACAGTATCACACATGGGCCATGTATCTAAGCCTGCCACATGTGTTACTAATGTTTTTTTTTTGTGTTTGTGCTGTTTATAACAGGTTCCGTTATTGGACCACGTCAGATTCGAGGACTACTTTGATGAAGTTTTTTTATTTCAATAAAAAAAAATTCTATGTCTTTATATTTTATTTTAACTTTATTACTACTGCCTTAGTAATGGCCGCTGGCTGACTGACAGCATGCATTACTAAGGCGAGGCTTAGTGTTAGCCAGTGCAGAGACTAACACTAACCAACATTATGCCCCCCGGTACCCACCACCACTAGGGGTACCGGGAAGAGCCTGGTGCTATCCAGTACCCGACCATCTGCAGTGATGGTCAGGCACTGGAGCAGCCGCAGGCTGGTACTATTAGACTGGGAAAGGACAGAAACCTTGGCCCTTTCCACCCTGTCATTGCTAGTTTGCTGTTGCTATGTTATGTCTGTCTGGTTATGAAAAATGGGGGAGCCGCAATGTCAGTGAGCTGGGCCCTATATCTAAGCCTAACTTGTGTGATACTGTCTGTTGAGCCAATGTATCTAATCCTATTCATAGCTATAGGTTCTTAGTGCTATAGATATTCTGTCTCCCCTGCTGTTTTAAGACTTTAGTGACGCCCCTGACTGCTAGTGCTGCATGTGACCTAGCGATGTAATGCAATGCCAATGTTGTGTCACTAGGTAATACAAGTTAATTAAAATGCTAGGTGTCTTCAGGGCCTGCCACACTTTTAAAATATGTTTGCTGTGTGCTGTGCTTGCATGAAAGAAGAGAAAGCCAGCAAGCTGAGGCACTTCATTCTGTTCTTAATATCAAGATATTATGGACTGGTTGAGTGGTAAGTGATAACCAGCACTAATATATGTATGTATAAAGTAGTGTGAAAAAATAGCAGTCCAACATTATTAACCTGAAAAATCAATGTTTTTGGCAGAAGCGATATTTCTACATAGCAAATAATTGACTTGTAAGTGTAGTAGAGTAGTAGAAAAAAAAAACAGAGCCAACAATTAGAACATGCATGCTGCTTATTCTGAGTAACTGAATCATTAATTGAAAGGGTCTTGTTCAAAATAATAGCAGTGAGGGGTTATTCATTCTATGGAATAACAGGTGTAAATTGTGGCCCTTATTTAAGATAGGAGGGTGACAAATGTTGCACATGTTTGTTATATACCTTCTGAAATACTGGGGAAAATGGGTCGTTCCAGACATTGCTCTGAAAAAAACGTACTTTGATTAAAAAGTTGATTGGAGAGGGAAAAACATATAGAGAAGTGCAGCAAATTATGGGCTGCTGAACTAAAATGAACTCAAATGCCTTGAAGTGGCAACCATAACCTGAAAGATGCGTAAGGAAGCGGGGAACTACTGTTCGAATGGATTGAAGAATTGCCAAAATGGCAAAGGCTCAGCCAATGATGGCCTCCAGAAAGATCAAAGAAGATCTGAAATTACCAGTGAGTACTGGTACAATCAAAAGACGATTAAGTGAAACCAAGTCACCAGCAAGAGCAAAGTCCCGTTGTAGAAAAAAAAGACGTCCTGAATGGGTTAAAATTTGCCAAGGAACACATGGACTGGCCCAAAGAGAAATGGCGCAACATTTTGTGGACTGATGAAAGCAAAATATTTTTTTTGGGGTCTAGTGACCGCAGACAGTATGCCAGACTTACCCCGATCATTGAATTCAAGACACCGTGAAGACAGTAAAGCATGGTGGTGCAAAAATCATGATATGGGGATGTTTCTCATGATGTTGGGCCTATTTATAGCATACAAGGGATCATGGATCAGTTTGAATATATCAAAATTAGAGATGAGCGAACCGGGACAACCGAACCCGGTTTCGGTCCGAACATCGGGAAAAGTTCGGTTTGCAGCGAATCCGAACTTCACCGGGTTCGGCCGAACACGTTTTGACCGAACCCGGTCAAAAATATTATACAAATCGGCAGCCACTTGTCTCTATCAATCACTGATAGAGAAAAGAGGCTGCTGATTAAAAATAAAATAAAAAGCATTTCATACGTACCCGGTCGTTGTCTTGGTGACGAGTCCCTCTTCTTCCTCCAGTCCGACCTTCTTTCCTGACGCGGCAGCCTGTGATTGGCTGCAGAGGCCGCGGCAGCCTGTGATTGGCTGCAGCGGTCACATGGGCTGTAACGTCATCCGGGAATGTCGGGCCGGATGTCTAGAGGGACGCGTCACCAAGGCAACGGCCGGGAGACCGGACTGGAGGAAGCAGAAAGTTCTCGGTAAGTATGAACGTCTTTTTTTTTTACAGGTTACTCTATATTCTGATCGGAATTCACTGTCCAGGGTGCTGAAACAGTTACTGCCGATCAGTTAACTCTTTCAGCACCCTGGACAGTGACTATTTACTGACGTCGCCTAGCAACGCTGCCGTAATGACGGGTGCACACATGTAGCCACCCGTCATTACGGGGCCTCATGCACACGACTGTAAAAACACTCGTTATTACGGGTCGTAATTATGACCCAAAATAGCGGGCCCATAGACTTCTGTTAGCCACGGGTACCTTCCCGTTTTCTCACGGGAAGGTGCCCGTGCCATTAAAAAGATAGAACATGTTCTATTTTTTTTATTTTAAGGGCCGTGCTCCTATACTTTATAATGGGAGCACGGCTCGGAAAAACGACCGGCTGCCCGTGGCCGGCCGTGCCCGGCTCCTGAAATACTCTGTGCTGCCTTAAACTCTGTGTAAAGGTCAGGATCCTGTTTCTTTTAAATGCTGCTGGGGAACCCGCTCGATCCACTATATAAGGCTGCGCTACAGTGCTTGGGAATAAGTAACTGGGGCAGAAGAGGATGGAGGCGCAGCCTTATATAGTGAATCGAGCGGGTTCCCCAGCAGCATTTAAAAGAAACAGGATCCTGACCTGTCCACAGAGTTTAAGGCAGCACAGAGTATTTCAGGAGATGAGCGTGCGGATCTTGTACGGGGTGGTGACTTGCCAATCATGTGAAGGTGTTATTGAGGACAGGAGTGGAGGAGAGGTAACAGACTGAGAGCTACGTAATGGTAAGAGCAGAGTTCACAGCAGCACAGAATCTGCACGCTCCTCTCCTGAAATATTCTGTGCTGCTGTGAACTCTGCTCTTACCATTACGTAGCTCTCAGTCTGTTACCTCTCCTCCACTCCTGTCCTCAATAACACCTTCACATGATTGGCAAGTCACCACCCCGCACAAGATCCGCACGCTCATCTCCTGAAATACTCTGTGCTGCTGTGAACTCTGCTCTTACCATTACGTGGTGACTTGCCAATCATGTGAAGGTGTTATTGAGGACAAGAGTGGAGGAGAAGTAACAGACTGAGAGCTACGTAATGGAAAGAGCAGAGTTCACAGCAGCACAGAATATTTCAGGAGAAGAGCGTGCAGATGTTGGGGAGTGTATGACGCTGGGAGGCCGGGGCAGCCTGTGACTGGCTGCAGAGGCCGCGGCAGCCAGTGATTGGCTGCAGAGGCGGTCACGTGACGTGCGTGACCGCCACTACAGCCTGTGATTGGCTGCAACGGCTACACGGATGAAACGTCATCGCTGGAGGCCGGACAGGAGGAATGTAAGTATGAACATATTTATTTTTATTATTTACTACATTAAAATTTTATTTTCCGCGCGCCGAGCATGGTATCGTCAAGGTTTCTGAAAGAGTTAGTGCAGCCCATTAACTCTTTCAGCACCCTGGACAGTACCATGCTCGGCGTACGGAAATTACAGGTTCGGTCACAATTAGTTCGGTCCGAATCAAACTTTTTCGTGAAATTCGGCGAACTAGCCGAACCAAACTTTTCATAAGTTCGCTCATCTCTAATCAAAATAATTGAGGAGATCATGTTGCCCTATGCCGAAGAAGAAATGCCATTGAAATGGGAGTTTCGACACGACAATGGCCCAAAACACACCTGTAAGCGAACAACATCTTGGTTAGAGACAAACAGGATTGAGGTAATGGAATGAATACAGATGCCGTTCACTTACTAGATAGATAAACTGCCTGAATAGAACGATTAAAATTGAATTTTTAATAGTAGAATATATAAAAAATATGGCTCATATAGCCCAATTACAACATATGTTCAGGCTCAGACAAAGTGGTCAGGGATAGGAGAAAGTGAAACTCTCCTCTTATAATATACAGCCCTGATGTAACTTGCTGAGAAAAATGAATGATTCCAGCCCACCGGGCTCACAGTATGAGATCAGAGTGAAAGAAGTCAGTCCTGGTTGTAAGACTGCTCTTAGAGAACACTCCGCTCACTACTGCAATGATTATAACAACCCTACGCGTTTCAGTGTCACTGATAGACGTGACACATCATCAGGGATTGTATGAATGAGTTGGATGCCGGTTTAAGCACAATTTTGTGCTGAAATAGTTTCACCCGGCTCGTGCACGACTCTGATACAAATGGCCGCCCAATCCCCTGACCTCAATCCCATAGAGAACTTGTGGGGTGACATAAAAAAATGTGATTTGTGAGGTAAAACCAAAAAATGCAGAAGAACTGTACAATGTAGTCTAATCTTCCTGGACTGGAATACTGTTCAGAGGTGCCAGAAGTTGGTTTACTCCATGCAACAGAGATGTGAAGCAGTTCTCCGAAACAATGGTTATGCCACTAAATATTAGTTCAGTAAAGTTAAATCTGAAATATTTTTTCAGTTTATACATTACATTTTCAGTGGCGGATTAAGTACACCATAGGCCCTGGTTTGTTCCCCAAGCTTGAGTCCCCCCTCTCCACCATCGCCGTGCCACTCCGTATCTGTATTAAACACCACCTTTTAATGCGAGCATTGACAAATTAGTGGTATGATTTGTCTTCTCAAAGGGCTGAGTCTCTGCATACCGACAGTCTCCAACCATCGCTGACAGTATCACATTGTGTAGGGACACATCCTCTTGACAATGGGAATGCTAACAACCATTTGTCTACTAGTCCTGGGTACACAAAGACTATGTATAGAATACAAGGTGTCATGCCCATGGCCGCGGGCCATCAGGTTCACTCACCTCCTGACGGCCACAGCTATGGATCTGTAAGTGCTGGCCCCCATCTCCTCCTCAGGAGATGCCAGCAGTCACTTCCGATTCTCTCGGCCGGGTGCCGTAGGGTGTGCGCGCACGCTCGTGCACGCTCTTAAAGGGCCAGCACGTGCACCTAAGTTAAAGTGCCAAATTAGCCCATGAGCACCCTGGACTATAAGAGGGGCCCAGCCCCTTCCTGCCTTGCCTGAGATTTGTTGTCATTACCCCAGTTTGTCTCTGCAAATGGTCTCCAGTTCCCAGTGTTTCCCGTTCCTGCTACCTGTAACCTGTATCACGAGATGAGGGTGGATATGCTAGACCTCCGGTCCCGACAGGACCAACTCCTCCAGGCATTGAACATTTTTTGCACATCGACTGGATGTGCAAGCTGCCGTTTCTCCTACCAGAGACCCGTGACTTTCCGGGGTTCCTACGGACATTTCGCACTGTTTGAGGAGCCTGGACGAGTCTCGTCTACAGCCGCCTCCTTGCTGAACCTACGCCAGGGAGACACTTCCGTGGGCAAGTACACCATCAACTTCCGCACCTTGGCGAGAGAGTTGTGGAACAATGAGGCCCTGATTGCTACATTCTGGCAGGGACTATCTCCTAAAATTAAGGACGACCTTGCCGCCTGAGATCTGCCGTCTACCCTAGATGACCTCTTCCTTCTGGCCGCCCGGATTGATATAAGGATCCGAGAATGCTTCCAAGAGGCTCGTTGGGAGGGAAGACTCCCTAGCCCGGTTCCTACTTTGCTGCAACCTCTGCTGTCTTTAGATGCTGATCCTCCAAAGGAGTCTGTGAGGACGAACCAGTTTAAGCTGTCTACCCAGGAGAGACAATGCAGACGCACCTTGGGACTCTGTCTATATTGCTGCCTCGTAGGCCATCTTGTGCGCCTGTGCCCCCAAAAGACCCAGAGCCTAGGGTTGCTAGGAGAGGCAATCCTGGGTGAAGAAGGACTTTTGTATTAATTGTCCATTCCCTTGACCATAGTGTTCGGCGAAAAAATGCACCAGGTCTCTCTTTATCTGAATTCTGCATCCACTGCTAATTTCATTTGAAGAGACCTGGTGGATCTTCTCCAGTTGCCCACAACCCCTCTGGAGAGGCCTTTGTTGGTTGAATCGGTGAATGAACTACCTCTGCCAGACCCGGTTGTAGCTGTGACTAAGCCACTGGGACTCCAAGTGGGAGCCCTCCATTCCGAGCTACTCTCGTTCTTTGTCCTGGCTAAAGCCGTCAAACGTGAGCCGCTGGGCCTACCCTGGCTCCAACTACATGCCCCAGTCCTGGACTGGAATGCTGGAGAGGTTCTCCAGTGGGTTCCCGAGTGTCTCAACCACTGCCTGGTACAGATTCATCTGGCCCAGCCTCCTCTGCCTCAGTCCTTGGCAGGATTGCCATGTCATTATTCCACGTTCTCGGATGTCTTCAGCAAGAAGGAGGTGGAGACGTTGCCCCAACACCGGGCGTATGACTGTCCTATCGAGCTGATTTCTCGTGCATCCATTCCACGTGTTAGGGTATATCCTCTCTCCTTGCCAAAGACTCAGTCCATGTCTGCCTATGTTAAAGAGAATTACGAGAGGGGCTTCATACGGAAGTTTTCTTTGTCAAGAAAAAGGATGTTTCTCTGTGCCCTTGCATCGACTACCGGGTCTCATCAAGATCACGGTAAAAAATAGATTTACGTTGCCATTGATTTCTGAACAGTTTGAAGTTTGATCGTATGTGAGGAGCCAAGATTTTTTCAGAGCTAGACCTGCTTGGGGCTTACAACCTAATCCGGATTCGCCGGGGTGATGAATGGAAGACGGCATTTAACACCCGTGACGGACGCTATGAATATCTGTGTAATGCTCCCACGGTCTTCCAAGAGTTCGTTAATGACATCTTCCGTGACCTCCTCTATGTTTGTGTTGTGGTCTATCTTGATGACAACTTGATTTTTTTCTCAAGATCCTATGACTCATCAGAGACATGTCTGTCAAGTTTTGCTGCAGTTAAGGGAGCAAAACTGTACGCCAAGTTGGAGAAGTGCGTTCTTGAGAAAAATGCTCTACCCTTCTTGGGCTGCATCATCCCAGATCGGGGCCTCAAGATGGATCCTGGAATGGCCATGCCCTCAAGGCTTGAGGTCCATACAGCGCTTCCTGGAATTCGCTAATTTCTACAGACAGTTCATTCCAAACTTCTCCTCACTGACATTTCCTATCTCTACCCTCACCAAGAAATGCATGAACGCCAAGGTGTGGACTCCTGAGGCGGAATCCGCATTTACTAGCCTGAAGAGTGCCTTCACGTCAGCCTCTATCCTCCATCATACAGATGTATCTCGACAGTTCTCGTTGGAGGTGGACGCCTCCTCTGTCGGTGCTGGTGCACTCCTGTTCCAGAGAGGTTCCAAGGGCAAGACAATGGTATGTGGCTATTACTCTAAACTCTTCTATTCCGCAGAACGCAACTACTCGATTGGAAAAAGGGAATTACTGGCCATCAAATTGGCTCTGGAGGAGTGGAGCCATCTACTAGAGGGCGCAGTTCATCCCATCTTGATAATCACGGACCACAAGAACCTCACCTATCTCCAAACGACCCAACGACTGAATCCCCGTCAGGCCAGGTGGTCGCTGTTCTTTGCCTGGTTCCAGTTTGAGCTCCACTACCATCCGGCTGACAAGAATGTGAGAGCCGATGCCTTGTCCTTGTCGTTCAAGACAGAGGACACTATGGAGTCTCCACAGAATATTATTGATTCATCCTGCATCATCCCTGTCAACCCTCTGCAAGTTAGAGACATTCCCCCAGGGAGGACTTTTGTGCGTCTGGCAGACAGAAGAAGAATCCTCCGCTGGGGACACAGCTCCAATCTGGCAGGTGACGTGGGTGCCCGTAAGACCCGATACCTGATTGCTCGTCAGTTCTGGTGGCACATGTTGCCCAAAGACATCACAGACTTTGTCTCCTCCTGCATGGTGTGTGCAGCAAATAAAGTTGCCCACTCCAAACCGGCTAGCCTGCTCCAGCCGCTGCCTGTGCCCATTTCCCCCTGGCAAAATATTGCTATGGACTTTGTTACGGACCTGCCTCCCTCTGCAGTATGCAGTGCGGTCTGGGTGGTGGTGGACCAATTCTGCAAGATGGCTCATTTTGTTCCACTGACCAGCCTACCTTCTGCTTCCCGACTGGCCAATCTCTTCATCCAACACATCTTACGTCTGCATGGCTTGCCTTGCATATTGTGTCGGATCGGGGGGTTCAGTTCACGTCGAAGTTCTGGAGAGCCCTCTGCGGACTTCTCGGTGTGAAGTTGGACTTTTCCTCAGCCTACCATCCCCAGTCCAATGGTCAAGTCGAGAGAATAAATCACATTATGGAGAACTACCTACGACACTTTATCTCCAGGCAGCATGATGACTGGGTGCAGTTACCTCCTTGGGCTGAGTTCTCCTACAACAACCACACTAGTGAGTCTACCGCCTCCAGCCCATTCTTCATTGTCTACGGCTAACACCCTTGAATACCTCTCCCTGTTTCCACTACGTCCCAGGTACCTGCAGCTGACTCTACATTCAGGGACTTTCTACAAATCCGGCAGCAGACACGATCTTCTATTCTGTTGGCCGTCGACCGCATGAAAAGAAAGGCAGACACAAGAAGACGAGAGCCTCCCCAGTTCCTTCCAGGCACTAAGGTCTGGCTGTCATCTAAGAATATCCGGCTGAGGGTGCCATCGTACAAGTTTGCTCCCAGGTTTCTCGGACCCTTAGAGATTTGCAACAAATCAACCTTGTCTCCTACAAGGTTTGGCTGCCTCCTATCCTCAAGATCCCCAACTCCTTCCATGTCTCCCTTCTGAAACCTGTGGTCCTGAACCGCTACTCCAAGATTCCTAGCCCTGCAGTGGCTCCCAGTGGTTCATCAGATACTTTTGAAGTTAAGGAGATCCTGGACACCAAGAGAATGGGTGGAAGAACCTTTTATTTGGTGGATTGGAGGGGGTTTGGTCCTGAAGAGAGGTCCTGGGAGCCAGAGGGGAACCTCAATGCTCCTACTCTTCTGAAGAAGTTTCTCTCTCGCTCTGGCCCCAAGAGGAGGGAGCATAAGAGGGAGAATACTGTCATGCCCATGGCCGCTGGCCATCAGGCTCACTCACCTCCTGATGGCCACAGCCATGGATCTGTGAGCGCTGGCCCCCATCTCCTTCTCAGGAGATGCCAGTGCTCAGTTCGGCTTCTCTTGACCGGGTGCCGTAGGGCGCATGCGCACGCTCGTGCCTGCTCTTAAAGGGCCAGCGCGTGCACCTAAGTTAAAGTGCCAAATTAGCCCATGAGCACCATGGACTATAAGAGGGGCCCAGCCCCTTCCAGCCTTGCCTGAGCTTTTTTGTCATTACCCTAGTTTGTCTCTGCAAATGGTCTCCTAGTGCTTCCAGTTCCCAGTGTTTCCCGTTCCTGCTACCTGTAATCTCTATCCCGTGCTATCCTGGTCAAGTGCCATATTGAGTTGGAGTCGTGCTGTGAGGTGTACCATTCCTGTCCATGTTACACCATGCCTGGTGTCCGCCTGCTACCAAAGTCCCATCTGAGCCTGCCTCTCTACTGTCTGAAGCTACCACAGGTACACCTATACGAACTATAGACTTTGACCTGTGTCCTGTTGGCCAGCTATGATACAGTTAAGGCGGTATGGCCCAGTGGGTCCACGTACCCAACGTGGCACAAGGATTTCCTGTAACAGACATGTCATGACACGGGACAGATCTTCTATAGATCCAGTGACTCACAAGTGATGTCTTCTCTGGTGGGAGTCATTCTCTTCTCTTCTCCATATGACACAGGCCATAATATAATGACTTCTCCTGATGACTGCAAAGTTTCCTGATGAGAAATCTTTGCCCCTGGATTCTGCAGTCATTTTTAGCCTCTATAGCAACACAAAAATTCAGAAACTAACCACCCTAAATTGTTTTATACCCCAGACCAAACCCCTAATCAAATTAAGAACCCAGGCCCATATATTAACTCAGACCAATAAATTCAGTCCCCAAGGGGTAACTAAACATTTAAAAAACTTTTGGTGTGTCAAAGTGATATGTCAGAAGTTTTGATTGGTGGGATTCCGAGCACTGAGACCACCACTGATCGCTAAACAAAGTGGCAGAAGCGCTCGGGTGAGCCCTGTTCCACTTCATTTCTAATCGTCTTTCTCAGAGCTGTGTACGGACTTATAGGCTTTCTATTGCAAAAAAAGTGTGTGACAATACAATTGTGCAATGCTTACAAGGAAACAATCTCATAAACATAGACATCAAACCGGCCGGTGTCACAAAGGCGCCAACCCTCAGATAACCGAAAAGAAACAGTACACCACGTAGTGGTGACAGGCGCAAAACAACATCATAAGTTAAGCATGCGTGTGACGTTGGCACAGGACCGAGGGACACACAGGTCCGGTGATAAAGGCAGACGCATGTATCAAGGTGTAAGAGAATAAATGTGTATCATTAGGTACAATAGAGTCTTTCAAAGAAGCGGCAACGATATTCATGCCTTACCCGACTGTTGAAACATTGCCCTTGTACATCAAGGATACAACTGATGCTTTGAAAATGTTTGATGGGCTATATATAAATAACGACATGTTCATACTTACCTGCGATGTCAATTCTTTGTATATATCTGTGAGAGTAATTTGTATAAATTTCATAATCGTTATCAAAATGACTGCAATTTATTATATTGTATGAGATATGTTTTAAGATTCTCTTAAAAGGAGTAACCCCCTCCCCCACTATGAAATGTATATATAAAAGAAGACATTCCCCATTGTTAAACAGACATGATATAGATGACCTCATGTAACATTCCAAAATAATGGATACCAGATGTGTTTGTAAGGTTTTAGCTGAGAAATAAGCATTACCATATGTAGAAGTAACATTGGTCGTGCACATTGTATACTTGGCATCATCTCATTGGTTAATGTGTGTTAACTGAATGTATACATGGTGCACAGCAAGGAGCAAGAAAAGTTGGGTCCAGCGCTAGTGTAGATACAATGGAAACTGTTTCCAAGTTTTATTGGATCGATATCCCTCCTTGCACATTAGGATTTCAGCCTACTGATCCTTTTTAAATGACCTAATAAAACTTGGAAACAGTTTCCATTTTATCTACACTAGCGCTGGACCCAACTTTTCTTGCTCCTTGCTGTTTACCTATCGTGTGCCGACACGAGGACCCGTGCGCTGTCAAAGATACAAAGTTACGTATCAGGTGAGCTGGAGGTTTCCTCTCCTTTTTTCTTATACATGGTGCACTTGTCATTATCTGATTGGTTGATGTGTTTTAAGGGAAATCTTGAACCAATAAATAAAGGCTCCATTCACAATTTATATTTCTCTACTTCAAACTATTACATGTGCAATCTCACCCGATTGGTCATTTTTGTGAATTTGAATGAATCCTTGACAAATTCTGTTATCGAGAAAAGGAACTCAATAAGAGTGATGATGATCACTCTGACACGTCAATTCGGCATCACGATGGATTAGCGGTCACCCAAACCTTCCTATCCATGAGCGATTTGAATTCTGAGTTTTATGCATAACTATTTTGTCTTCAAGGAGACGTTTTACCTACAGCTACATGGTACAGTCAAACAGTGTTTGGGCTAAAACACAGGGGGGCACCCATATTGGCCAGGTGAAGCAGAGCTCCACCTTCCCTCTTCATATTAGCTAAGAATCTTCAAGGTTTCCCTCCCTTTGAATAATATCTCAAGACAAAAATGTGATATATTCTGCTTTACGAAGTTGTACCTGGCAATAATTATTATCAGCCTTTCTCCAGTTAGTCCTATTCTTTACATAATTTTTACTCAGAAAAAGAGATTTCGTAAACTGTACCTGTCTAGCCGCTTCTGCCTCTTCTTTCCTAAATTTAGTTTTTGTATATGATTTTTGGCTCTTCAATAGGCCTCTTGAAAATGCTTTGTGTCCTATATGCCCCATCCCTTTCTCAATCATCCCCTCCCCCTTCTGTTGGCTTAAAATCTCCACAAGGTACACCATGTGGATATCAAGGTCTCCTTCTTATGCCCTATTCTCTACTCCAATTACCATTCTCCACTACGTACTATGTACTATATGAATATAGTCATCACATTCACCGTTCTTTCGCCTCTAGCCATTCAGCTGCCTCTTTAGGATCCGTAAAAAAAAATTGACATTTCCTGATATATTATTCGTTATTTCGCCGGGAATAGCAACATATATTTGATGTTTTTTTTCTTATTATTTATTTATCCGTTTTTTTATAAAATACAAAAATAAAAGAAATTAAAATCTCAATCAAACGTGTCCAGTACACAGGCCAGAATAGTGTATTACAGTTAAACACAAAATATCCAGATAGGGGCATCCCATAGTGGTATACTCAATAAAACCCAATACACTAAGTAATCACATAAAGTCATCACCGTATAACAGCGAATCTCAAATGAAAAGAAACTTGAAGGAAAAGAAATGAAGATAAAAATAGGGCAATATTTAGGGGAAAAAGACATGGACCGCATAATCCACAATGTATACGTTGATCTGGGCCGCTAGGCATTATTTCTAAACATGAACATGAGGTTCTTAGTTAACATTTTGGTCAAACTGTATAAGCCCACTTGCCACTACACGGCGACCTCTTTTAAAGTGGGTCCCTACACTAGCGGTTGCAGCACCGCATGGCGGCCACCGCCACCGCAACCCCCGCTCCTGCAAAGGGAGCAACCTAGGGGCCCAAAAGCACCCATGCCATCAGACCGTGCCAAGCCTCCTTGGCTCTGGGCTACGTCCCCCCACAAACGCAGCACTACAGCAACAGACACCACCATACAGCACCACAACATGTGAACAGATGGAATAAGATCACCTTACCATGCACCCCCTGTGGCTGAGACTGAGAGCACAAGCAAGAGCAGAAACACTTATGAGGTCATTCCTGGATTAAAATCAGCCGGGGTTTTTTTTCAAATGTGTGGAGTGCAGGTACCAAGTAAAACAAATAAATAGAAAACGGTAGACTATATATTATATGACAATATTTAGAGGAAAAAGACATGGACTGCACAATCCACAATGTATACGTTGATCTGGGCCGCTAGATAAAAATAGGGCTCACTCCCCCATATAGGATCTGTATTCCACTGAATTTTGGAAGGTGAAGCAGTGATGCAACGATTTTAAAAACTTGGCAAGATCCTTCATTCTCATAACCTCTTGGACCTTATTAACCCACATTTAAATCAAAGGAGAATTATTATTTTTCCATATTCAGGTATAGAGGTCTCAGCAGCATTTACGAGATGTCAAGCCACAGAGCGTATATACGTAGTATTCGGGAAGTCGCACAGGTGGAGCAGGAAAATAGCATGGAAAGTCAGTAAACCTGGAGGTTATGCGCCATAGATCTGACCAAAAACCATTCAACATTGAGCACTCCCAAAAAACATGTAAGATGGGGTCCATATCGGTTTCGCATTTCCAACACAGAAGGAAAGCTTATGTATAGGAGAGTGGAGTTTGGAAGGAACACTATACCATCTGGAAATTACCTTAAACCCTGTTTCCTGTATTCTACTAGATACCGAAGATTTGTGAGTCAGTGTATACAGTCTATCTCTTTGTTCTGCTGTAAGGGAAATATGTTGGTCCCTCTCCTAATTAAGTATATAAGTAGGGGGTGATGAACCAGTTGGGGAAATCAAAATTGGATAAATGTAAGAAAGAGTATGGCGTACTACTCCCATCGCCAGGCACAATGATTTGAAGAAAGTTTTGGCTCTGGAGTAGTCAGAGTGGTAAGGTAATGACACCAATCAGTGTTGCAATTAGACAATTTTCCACGGAGTAAGTGTTTGAGTTTCCATCACTGTCAGTAAATTCTCAGTGGAGAACCAGTCTCCATCCTGTAGATAATGATTCTTATTCAAAGGCACCCTGGTGCCATTCCCGGTTGAAATTACGGATTTCCTAATATGGGATACAGGGGTGATGGGGAACGAGAAATGTCAGGTCTGGGGAAGATAGAAGCGGCTACTTTCAATGTGGGGCCAATCGTGGGGTACGTATAATCTGCCAGAGGGATCTGATTTCCAAGGGTTGCCTTAAGTGGGGTAAGGATTCATGTTTGTTCTAACATTACCGACTGCTTTGAAGCCATACTTCTACACCAACCTACAAACCTCACTCAAGTCAGGGAGTCCAATACTACCAATATACTTAGAACGAGAGAGAGAGAGAGTAAGAAGGGCTATAAACTTAATGTCTTAAAAAACAGGCAGGGGATATGTACGGGCAAGGCTTCAAATAAGTGTATGATTCCGGGGAGCACATTCATCTTAAAGATAGAGCATCTCCCAAACCACGTGAAAGTTACCTTAGTCCAATTCTTAGTCCAATTCTCCAGATCCTTTTTAACGAGTGGTAAAAGAGGGGTAAAGTTTACCTCATAGAGACGGGACAAATCCCCAGAAAGGAAAATGCCCAAGTATTTCAGAGGATCCCATCAAAACAAAAACGAAGCTTGCAAGTCTGCAACTAGGGATTGTGGGAGAGAGATGTTAACTGCTTCCAATTTCTGGAAATTTAGTTTAAAATCAGACAGGGCAGCATACTTGTGTATATTTGCGTAGAAATTAGGAAGGGAGATTCGGGGAGAGGAAAGGAAGAAAAGGAGAAGCTGCCATCTTATGCGAAAGGCCTCCTATGGAATCCCCACTTATGTTAGAGTTAGCACCTACGTAACGCAAGAGGGGCTCCAAACAAAGAATAAACATAAGGGTAAAGAGAGGCAAATCTAAAATAAATAAATTGATACAAGGCACCTCATCATGCAGTCCAAACATAGTAGGAAGAGTTGATGAAAGACCCCGCATCGTGACAGTAATGTTGTACAAATACAGGTACAACACTATTAAAAGCAGAGTAACGTTGTATAGTCAATTGCAGCTATCCCCAATCTGGTGGACGTCTAGCGCTGACGCAATCAATAGGTATAGCAGAGAATAAAAAAGCAGGGAAAATACCAGCACCGCCAACATCCACATAAGTCAAACAATAGTATAAAGGAGGTATTTATTAAGCCTTTCAACACCGGTCCAGCATCTTCATCAGGCCATGGCGAGGAATCATGACGAGGAGTCGCTAGGGAGAAGATCCGTGAGGACCGGCCGCAGGCTGCGGTTGGCAGTGCTGCAATGGTCCGCCGCGTGGCATGAAGTTGGCCCTTTCCCCCCTCTGAATGCCATGATACAGTTAGGTGATGGCCTGGATTGTGCCAGCTCATTGGTATCTCAGGATAACGATGGCTTGAGTCGCCTATGTCGTGGATGCCGTGCGGGTAGCAACGGGATGGTGTGAAGGACGGCGATGTGGAGCCCCTGCAAGGTCAAGGTGTTCCGGCTGGCTTTTTCACATTTCCTGTGTAGCCTGGTGAGTGTGACTCCCTCTTTACCTTTTCCCCCTCTTCTAATATATCTCAACTGTCAGGGGGGTGTAAGACTGCCTGGGGTGGGCTTACATGGGTGTGGGATCCAAAGTTGCCCATACGGAATGGGGGGATAATTTGGTCTAACTAGTTGGGTGCTTGTGGGATGTAGTGGTGTGGTTATATGGGAGCCCTCGTGGCGGTCTCGATTCATTTCCTGTCACTGCGAGGGCAGTACCATTTGGGGTGTCCATTAGTCTTATGCCACAGCTCCTGCCATTGGGGAGTTAACACTACTTTTAGGGAGGCAGTAGAGTCTCTGTACAGACTGATTCCACCAAGGATGGTGATGGGGCTCTCTTAGACATTTCGGCGCATGGCGAGGTTAGAAATCATATATGGAAGGATTAGTATGTGGACATTTTTCTCTCCTCCCATTTGAGAAGTTAGATTTAGACAAGGGAAAGCGGAGTGAGAGTAAAAAAGAGGAAGAATAAAAGGGATGCTATCGCCATATACTGTGGATGTTTGCGAATTGGCTGCAAGCGTTTGCGATTTTGGCAAGCGCTATCGGGGAAAAGGAGCCAGAACATTGTTCTGCCATTTCTGTTATATGGATTCCATAGGCGAGACTCATCGGGTCTATGGGGGCCAGGCCTTGCTTCATTATGATGAGCAGTTACGGCAAAGTAAAGAAATAATATCTGTTGGAAGCACAAGGATATTGCATTACGGCTGAGGCTTACTGTCCCAGTTAAGCCAAATCAGTCCTTTCCTGTGAGCAGGGGGGAATGCAGGTCAGGCTGATCACTCAGGACAGGGGTCAGGTTCAAAACTTGGCCTCTGCTGGCAGTATAATGAAGGGCAGTTCAAATTTGGTGCTGCCTGTAAGTTCAAGCATTCCTGTTCTCATTGCAGTGGCACCTCCCACAGTGTATCAAAACACTTCAGAAAGGGAAAGCGGCCCGGAGGTAGTGGGGCTCTGCTAGTCAAGGGTGTGAATCTGGTTAAACTGGTAGGAATGGCTCAGTTTCTAAGTAGATACCGCATTCCACCTCCGTTACACTTGGTACTTTTTACCGCTAAAAATGTTAAGTCTGCTTATTAGCTTCAAGGGTTTTTTTTTTTGAAAAATTGTGCACTGATGTGTCCTTAGGCTGTATGGCCGGCCATTCTCCTCCCTCCCCATTTTTTACCCTGTGGCGTCCACAATGGGAGTGCTGCCCAAACAGGAGGCGAATAAGTCTCGCCTCATTCACCATTTGTCATACCCCAAAGGGGCATCGGTCAACGATGGTATAGACCCCAACCTGTGTTCGATGGTTTACCCTTTGCTTGATTCTGCGGTGGACTAGTTGCGGTCAGGGCCAGTTTTAGACAAAGTGTGGCCCGGGCAAAGTTAAAAGTGTGGCACCAAATGCTGAATTATTGTATCAATGATGCAGTCAATTCAGAAGGTTGTGCGCAGAGAACTGCATCACTGAATTCTAGGTGTCCAGGAGTGTTGAAAGCCCCGAAGCATATGTCCCCCCTCTCACACCAAAAATTATCTACATACAAACAGTATAGAATTATTACATCATACCACTATACTAAAATTAAATATTATCTGCATACTGTTACCGATAATAAGATCAATATTACCAATAATAACACAATATAAGGTCCAAATAATACCACCACATTATAACTACATAGTGAATGAATAATACCCCCACACTTAAAAAATAACACTATACAAAGACCTATTGTAACGGCTGTCGCACCGTTCCCCTCTGCTTCGATGGCCTCTGCTCCGGTTCCTGTACCCTCCATTGCCTCATGCTCGTCTGCCTGAACTTGTACTATCCTTGTCTGCCATCTGCCTTGACCTATTTCTATCCATACCCATTATGACGTCTGCTGCCTGTCCTGACATCTGGCCTATTCATCTGACTGCCTCTAAACCCGTTGTGCCAAGCGTTACCCTGGGTTACAAGCACCATGTCCCAGACAACACAGAGAATCCACAAACGAACCGGTGAGAAACGTTATAGTTTTGAACTTGCCATGGATCCCCTTGACACAGCCCTGCCTGACACGGCTGATATGGTTCAGGAACTTTCAAGACGAGTCCGCCAAGACCAGCTTTTGCAGCTTCTGCAAAATGTGTCCACTCGTTTGAACTAACTAGCGCTTCTGGCGCCTCCGATACGGCCACCACCACTGCAAGCTCCTTTCTACAGTCCAGGACTACATTTACCTATGCCTGCCCGCTATGAGGGTAAGCCCAAGACCTGCAGGGGATTCGTTAATCAATGCGCCATCCATTTTGAGGTCATGGCACATCATTTTTCTTCAGACAGGGCTAAGGTGGCCTACATCCTGTCCCTGCTTTCTGGCGAAGCGCTGGCTTGGGCATCGCCCTTGTGGGAGAGAAACGACCCCATAATGTATGATATTCAGAACTTTCTCTCCACTTTTAAAAAGGTGTTTGAAGAACCAGGTTGAGCGTCTTCAGCAGCTTCCTCTCTTCTCAAGCTCTGGCAAGGAACCTCCACTGTAGGCCAATACACCATTCAATTTTGCACCCTGGCTTCAGAACTCCAGTGGAATAACGGGGCTTTGGTATCTTCCTACTGGGAGGGTCTGGCAGGCCGAATCAAGGATGAACTTGCTGGCCGAGACCTTCCATCATCCTTGGATGACTTGATCACTCTTGCCAATCGGATTGATATACGTTTCCGCGATAGACAACAAGAATCTGCTCGGGGCAATCGGACATCACGGTTGGCACTAACCTTCCAAAGGCCTCTTCTTGCCTCACCTTCCTCTCGGTCGTTTGAACCCATGCAGGTGGAGAGAACAAGACTCACGCCTGAGGAGTGCCAGAATAGACGCAAGTTAAATTTATGTTTATATTGTGGTGGAAAAACGCACTTCCTCAAGGACTGTCCAGTAAGGCCGAAAAACTCCAATGCCTAGGGCAAGTAGGAGAGGCTACCCTAGGTGGAGTACCACCCTCTCAAAAGATGACCATACTGGCAAAACTGTCCTTTGCAGGAACCACTTTCTGCGTTCAAGCCTTTCTAGATTCTGGATCCGCTGGGAATTTCCTGTGCCAGTCCCTGGTAAATCGCTACCAAATCCCAGTTCAAAAACTCACCAAACCTTTGTCCATTGCTTCTGTGGATGGGAGGCTTCTACATGAGACTATCTATCTTGTCACTGAGCCCATTTTCATGTTAACAGGGTCGCTGCACCAGGAACGTATCTCCTTCTACGTTTTAAAGAACTCTCTGAACCCTTTGCTACTGGGTCTACCGTTGTTGCAGAAGCACTCTCCTGTTAGTGTCTGGACTGGAGGTCAAATTAACCGCTGGAGTGACTTCTGCCATCAACATTGTCTACAACCTATTCACCCATCCATGCCTCAGCATACAGAACCTAACTCAGCAGGACTTCCTACTCCATATAAAGCAATATATGTTTAAGAAAAAATGGATCAGTAACGGCGCTGCTACTTAATGAGGATGTATGCAGATGATAAATAGATAACTGTTTATTTCGATCCAGGCTACGCGTTTCAATGCCGCACCGGCATCTTCATCAGGCCATATAAAATATCTGTACAGACACCAATGTTTAAATACATCACGTTGTTAGAAAAAAAACCGCCAATGTGACCGGGGTCAAAGTACCCCGGTGACGTCATCCTATGGGTCAAAGTTTAAAGTTTAAAATATCATTGTTGGTTAGCAGGTAAAATGATAAATATACATAATAATATACATCAATGTTTTTCAACAGGAAGAAGCAATAACCATCAAACATTAAAGAATGTAAAAATAGCGTGTTTAAAATCCATTTGGATGCTAATAAGATCGTGAAGTAACCAAATGGTCATGAGAAACGGTAAAAGTAAAACTTGTTTAAAATAACGTGGAGTAATATAATGATGAAGATTAACAGAGAGATTACATATAAAATGAATAGAAGTGAAAGAATAATATAAAATGCAACCGAACCAATTTGTTTGCTGCAGGACACACCAGCACACAGATGACGACGGAGCGTCCCCGGAGTCAAGGCAACCACACTCAAACCAGAGCACAGGCAATGACCACGGAGAAGGACTGGACATGCCATGAAGGTCTTCATGACAAGGTAAGTACACTAAATTCCTTAACGTGCATATTTTAACATTAGCCGTTCGCTAGAACATTGAAATTACCACATAAAGAAAATAAATAGTTATTACTACAGCATGTGATTATCAATCAAGGGATGTTTCTGAGATATCATTCAGGCCGTTTGGATGCAGAGTAATAAGTTTAAAAATCCAGTAGTTTTCTCTTTGTTTAAGTTTTTGAAAACGGTTAGGAACATCAGGAGATATTTGTTCTATGGGGTGATATTAATTTTATCAAATTGACAGTAGTGACGGGAAACACTGTGTTTAAGGAATCCTTTAAGCACATTAAACCTGTGCTTATTGATTCTACTTCGTAAACATTGGATTGTCCTCCCAATGTATTGTAGCCGACATGAACATTCCAAAAGATATACTGTATAACATACATACTCCCACAGTTCAGGAAGGACTTAATGGGGAAAGTTTCAGTAGTAACATTTGAAGAAGAAACATCCTTTCTGTGTGAAATGTTATTGCAGCATAAACAACGCACTTGGCCACATTTAAAAGAGCCATTTAAAACTACAATTTTTTTTTGAGTAATAGGCTTGGAGTTATGTATTCTGCTACGGGCAAGAATAGTTCTCAAATTAGATGACCGTCTGAACGTGATAATTGGTTTATCAGGCAGAGAATCTTTAAGGAACGGATCATTTTTCAAGATGTGCCAGTGTTTAGTCAGAATTAATCTCACAGATTTGTTCCACCTATTGTATGATGTAATAAAGTTATTTTTATTTTTACAATTTTTACTTTTCTTCGGGGTTTTAACTTGGTTAATACAAAATTCTTGGGTTAGTTTAGCAGCTCTGGAACGTGCCCCTTTTATCAGATTTAATGGAAAGTTTTTTTCTTTGAATCTACTTTCAAGGACATTGTATTCTTTAAGGAAGTTCTTATCAGAAGAGCAATTCTTCCTTACACTCCTAAACTGTCCAAAAGGGACATTCTTGATCCACGGTGGATAATCGGCACTTCTAAAGTCAATATAGCTATTAACATCCACAGCTTTAAAGTGTGTTTTAGTGTTACATTTATTAGTGGTTTTGTCAAAGCTAATAGTCAGATCCAAAAAGTCAATACAACTAGTAGAGAAGGTGTGAGTAAAAGTTATACCAAAATCGTTCAAGTTAAGCATATCAATAAAAGCAACGGCCTCTTCTTCCTCTCCTTTCCACACAAAAAACAGATCGTCAATGAAACGTCTGTATGATAATATTTTGTCTTTAAAACAGTGATTATTATGAATATATTTGCCCTCAAATGAGCCCATATAAAGATTGTCATATGCCGGGGCAAAACGAGAACCCATCGCACAGCCCTTTATCTGGTTATAGTAGTGATTGCCAAAGATGAAAACCTTATGTTTCAGAATATATTCTATGCAGTTAGTTAAAAATGGGTTTGTGCTGTTGGTATGTTAGAACTGGAAGCTAAAACGGACTCTACCACTTTCAGGCCCCTATCATGGGGAATGTTACTGTAAAGGGCTGTGACATCCGCTGTTAGGAAGCACACCATAGATGTTGGGGGATCAATCTTTAAATCCTGTAAATTTTTAATAAGCTGGGTGGAATCTCTCAGATAAGATGGTAATTGGAGAACGAAAGGTTGGAGGTGCAGATCAGCGTAATGGGAGAGGTTGCTTGTGAGGGACCCAATACCAGAAATGATAGGGCGACCAGGTGGATTGGTCGATGACTTATGGATTTTGGGCAAATGGTATATAAATGGCATGCTTGGGCATGGTACATTAAGAAAATGTCTTTCCTTTTTAGTTAGCAGCCCATCTGAAAAAGCCATGTCAATTAGATTTTTATACTCACAGGTGAAGTTAGAAAGTGGATTAGCGGATAGTTTTAAATAAAATGAACTGTTTGATAACATTTTTGAAGTTTCGCCCAGATAATCACATTTATCTTGGATAAATCCGCAGAGCGGATGACAATGTCCTAATTTTTACATAACGTTTTAATAGCTTTTCTTTCATTAATAGTCAAGTTATCGGGCATAATGCATGGTTTATCCAATGCTCTAAATTCGTTTCCAACGAATGCGGAAAAGGTTCCCAAAAAGGAACCTTAATTAGATTTCGGATGGACGTCTACGCTGACCACTGCATGGGTTGATTCACCATTGGAAGGGTCGTTTTGTGGTAAAAGTGCAGTAGAATAGTCTGACATGGAAAAATGTCTAGTCAATGTCAGCTTTCTGACAAGCCTGTTTAAATCCATAAAAAGTTCAAATGTATCAGGGGGAGCCAAAGGACAAAAGGAAAGTCCTTTGCCTAACAAACTTATTTCGTGGTTATTTAAAATATAAGTGGATAAATTAAAAAGCTTCACTGTTTGTTCCTGTATTTTTTCGGTTGTACTTTGAATATCTGTATGTTTTCGGTACCTACCTCCTCTCTTTCCTCTATATCTATGTCTGTTTCTAATTTTCTTTTTGTCTAAATTTTTTATATTTTTGTAAAGAAGTTGGTTATCGTCTGAACATTGGGACTCGTGATATATGGTATCAGGAAATCTTTTCTTTTTACCGTTGGGGAAATCGGGGGCATGGTTAACTGGGACGGAAGGCCTAAAAAAGAAATTGTAGAGATGGTGTTATCCATAGACAGAGAGGGATGGTCCGAGGTAGGTTTGGTCAAGGTGAGGATTGGTACTTTCTGTTCGGTTATAAGTCTGGAATCTTCTGAACTCATGGACGATTCCACATTATGTACCGAATAGTTAAAGCTAGACTGTTCAATAGAATTAGGAGTGCTATGTATGGATAACTGCATCAGGGATGTTACACTACCATGCTTCTGAGAGTCAATTGAGTCATTAAACTGTGGGGACGGTGGGCAAAAAGTTGATGTATCACCTGATAGTAAATTCATACGTAAGAGTTTGGTGTCGAGGTCAGTTGATTTAAAGGCATTAACGGGTATATTAGAAAGTTGATGCCTGGGGGAAATGGGCACTATGTGTAAAATTATCGGTGGCAGACTAGGAGAGGAGGGGGAAAAATTGTTAGAGGGAGCTACCCGACTACAGGATTTGTTGATGGTGTTGACGCTATTCAAATTAAATGGTGAATTAGTCACTCCTGTAATTTTCCTGGTTCTATTGTTCTTTTTATATTTTAGATTATTTCTAAAAGATCTGCTAAAAGCAGAAAACGAATTTGGCTGAGTAATAGTAAAAGGTTGAGCTTGTTTTAAAGAGATTTGATCAGCTTTAGGGTATCCAGCCTCCTTATTTGGTAGAGGGGTGTGTTGGTTAGTCTCCAATCTCCAATCACCTAATTTATTTGAGGAATAGTCATTACGATCTCTCTTCAATTTAGTTGCTTTTTTCAACACTAGTTCGTTTTCATATGTGGCTAGTCTATTGCTGGTACAGATTTCTAACTTGTGGAAATCCTGATGTTCCAAAAAACTAAGTAGCTGCTCTTTTAGTGCATTAATCTCAAGAGTAAGTGACTTGCTAATTGCACATCTTTTCGTTCTAAGCATCTCTAAAAAGCCATTATTACATTGCCCAATAAAGTTGTACCAGTCGGTATTAAACGAAATGTCAGTAGGATAGGGGTTATTAAAAAGAATTCTTAAACCCCTAGGGGAAATATTCTCATCAATGTAAAGCTTTAGAAAGCGACAGTCAATGTTCTGCAGAGCCTCCCTTTTCAAAGTATCCTCCAAGATCAAAAAGAGGTTCGTCATAGTCTTAGTTTGTTCAGGGGTGAATTAGTTACTCACGGTTAAAGATGTCCCCGGGGGGATCTCTGCCCCAATAGATTGTAATATTAGGAGTTCACGCAGGTGGTCTCTGTTATCAATGAAGTCCAACATCGTGGAAATGGGATCAAGAAAGGTGCTTTAGAGGAAGTCAAAACCAATGGTAGTCCCAAGTCGGAAAGCGGCAGGCAATGCAGGAGGAACTTTAAAGAAACCGTAGAGCTCGGATGCGGTTCCTGTGCGCGGTTTCTGGATTAAAAACCTCCCAATACGAGTGTGCTGATAAAGTAAAAAGGCACGGCGCCAACATAGTGTAAGTAAATCCCAGGAGTTTAATGTTTGATGGTTATTGCTTTTTCCTGTTGAAAAACATTGATGTATATTATTATGTATATTTATCATTTTACCTTCTAACCAACAGTAATATTTTAAACTTTAAACTTTGACCCATAGGATGACGTCACCGGGGTACTTTGACCCCGGTCACATTGGCGTTTTTTTCTAACAACGTGATGTATTTAAACATTGGTGTCTGTACAGATATTTTATATGACCTGATAAAGATGCCGGTGCGGCATTGAAACGCGTAGCCTGGATCAAAATAAACAGTTATCTATTTATTATCTGCATTCATCATCATTAAGTAGCAGCGCCGTTACTGATCCATTTTTTCTTAATATCAGCATTTTATTTTCTTTCTATTTTATCCAGTGCTTCAGAGTCTATCACTGGTCATACAGTGGTTTAGAATTTTGTTTGACAGTCCACCCTTGGTGGTCCAATGATATAATAAATAATATAACTGGTGTTTAGGAGGTTAATAATAACAACAATAATAATAACATCCATTGTTGTCCAAGGGCTAGTACCATTATTGTAACATTCCCTGCAATTCCATAACACTGGACAAATCTTAACCATGGTCAGGAGCCAGCACAAAAAGTTAAAAGGCTTGTTCAAGCTCGGGGCTGTTTTTTTTTCTCTGATGACCTATCCAGTACTGCAGCTTTGCTGTTATTCAAGGGAATAGGAGCAGAGCTGCAGTAAACCCAGCATGGCCCCATTACACTGTAAAGAGCTTTCTGATTCCGGAACCGACCACTGCATAGCTTACAGCACCCAAAGGAAGCCGGAACAGCTAAATGGTGCGGGGGCCGGGTGTCAGACCCCCACCGATCATATACTTTGGATAGGTCATTAGTATGAAAAACAAACCCCAGCCTGGACAACCCCTTTGAGAATTAGCGATGCTAGAAGGCTGAGTTCAACCTGGTTAAGGAGTGTTTGACGTACATTTATTTATTTTTTTTAAATATATATACATGAAATCCGGTTTCAAAGGAAGGAGGAGTAACATATTTTAGCTGCTGCACAAAATGTGAATACTAAGTGAAAAAAAAAAACTCAATGTGTGCAGCGTGTAACTGGGATGTGTGAGCCTTGCCTTATATGTTTGTGCTATAGCAGTCCGACACCCCTTTTTCACCCAGTAGTTACAGCAAAACCTCCTCTTTCCAATGTGGTTATAGCAGGGCACCCTTTTTTCCACCCAATAGTCACAGCAGGAACTCCTCCCTAATTACAGTATGGTCTTTCTCCTTTTTACACTAGTAGTCTCTGTGAAAACCCCCTTTTCCCCCTGTGGTTACAGCAGAGTTTCTCCCCCTTTCTATTATTATTCACAGCAGAGACATTAATGTTCTATATTATCAAAGAATGTCAGTTAAAGGGGATAGTGGGGACCGAAAATTATTTGCAGTGTACTTACTGCAGTATATGAGTACACTGATAATATAAATTCCGGTCCCCGGTCGTGCTGATTATTAAACAAACAGTAACAGTAGTACAGCGATTGCATAGAGTGCTATAAAAATCTATTTAAATCGCGTGACCGAGGACCGGAATGTATATTAGCAAGTGTACTCACATATTGCAGTAAGCACACTGCTAATACTTTTCGGTACCTACATAACCCGTTCAAATAGATATATTAAAACTTGTAGCATGAAATTGCTCTTCAATATGTTATGTATGTAAGGGATTATATAGAGACTTTTAAAATGATAAACTATTTTTCATGCTTTACAATTGTTGAAACTTAATTTTAATATTTTAATTCTTATTTTTTTTTGCTTTGTTTTTCAGACTTTACATCAAGTGAGTATGCAACATGTGGCTTCCTGTAACCTAATAATGAAAAAATCATCATTCAGAAAATTGGTAGCTAAATAGTGAAATAGTAAAAAAAAAAATAAGATAAAATTTGGCATTGGCAAAAAAAATAGTTTGGGCATCCTTTCAGTCAGTTGTTAGCAACACGCAGAAACCACTTCCTTCAAAAAAATTTGTACAAGAACAAAGCTCTGTACTTTAATAAAGTACCAGAACCAAGCTCAGTATATTGAAACGGTAACAGAAGAAAGCTTACTGCATAAACACTGTACCAGAACCTGTGCTGATTCTAGCTTTTCTGCTGCAGGAGCGAAAATTCAAATGGCTCCCCCCAGATCATGATTGACATCCCCCTGGCTGTTTTACATCACTACCAGCCTCCTCCAGAGTATACCTCGCTGCACGTTGCCTTCCAATGGAGTACAAGGCAATTGCACATCTGAGAAAGCTGGAGAAGACTGGTAGTGATGTAGAACAGCCAGGAAGATGTCAATCAAGCATGGAAAGGTGGGTTTGGAGTCAGGACTGCGTGACTCTTCAGGATAGTGGCACCGCCCTATGAACCTTTAAAGAATAATTAACATACAGCGCTGTTTTTAAAAGTTGAATATATCGATTTCACTGCATCTGAAAAAAATATACAGGGGAATGTTTGGAAATATTATCAGGCCATGTATTACCGCATGGTGGCAGTTCAAGGGGCTAAAACTTCCTTACTGGATCCCATTACATAACAATGGATTGCAACAATTCCATCTGAACTGCAATTTTGTTATTCTAAATATATCCTATATATCCTATATACAGCACCAACCAACCAAGCTCTGACATATATATATATATATATATATATATATATATATATATATATATATACAGCACCAGAACCAAGCTCAGTACATAAATACAGTACCAGAAGTAAGCTCCATACATATATACAGCCCCAGAACAGATCTCAGTACATGTATACAGCACCAGAACAAAGCTCAGTACATGTATACAGCACCAGAACAAATCGCAGTACATATATACAGCACCAGGATCAAGCTCAGTACATAAATACAGCACTAAAACAAAGCTCACTACATAAATATAGCACCAGCACAAATACAGCTCAGAGATTATTTGCAAATTCAGTGTAACCCCTGCCATATGGGTTTGCACAGCGTAAAACTACAGCCCCTAGCACGGCTCAAACAATGGTAAGGATGTGCTGGGAGTTACTGTTTCACTAAAATAAATCATACCACCAATCATCTCGCTGCAGATCATACAGTGCCTACAGTAATGATTAGAGGCAGAATAAACATTTACATTGAGTGACTCATGGGTAACATCTTCTTAGATTCTTGGCGTTCTTTTTCTCTATTCTTATCCATCCGCTCCAGACCTCATGACGACTTCTCCCGGCCACGGCCCATTTCTGCAGTTTGCTGCTCAGATGTCTTCAGCTTCTCATTTTCAAACATTTTAAAAACGAAGATAAAATTCTCATGGTGCCATGCATTATACCCCTAAATATATTAGCGCCATACACTGCACCTCTAAATATAATAGCACCATACACTGTGTCACACACACACACACACACACACACACACACACACACACACACACACACACACACACACACGTGGTGCTCCTCATAGAGCCCCCAGTAGACAGTGCCCCTCATAGAGCCCCCAGTAGACAGTGCCCCACATAGAGCCCCCTGTATACAGTGCCCCCTATAGAGCCTCCTGTAGATAGTGCACCCATAGAGTCCCCTGAAGATAGTGCCCTACATAGATAGTGGCCCCTATAGATCTACTTGTTGATGCTGCCCCCCAGTCAGGCATATATAGAGACCCCTAGATAAAGCCCCCCAGTAAATAGAGACCCTTTAGTTAATGCCACACACTGGTAACTGAAAAAAATAAAACTTTACATACTCACCTGATCACGTTTCCATGCCGTCCTTAAGCCTGGTCTCTTCTGACCAAGTCTGCTGGAGCTGAACGACGCAAGCGGCACGATTACATCTTCGCGACGCTTGCGTCATTGAAAGGCGGTGAATGTCAGGGCAAGGAACTAATGTTCTAATGTAGATACAATTATAGTGCAGGAGGGGGTGGCAGCGGTTGGTTTTAATGGCACCACCACCCCTTCAGAGAGACAGCAGGCCGCCACCTGAGGTGAGAAGCTCACCTCCCCTCATGGACGGTGCAGCCCTGAACAGAACCAAGCTTTCTGCATTGATGTGGTAACTAAACCAATCTCAGTTAATAGATATAGTAACAGATTTACGCTTAGTACGTAGACAAAGTAATAGAACCAAACTTACTGCATAGATACGGTAACAGAACTAAGCCCTTTTCATAGATACAAACATGATAACCGGTCTAAGCTCTGTATATAAATATGGTAACAGAACCATTCATACTCTGTATTTTATTCTTTCCTATGGGAAAATCAAAAGTCATAAGAATTTTGATAGAAAATTGCAAGTCCAATGCAAATTCTTTCTAAGTTTAGGGCTACATCACATTCAGCTGCAGCCCAGTGATGACAGCGGAGATCAGAGAAACCTCTGAGCTCCAATGTTTAACCCTTGTATGCACCTATCAATGCTTATCGCAGGATATAAAAGGAGGGAAAGCGGGAGGATCCTCCTTAGATCGCATCAAAGGGCAATCCTGGGACACAATCTGGGTCAATACTTTGTATCGGCAGACTCCATTAAAGATATGCCCCTACAACTGCCTGTTTACTATCAGTACACAGGCTTATTTACTGGCATATGGATGTATGCCAGTATATTATATTATAAAAACAATCCCCCTATGGGATTAAAACCTTTTTAAAAAAAATAAACTTTTGAGATTATAAATTTAATAGACATAAAATAATATAATTCATTTATAATTAAATAATTTGACAACAAACTTTATTAAAGTCCCAAAACATAAAATAATATAAACATATTTGGTATCCTCACAACCGTAACAACCGTTACAATAAATATATGGTATAACATAAATTAAATACTTATGAAAATGTACCAAAAATTGCCACATTAATAAAGTACAACTCGCCATGCAAAAAAACAAAGCCTCATACAGCTATGTAGAACAAAAAATGTAAACTTATAACCACGGGAATGCAAAGGGGCAAAACATTAGTTTTAGTCCTCAAGGCCAAAATTGGCATGATCTTCTTTCTTCAGAGGGTACACATTGCTTTGAGCCGCGATCTGATTGTCATTTTGATCTAAAAGATTGTACAGGAGAACATCCTATGTGTGAAGTAAAAGGAGCCTAATAGTGAATTATAGTGACGAAAAAATTAAATTCTCACTATCTCCCGCATCCAGGCATAAGCACAATTACTTACACTTTCACATGCATGTTTTTATACACACAAATACAAGCACAGACAAACACCCAGGCAACGTTAACACAGTGAAATGCACACTTTTGCAAACACATATTTATACGCACAAGCATGCTTTTACACGCAGGCACGCTTTTGCACACATAGGATCCCTTTTGGGTTATGTTCCAAAAGGGCGGATACGCTGCGTAAAAGCACACAGCATATCCGCCCTTGACGCCACAGGGAATTCCAGTAAAAAAAAACACACCAGATTGTGATGCAGTTTTTCAGTCGGAATGTCCGCTGCGGAAAATAGCAGGTAAAAAAAAAAGGTTATACTTACCTGTAGCCATGGTACATCTGCAGCCTGGTCTCCTAGGATGAAGTTTTATCTTATATGACGCTGCAGAAAATCACATAGGATATCCAGATATACTCTGCTGGATAATTCTTTTGGATTTTTTATTTTTTTTTATTTTTTTTTAATGAAACATTTTTTATTAACAATTTTTCCAGTAGAATACAAAATAACACAATTTATTCCTAAAAAAAGAAAAAGTAGCAGCACATCACAAATTATGCTTCATGGAAGATAGTTTACCAAATTGTAGGTATACGTCCGGTGCACGCAGTATAGAATCGTAGCCAAATAGTCTCCAGATATAGACATTATAAAATGGAGAAACTGCAGAACACGATTCTTGTGGTATCAAAAAAGTGTAAAAATTTATTTTATTGCACAATAATATACAGCGACGTTTCAGCACTAGGTGTGGGACTTTTTCAAGCCTTGAAAAAGGGTCAAAACCTAGGGTCGAAACGTCGTTGTATATTATGGTGGAATTAAATACATTTTTACACTCTTTTGATACCACAAGAATCGTGTGCTACAATTTATCCCTACTTACCCCCCCCCCCTCCCTCTATGAACCCTTAATATCCACCTATAAAATCCAATTCAATAAGGCCAGAACAGAAGGACTGCGGAGTCAGAGAATTAAAAAAAAATACAAAGAGATACATATCCATCAAGGTCTTAGAAGACAATTGTTGAAAAACACGTATTTAAATCCCACATATCCAACAATATATAACCTTTTCATCAGAGACATAACAATAGGACTAGCCAATGCCCAGTTCAATTCTGCCACTCCTATAATCTTAATGAACTACAGATGTAGCCATCTTTAACTTGATTCTTTAACTTGATTCTGATAACTTGCTGCAGCAGGATAGAACACAGCAAAAGCCATTGAAAAGTCATTCAAAAAGTCAAGATGAGAGATCTAGCCACTGTGTATTTATTGTGTTAAAAGTCAAGGTAAAGACGGCTACATTTGTGTAGTCTTCGAAAATAGATTCGAGTAGATTATTGAATAAAATCAAAATCCAACGATCCATTCTCTATAGACTTAATTTCAACCAATCTGAATTAATCAGAGTCACGGAATCACTAGTCGCCGGCACTCCCTTACAGAGTCATTGCAAAACTTCGAGACATGTCCCAATATAAGTGTAATGGGTCCAAGGTTAAATAACTAAATTAATAAAAAAATTAAAAAAATTATAGTCCCCCCTACTCTCCCACTATGCCAAACTCACCATGTACTGAGGTCAATGGGTACCAGATTTTAAGAAATTTGTTTTTTATTAACCAGTATATACACTCACCAGTGTACTCAAATTGGAGAGCCGAGTTAACATATCTTTCCCATAATACAATATTATCCACTTGGTCATTATTACTTTCCTAGTGAAATACAGCAGCGTCATTATAGTTTGTTTTTTAGGTCCCTTTAAGTGTAATCCCTCCAAGTATACACACCATAACATTTTCCTGCACAATCTCTTCATAAATACCTTTGATTCGGTCCAGCACCATTCTCCAATATGATTTAATCTTCCCACATTACCATAGGATATGGAAAAAATTCCCTATAGCTAGTTTACATTTTGAACATTCGGGGTTCCCATTTTTATTAAATATTGTGAGGGGAGTAATAAGCTCTATCCAATATATACATTTGAGTCACCCTATATGCTGGGCTCTTTAACAAGTGGGGGATGGCTTTTGTAACTCTCACCCATTGTTCCAATGGGAGATCACCCACGTCTCTTCTCCACCTAGCTCTTACTTCTATTGGCAGTTCCTGCCTTCTTTCTTTAGTCATAATTCCATATATTCTAGAAATTAGCCCTTTCATCTTCGTTTGGCAATAAAGTCGACTTTAGGCAGAGTCTGCATTAGGATAATGGAGTTACTCCGAACGAGAGCTGCTCTGATCTACAAGTATCGAAAAAAAAATTGACAGTCCATATTCCATACTCAATTCTTGGTATGTACGAATATCACTTCCCCCTATACAATTGCAATAGTTTGTAAATACCTTTATTTACTCAAAATTAATATTGTAAATAAAAAAATCTTGTTACCCAATAGTTGGTTCGGTATCACTGCCTATATGAACGATTAAAATGCGATTTTTATTATAGAAAAACCATTCTAAAATTGGGCTATTTAGCCAAATGTACTGATAAAGGTGTAAGCACGGTAGACCATACAGAGGGAGGAGAAATTGGGGGTGCTGTTAGTAGCACCACACACTGCTGGACGATAAACCCCCTAACTGTATTATGATATAACACCTGGTCAATCCGTGCCACTGAAAAACGTGTCCCTACGCGTTTCCGCACCGCTATTAGTCAAGGTGCTTCATCAGGGGTCACACTGATGTGGTTTAAACACATCAATATTTTGTTTATGGCCGGGAGACACCTATTGCGTGTCTCATAACATTCACCCGGCTCGTGCACGGCTCGAATTTTAATTGTTCATATAGGCAGTGATACCAATTTAATCAAGTGAACGGACATCTTCCATATATTGATGCAACAATTGTTGCGTAGTGTGAAACTTTATAATTAAACAATTACAGTGGGGATGGCAGGCTTTCTTACTGGCGAGATAAATGTAGCGAAATGGATGAGTGACGCACAGGAAGTGTTTTCTGAAAATGAACTGGTGTCACAGACTTAACATTTAAGCATTAGTGCCTCTTTCAGTCAACTCACTAGGATTTATAAGGACCACATTAGGTCGTGGTGGGAGATTCAGACGCTTGACACGTATCTGAGAAATAAGATAGTACCCAGGGGCTTACGTATTTCCCTCATTCCCGCTGCACGGGTCAGGTCTCCAGATCTCCTCAAAAAATGGGAGAAGGAGTCCATTGACTCATTCCTCAGGTTTATGGGGATTTTACTGGAAGAGGAAAAAATATTGTTGGCACGCAGCACAGCGGAATTGAAAGAGGGCATTGAATCGGTCAGAAGATTCTCTAATAACCCAGACTATGAGAGAAAAGAGATAGTACTCCAACAGGGTATTGAATAATTTACCGGACACATAAAAGAGAGGAAGCATTTCCAATATGTCCGAGATACCGCTGATTTTAAAGAAGGAAAAATCTTCGATTATAGTGTCAAAAACATGGGGGGTTTTGAGATTGAGACCGAACAATCTTCCTCAGAGCAAGATCAATCAGATTCCGATACTGCGAGAAATCCCAGTAGAAGAGCTAGGGGAAGTCAACACCCCGGGAAGAATTCAACCCGTAATTACCAAAGGTGCAGAGGTAGAGGCAAGGGCCCGAATAGGGATGGTTTTTTATCAAGAAACCACCCGATCTCAGAATACCTCCTAAGAGACAGGAGAGAGGTTTAGTGTCTGGGAATCATGAGGACGATTTGCAGATAATCAACCTCTCATCGCGTATCCTAACGTATCCTAACGTTTGAGGAGACTAGCATTCTGAAGAAAGGTTTATCATTTGTGCCCACGAATAGATTCGACCTGTTCATGTGGGTCAAGGATCTGAATCTATTCGTGCACAAATTGAAATGGAAATTTTTTTTTTAAAACCCATGACAGGCGAGAATGCCTTGAACTGGGGATCTCTGAGGAGGACCTACTGCACCTTAGAACACTCAATCAACTATGGGAAGAAGGTCAGAGAAGTGTGGGTGATGGTCCTTTTACCGATCTGAGGCAACCTTCCACCAGAAATGCACCTGTCAATGACAACACACCAATTGATGTATTTCTGGAGGTAGTGGTGGACCAGCTCAGGAAAATAGATTCTTCCAATAACATCAAATTCAATACTTCAAGAGAGGAGATGGCAGGCCTACAGGCCCTTGAGCAGGATGACGGTATTGTCATTAAACCGTCAGACAAAGATGGCAATATTGTTGTGATGGATCGTAATCAATACAGTGATATGTGCCACCGCATTCTGAGTGATACAGTATGCTATAGAATTTTATTGAGTGATCCTATGCCGATTTTTGCAAACCAACTAAAAATATTGGTAAATCAAGGCAGGTCTCTCAATCTGGTGAGCACTAATGAACAACGCTTCATCCTGACTGATCATCCACAATACGCCACCTTTTACAGCCTGCCCAAGGTACATAAAGGCACATCTCCTCTGAAGGGCCGCCCCATCATTTCTGGTGTTGATAACCTGACACAGAATGCTAGTCTCTATATTGATCGGATCCTTAGTCCATTTGTATTGGCCCTCCCATCATACGTTCGTGACACGATGGATGTACTTAGAAGGTTAGAGGGCATCAAATGTGACACTGGTGTATATTTGGCCTCACTGGATGTTGAGGCCCTCTACAGCTGTATACCCCATGCCACCGGGTGTAGAGCTGTGGAGGATTTCCTGAAGGAAAGGGGAACACATTTTCAGGCCCACAATGAGTTTGTGGTTAGCCTTCTTTGTTTTGTTCTCGAATATAATTTTTTTCTATTCGATGGCAAATTCTTTCACCAGCTAAGGGGGGTGGCGATGGGGACCCCGTGTGCACCCTCCTATGCCAACCTATACCTGGGCTGGTGGGAGAAGATGATTGTCTTTGGGGAGGAGATGGATCGATGGACATCTAGGATTATTCTCTGGCTAAGATTTATTGATGACATCATGATATTGTGGTCCGGAACAAAGGAGGAGTTCTGTGAATTTGTGGGCATTCTTAATGTTAACGAAATGGGGCTCTTTTTTTACATCTGTCATCCATGAGAGCAAAATGACCTTTTTGGATATCAATATATGTAAGACAGAACAGGGATATATACAAACCAATATCTTCAGGAAGGAGACAGCAACTAATAGTCTCTTTCGATGGGAGAGTTGGCATCCCGCACCATTGAGAAAGGGGATACCCAAAGGTCAATACCTGAGGGCACGCAGGAATTGCTCCACCATTACTGACTTCAAATTAGCTGCCTCTGATCTACAAAATAGATTTCGCCGGAGGGGTTATCCCCATGATGTCCTTGGATCAGCCTATCGCAATGCATTTCATTGCAATAGGAGTGCACTCCTAAATCCCAAAAAGCGCACGATTGATGATCAAATGCGCATTATAGGCACGTACGACTCATCGAATAATGAAGTCATCAGGATCCTATAGACATACTGGGGGATCCTTAGGACTGACCCAGATGTAGGTGATCTTGTGGGCAATAGACCCTTGGTCACCTATAGGAGGGGCAGGAACATCAGGGATCGTGTGGTTCATAGCCACATGCAATCCATTCGCCCTACAACATGGCTTACACATAACATAAAGGGAACATTTAGATGTGGGTCCTGCAAAGCTTGCGAATCTATATCCTGTAGCAAGAACTTCAACAGCTATGCGACTGGTAGGATATTTGAAAACAGATCCTTTATAAATTGTAAAACGAAGGGCATCGTCTACCTGATCTCTTGTGTCTGCGGACTGCAATACGTCGGCAAGACAATTAGAGGATTTAGGAGACTAATAAGGGACCATGAAGGCGACATTCGTCGCAATATGGACACCCCGGTGGCCCGACACGTATGGGAAAAGCATGGCGGTGATACCCACGTTATTAAATTTCAGGGGATCGAGCATATACGGCCATCGGCCAGGGGGGGGCGATTGGGACAAGAGGATCCTACAGAAAGAGGCCCAATGGATTTTCCGCATGCATACCATGAAACCGGCGGGTCTCAACGAACAGATATCGTTCAATTGCTTCCTCTGACTCTCATTTACCGTTTGTTTGATCCTGGATTGGGTAATCATGCCGCTCCACTCTGTTGTTTGATCCTGGCTTTGGGTGTTCATCTGCCAGGTGTCATATTGCCTCTCAGTTATCCTTGCTGGGAGACACACAGCGATCGAGTACGCCTTTGGGTCCGCGATCGCTGTGTTTCCTGCCGCTTTGAGACCCTTTGGGGTTATCTGTGTCGCTATGGGACGCCTTCAGTGATGTCCCAGATTAAATCTAGCGTAATGCTGTACCACCTTTTTCAAGTCACACACGGTGACTGAGTGTACCATATAAATTGGTTCGACGATCGCTGTGGTTGCTGCTAATGGTCTCTTCCTGGCTACATGTCTCATGCCAGTTTACTAGGGACGCGGTTTTGGTTACTCCCTCCTGCAGTGACAGCGAGCGTCCGGGGGTCGGCCCTGTTCGGGCCGCGTCATGTGCGTGGCTCTTGACGGATTGGCTGCCCGGCCGCCGCGTCATCTCGGGAAGGGAGTGGCTAGTACTACTTATGCTCGGCATCTCACTCGGCTCGTGTTCGACCAGCTGACTAGTGTCGTGCACGAGCCGGGTGAATGTTATGAGACACGCAATAGGTGTTTCACGGCCATAAACAAAATATTGATGTGTTTAAACCACATCAGTGTGACCCCTGATGAAGCACCTTGACTAATAGCGGTGCGGAAACGCGTAGGGACACGTTTTTCAGTGGCACGGATTGACCAGGTGTTATATCATAATACAGTTAGGGGGTTTATCGTCCAGCAGTGTGTGGTGCTACTAACAGCACCCCCAATTGCTCCTCCCTCTGTATGGTCTACCGTGCTTACGCCTTTATCAGTACATTTGACAATTTTAGTATGGTTTTTCTATAATAAAAATCGAATTTTAATCGTTCATATAGGCAGTGATACCAATTTAATCAAGTGAACGGAGATCTTCCATATATTGATGCAACAATTGTTGCGTAGTGTGAAACCCAATAGTTTGTTCCCCCATATTGGGGCATTATTCCATAACCCATTATTACCACTTCCTCCTTTAGGGCCCTCCATACTTTTTGAGCCATTGCAGCTGAGGGGAACTCAGCCTGAACTAGGTCGGCCATTATTCAAGTTTCTAACAATTCAATAGCACCATACCGCCTCAAAAAAAGGGACTTCGTCCCTATAAACTGTATATAGACTATATCTTCTCTACTCTAACTAATCATTTTTACTTTGACTGCAATATAAAGTAATTTAACTACAGGGATAGCCACCCCCCCCCCCCCAACTGAATCTACTGGTCTCTGTAAGTGGCTTAATTTTACTCTCGTCTATCTTCCTCTCCAAACTAAGTTCCTAAAAAGGCTTTCTAGGGTTCTAAATATTGGATCAGGTAGCCAAGTTGGACAATTAGTCATGACATACAAGATAGAAGGTATCAGTACAATTTTAATAAGGGATACTCTCCCCGCCATATTTATCCCTAGTTTAGACCATATCCTTATCTTGGTTCTCATTTTATGCATAAGTGGTATAATATTATATTCGCTTTAACTAAGCAAATCCCTGGTGATGTTTATACAAAGATATTTAAAGGAGTTATTCTCCTGAATTATCTGTATCCCATTATCAGGGAGTACAAACCCTGGATCCAAGGGCATCATTGTTGAATTCCACCAAATTAATTTGTCTCCCTGAGACTTCCCCAAACTCCTTTAGTGTGTAGAATACCTTCCCAACTGACAGGTGGGACCCCACAAATAAATAAAGTCCGTATATAATGCCACCTTCTCCTCTCTATCTAGAAATTTGAATCCCTTAATCTCTGCATCCACTCTTATTTGAACCGCCAGAGGTTCTACCCCCAGAGCGAATAGCAGTGGAGTAGTAGTTCCCCTGCCAAGCGGAAAGGCCTCCTTTTCCATTAATTTACAATCTGGCCCTTTGTTCAGAATACAACAGTTTAATCCAACTGATAAAGCAAGTACCAAAACCCATACCTTCCAGCATCTCCCATAAATATGACCATTCAAGCATATCAAAGGCCTTGGCTGCATCCAAAGATAAAATCCACCTTGACGGTATATTCATAAACAACATTCTAATAGTTGACTCTGGTTCAAGATCAGACCTTTAACAAATCCGGTCTGATCTTCTTGAACCAGATGGGCATAACAGCCGAAAGCTGACATGCTAAAATTTTTGTTTAATATCTGTGTTTTTCAGAGATAAATGACGATATGAGTCAACATTCAAGGGATGTTTCTCTTTTTTTTTTAAGGATTAATATAATTAGCACCTCCGTCATAGAGGGAGGTAGTTTTCCCTTTTTAAGTGACATTTCTAACACCTCTATAAGTCTCCCTAAACATTGCTCACTTTAGCACCGACAAATTTCTAAAGCCAATCTATCCAACCCCGGTGACTTTCCTCTTGCAGATGCAGCCAAGACCCTCTCTACTTCCTCCATTGATAATGGAGCATCTAAACTGGCTCTCTGTTCCTCTGAAAGTCTAGACAGTGGAATTTTCCCCAGAAAGGCCCTCGTCTCCTGTATTGGGCCTATTAACAGGGTCTGGTAAAGGTCCTTATAAAAGAGTACAGAAATAGAAATTATCTCGTTCAACTTTATTACTACTGTAGCGTCTTTAGACCTAATAGCAGAAACTGTATTTTTAGGTGCTTGGTTTTTAATAATTCCTGCTAACACCATACCTGGGACGCTACCCTCAACGGAAACTCTATAATTTATAAGGCTGGGTTCACACGAGCACATTAACGTCCGTAATGGACGGACGTATTTCGGCCGGAAGTCCCGGACCGAACTCAGTGCAGGGAGCCGGGCTCCTAGCATCGTAGTTATGTACGACACTAGGAGTCCCTGCCTCTCCATGGAACTACTGTCCCGTACGGAAAACATGATTACAGTACGGGACAGTTGTCCTGCAGAGAGGCAGGGACTCCTAGCATCGTACATAACTATGATGCTAGGAGCCCGGCTCCCTTCACTGAGTTCGGTCCGGGACTTCCGGCCGAAATACGTCCGTCCATTACGGACGTTAATGTGCTCGTGTGAACCCAGCCTAAAGCATTGAGATTTCAGTGCCATTTTCAGTTGAAGATTTTCATAGCTTTTAACTGCACTTTGCCAGTTCTCAAATCTAACCTCAATAGGCTCTTCTACATAGTTTTTTTTCCCCCATGGTTTTAATTGTATCCTCCATTTTTTCCTAACTGTTACCAATTTTTTTTTTATAAATCTCAATTAACTTAGATATATTCCCCTTGAGATGGGTCTTAAAAGTATCCCAAATAACAAAGGTATGCGGTGTCGTATCATTAATATGAAAAAATGATACTATTTCCTCTTTTACCATATCTTGACATTCTAGTAGAGATAGCCAGAATGGGTGTACCATAAATCTAGCGTGATGGGGATTAGCTTCTAAGTCACATGTCACAACCAGGAGTGCTTCATAATCAGTTTTTTGTATTTTTATAACCAGGTATGTGCTACCCAGACACATATTTTTTCTTGAGGATTATTATGAGTCTTCGAGAAACAGGAATATTTATGGCCATCAGAATTTCGCTCCCTCCAGACATCATGCCACCCAAATTGTTGAATCAATTTATATAATGCTGACAGTTTGAGGGTATGTTCACACGGCCAAATTTCAGACGTATACGAGGCGTATTATGCCTCGTTTTACGTCTGAAAATACGGCTCCAATACGTCGGCAAACATCTGCCCATTCATTTGAATGGGTTTGCCGACGTACTGTGCAGACGACCTGTTATTTACGCGTCGTCGTTTGACAGCTGTCAAACGACGACGCGTAAAAATACAGCCTCGTCAAAAGAAGTGCAGGACACTTCTTTGGACGTTTTTGGAGCTGTTTTCTCATAGACTCCAATGAAAACAGCTCCAAAAACGGACGTAAAAAACGCTGCGAAAACGCAGCGAAAACGCCGCGAAAAATGCGAGTTGGTAAAAAAACATCTGAAAAGCAGGGTCTGTTTTCCCTTGAAAACAGCTCTGGATTTTCAGACGTTTTTGTTGACTACGTGTGAACATACCCTAAAAGTAAATGGGGGAGGAATCCTCCAGCTCACCAATCCTATGTCCGAGCCCAGACAGCGCTCGGATCCTCGTGGTGGCACACGATGAAGATCAAAGCAGAAAAAGAGAAACTTGGTCCAGCGCTGGGTTTAAAAGGAAGTAATATTCCAACTTTATTCCAAATATATTAAAAAGTCCATATACAAAGGGGTGGATGTATCAGATAGCAGGCCTACACGTTTCAGACAAATCACTTGTCCTTACTCATGGCGTGTTGCATACAGTATAAGATACAGCTCCCATTATTGAGCATTCCATTCATCATATCAGATTGTTTCCCTTATATGAGATTGAATCTGATAAAAAGATTCAATGTCCCATTACTATGGGGATAATATCTATTATATAACCGAAAAGGACGTGGTGTCTGAATCTTACATAGAGCTCCGCCCATATTGAGCTCCACCCACAGCCAAACCGCCAGTTAGCTCCGCCCACAGCAAGAAGACTGAGGAAGGAGTTCCCCCCTCCCTCCTACACACAGTATAATGCCCCCCACCCTCGCACACACAGTATAATGCCCCCCTCCCTCCCATACACAGTATAATACCTCCCCTCACTCCCATACACAGTATAATGCCCCCATATGTACAGACCTAATAGAAAAATAATAACATACATACTTACCTATCCCCGTTCCCCCGCCGGGTGGAGGTTCCTTCTCCTACTCCGGTCTGTGTGATGAGAGTGACTCGGTGCAGACAGGCGCGATGATGTCACTACATCGCGTCTGACTTCTCTGAGCCACTCACAGCACACTGAGCCCAGTGCAGATGAGGCAAAGGATTCTCCACCTGTCGTGGGAACGGGGATAGGTAAGTATGTATGTTATTATTTTTCTATTTGGTCCGTACATATGGGGGCATTATACTGTGTATAGGAGAGAGGGGGCATTATACTGTGTATGGGAGGGAGGGGGGCATTATACTTTGCAAGGGAGGGAGGGGGGCATTATACTGTATATGGGAGGTAGGAGGGCATTATACTGTGTATGGGGGGAGGGGGGTATTACACTGTGTATGGGAGGGTGGGGGCATTATACTGTGGTAACAGCTATGGGGAACATTATGCTGTGTGGCGGCATTCTACTGTGTGGGGGAAGCTATGGGGGCAGTATACTGTGTGGGGGAACCTATGGGGTGCATTATACTATGTGGGGAAAGCTTAGGGGGCATTATACTGTGGGGGGATTATACTGTGTGGGGGAAGCTATGAGGGGCATTATACTGTGTGGGGCAGCTATGAGGGGCATTATACTGTGGGGGCAGCTATGAAGGGCATTATACTGTGGGGGTAGCTATGGGGGGAGATTATACTCTGTGGGGGAAGCTATGGGGGACATTATACTGTGTGGGGCAGCTATGAGGGGCATTATACTGTGGGGGCAGCAGGTGGGTGATGGGATGGCTTAGCTTGGGACCTGCTGATTGGAGAGAGTGTTGTAACTGTCTTCAGTTTCAGGTCACTGTAGTGGGGGCGGGGTTATGTTGGGGTGGTTCGGGGTTTGTTTTTTTCCTTTCTTCTCTCCTCCTTTCTGCTCCTTTTGGTACGGTACACGCGTCTCCAGTATTTAGAAAAAAGGGGGTCTTATTTTCATATTGTCATGTTAAAAGGTGGGCAATATGTCCTCTTCCCCTTGCTATCGGGGTTCCTCAGGGATCAGTCCTAGGTCCGCTCCTCTTTTCTCTCTACACAGCTCCTATTGGACAAACCATCAGCAGATTTGACTTCCAGTACCATCTCTACGCTGATGACACCCAATTATATGCCTCTTCCCGTGACATCACCCCTGCTCTAATACAAAACACCAGTGATTGTCTGTCTGCTGTCTCTAACATCATGTCCTATCTCTAATCTCTAATCTCTATCTTTCTAAAACGGAGCTCTTTGTGTTCCCACCTTCTACTAACCTCCGTAAACCTGATGTCTCCATCTCTGTGTGTGGCACTATAATAACTCCTTAGGGTATGTGCACACGGTAGCAGGCATTTACGTCTGAAAAGACAGACTGTTTTCAGGAGAAAACAGCTACCTCGTTTCAGACGTAAATGCTCCTCCTCGCATTTTGCGAGGCTTCTCTGACAGCCGTAAATTTTGAGCTGTGCTTCATTGAGTTTAATGAAGAACAGCTCAAATGACGTCTGAAAGAAGTGTCCTGCACTTCTTTTAACGAGGCTGTATTTTTACGCGTCGTCGTTTGACAGCTGTCAAACGACGACGCGTAAATGACAGGTTGTCTGCACAGTACGTCGGCAAACCCATTCAAATGAATGGGCAGATGTTTGCCGACGTATCGTAGCCTTATTTTCAGACGTAAAACGAGGCATAATACGCATCGTTTACGTCTGAATAGGTCGTGTGAACCCAGCCTAAGCAGCACGCCTGCTGTCTCGGGGTTATTTTTGACTCCGATCTTTCCTTTACTCCTCACATTCAATCACTTTCACGCTGCTATCATTTTCACCTCAAAAACATCTCCAGAATCCGCCCTTTTCTTACGGAGGAAACCGCCAAAACTCTCATTGTTGCTCTGATTCACTCTCGTCTTGACTACTGTAACTCATTACTAGTCGGTCTTCCTCTCACTAAAGTCTCCCCTCTCCAATCTATCCTCAATGTAGCAGCCAGGCTCATATTTATGACCAAGCGCTACACCAACGCCTCTAATCTATGCCAGTCACTGCACTGGTTGCCCATCCCCTTCAGAATAAAATTGAAATTTATTACTCTTACCTACAAAGATCTCCACAGTGCTGCACCTCTTTACATCTCCTCCCTTATCTCTGTCTACCACCCTACTCGGGCTCTACGTTCTGCCAACGACCTTAGATTAAATTCCTCTATAATTCGAACCGCCCACTCCCGTCTCCAAGATTCTTCTCGTGCTGCACCAGTCCTCTGGAATGTGCTACCCCAGACAATCAGATTAATTCCCAATATCCACAGTTTTAAACATGCCCTGAAAACACATCTATTTAGACAGGCCTATAACATTCCCTAATCTGGCTCCTTTCCATGGCCCCCTTATAGATTAGTCATCAGAATAAGATTCCCTCACACTCCTTCTCTTCATGTCCGTCATACACAGATACTGGCTGGTGACCGGCTCATGCAGCTTTATGTGTACCACCCCATGTGTATAAAAATGGCTGGACTATTGTGCATTGTGTCTCCCTTATTTCCTCATAGATTGTAAGCTCTTGCAAGCAGGGTCCTCACTCCTCTGGTTTGAATTGTAAATTAACTTTATCACTATGTAATGTCTGATATTGTTTGTTTCATGTTCCCTCTAAATTGTAAAGTGCTGCATAATATGTTGGCGCTATATAAATAAAGATTATTATTATTATTATTATTATTAATATTAAATTCCTATCTTGGAATGTAAGGGGACTTAGGGACATGCTTAGATGTCTTCAATCGATTAAAACATTTCTTACCAGGAATAATATGTTTACAAGAAACTCATCTGACCCAGGACACTGTTGCGGTTCTTAAGCGGGGATGGGTTGGTCAGTCTTTTCACTCTTTCCACACTAGATATTCACGGGGAGTTAGTATTTTGATACATAAAACCATTAATATGTAGGTTTTGGGGGTATATTGTTATACTGAAGGACGCTTAGTATTTTTAAACGTCATTATTAAAGGCACACAATAGGTGATCGCGTCAATTTATATTCCACCCCCATACTTCGGAAATATTGTATAAATGAAATAATTTTGTCATAGAATTTGGTAACATTGGTATTTGGGGACTTTAACCGCTTCCCGACCGCCCACTGTATATTCACGTCGGCACTTGCTGGGCTCTGTGCAGTGCCGACGTGAATTCACGGTGGGTGTTAAAAGCACGATCCGGGTGTCTCAGAGTAGCGCTGACACCCGGATCGCGCTGTTATCACCTGCCTCTGGTCCCGGAGATATGATCGGGACCTGATTAGTTCAGGTCCCGGTCATGTGATCGCAGGGAAAGTGTGTTGTAGCAACGAACTGGAAAGTTTGTTGCTATAACAAACTGGAAAGTTTGTTGCTACAACAAACTTTCCCGGGGACCGATTGCTGGTGCTGCAGTCGGTTATAAGGCAGAACCGGGGGCCATATAACAGCCCCCGGGTCTGCCATGCACAGCAGCCTATGAGAACCAGCCGGATGCTGGTTCTCATAAGCTTCCTGTCAGTGTGACTCTCAGCGTCACACTGACAGTTTATAATACGTTACACTACCTAGGTAGTGTAATGTATTATAGCAGCGATCAGAGCTGCCAGGCTTCAAGTAACACAAGTAAAAAGTAAAAAATAAAGTAATAAAAATGTTTTATAAAAGTGTAAAAACAAGTTATAAAAGTTACAAAAAAAATAATGCTTTTTTTCCTATAATAAGTCTTTTATTATAGGAAAAAAATGAAAATGTAAAAAAAAGTACACATATTTGGTATCACCGCGTTCGTAACGACCCAAACTATAAAACTATAATATTATTTTTCCCGCACGGTGAACACCGCAAAAAAAATAATTAAAAAACAATGTCAGAATCACTTTTTTTTGGTCATCAACCCTCCCAAAATATAGAATAAAAAGTGATCAAAAAGTCTCATGTACCCCAAAATAATACCAATAAAAACTACAACCCGTCCCGCCAAAAACAAGCCCTTACACCGCTTTTTTGACGGAAAAATAAAAAATTATGGCTCTCAGAATACGGTGACACAGAAAATAAATTATTTTATAAAAAAGTGATTTTATTTCGCAAACGCTGCAAAACATAAAAAACCTATATACATATGGTATCGCCGTAATCGTACCGACCCGCAGAATAAAGTAAAATGTCATTTATACCGCACGGTGAACACTGTAAAAAAAAAATACAAAAAACATTGTCAGAATTTATGTTTCTTTGTCACATTGCTTGCCAAAAAAATCTAATAAAAAGTGATAAAAAAAAATCACATGTACCCTAAAATGGTACCAATGAAAACTACAGATTGTCCCGCAACAAATAAGCCCGCACACGGCTCCGTTGGAGAAAAAATAAAAAAGTTCTGGCTCTCAGAATATGGCGACGCAAAATGTGCAGCGCGTTCCAAAAGCAGATGAGATCGGGCGACCATTTATCAGTGCGACACCGGCCACATATCTGCGGATTATTATTTATGTACCCCATTATTATACCCTCTTATTATGCCCTGATGTTCTCCGCACAGGTTACATATGCCCCCACATCATAACTGAAATACCAGCAAAACCCCAAACTGAACAGTTACCAAGCAAAATCTGCGCTCCAAAAGCCAAATGGCGTTTCCTCCCTTCTGAGCCCCACAGCGTGCCCAAACACCAGCTTAGGTCCACATATATGATATTTTATATCCGGGAGAACCCGCTCAACATTGTATGAGGTATTTGTCTTCAGTGGCACAAACTGGGCACAACGTATTGTGCATTAAAATGGCATATCAGTGGAAAATTTTAATTTCCAATTTGCACCATCCGCTGCGCATTAACGCCTTGGCGCACCACGACTTAATAGCATGTCGTGGTGCGAGGGGTTATATATAGAGCGGACTCACGCGCTGCGCCCGCTCCATATTCTGCAGGTGTCAGCTGTGTATTACAGCTGACACCCGGGACTAACGGACAGGAACAGAGATCGCGCTGTTACAGGAGCCTGTAAAATGACATTATACTGCAATACATTAGTACTGCAGTGTATTGTACCAGCGACCTAATGATCGCTCGTTCCAGTGGGAGGTTTCCACTGTTTTGGTACCTCAGGGGCTTTGCATATGCGACATGACACCCGAAAACCATTCCAGCTAAATTTGAGCTCCAAAAGCCAAATATTGTTCCTTCCCTTCTGAGTCCTGCCGTGTGTCCAAACAACAGTTTATTACCACATATGGCGTATTGCTGTAATCAGGACAAATTGCTTTACAAATTTTGGGGTGATTTTTCTACTTTATTCATTGTAAAAATTAAACATTTCTATGTTTTTTCAGAAAAAAAGTAGATTTTCATTTAAATGGCCTAATTCCACTAAATTCAGCAAAAAACCTGTGGGGTCAAAATGCTAACTATACCCCTAGAAAAATTCCTTGAGGGGTGGTAGTCTTCAAAATGGGGTCAGTTTTGGGGGGATTCCACTGTTTTGCTCCCTCCAGGGCGTTGCAAACGCGACATGGCACTGAAAACCAATCCAGCAAAATCTGCACTTCAAAATCCAAATGGCGCTCCTTCCCTTCTGAGCTCTGCTGTGGGTCCAAACAGCAGTTTAGTACCACATATGGGGTATTGGCGTAATCGGGAGAAGTAGCTTTACAAGTTTTGGGGTGCTTTTTATTCTTTATTCCTTGCAAATATTATTTTTTTTTATATTTTTCAGAAAAAAAGTATATTTTCACTTTCACAGACTTACTCCAATAAATATAGCAAGAAGATGCTAACTATACCCCTAGATAAATTCCTTGAGGTGTGTAGTTTCCAAAACCGTCTCACTTTTGGGGGATTTCCACTGTTTTGGCACCACAAGACCTCTTCAAACCTGACATGGTACCTAAAATATATTCTAAAAAAAGGAGGCCCCAAAATCCACTAGGTGCTCCTTTGCTTCTGAGGCCGGTGTTTCAGTAAATTAGCGCACTAGGGCCACATGTGGGATATTTCTAAAAACTGCAGAATCTGGGCAATAAATATTGAGTTGCATTTCTCGGGTAAAACCTTCTGTGTTACAGAAAAAAATGTATTACAAATGAATTTCAGCAATAAAAAGAAAATTTGTAAATTTCACCTCTACTTTTGCTTAAATTCCTGTGAAGGGTTAAGAAACTTTCTGAATGCTGTTTTGAATACTTTGAGGGGTGCAGTTTTTAATATGTGGTGATTTATGGGGTCTATCTAGTACATAAGGCCCTCAAAGCCACTTCAGAACTGAACTGGCCCCTGTAAAAATAGCCTTTTGAAATTTTCTTGAAAATGTGAGAAATTGCTGGTAAAGTACTAAGCCGTGTAACGTCCTAGAAAAATAAAATAATGTTCAAAAAACAATGCAAATATAAAGTAGACATATGGAATATGTAAAATAGTAACTATTTTGTGTGGTATTACTATCTGTTTTACAAGCAGATACATTTAAAATGAGAAAAATCATAATTTTTGCAAATTTTCTCTAAATTTTGGTGTTTTTCACAAATAAGCAATGAATTTATTGATCAAATTTTTCCACTAACATAAAGCAAAATATGTCACGAGAAAACAATCTCAGAATCGCTTGGATAGGCAAAAGCATTCCAGAGTTATTAACACATAAATTGACACATGTCAGATTTGAGAAAATGGGGCTGGTCATGAAGGTCAAAATGAGCTCGGTCTTGAAAGGGTTAATAATGTATGGCACATAGAGTTACATGGATTAGGAAATAAAAAGAATGAGTGTAAATAGTCAGCAGAAAAAGAGAAACTTGATCCAGCGCTGGGTTTAAAAGGAAGTAATATTCCAACTTTATTTCAAATATATAAAAAAAAGTCCATATCCAAAGCTACACTGTTTTCGTAACTCCCATAGAACTGAATAGTAGTTACGGAAACTGCATAGCATGCTACGCTGCTTCTGTAACTGCCATTCATTACTATGGGAGTTACAGAAACAGCGTAGCTCAGCGAGTTTCGCTGTTTCCGTAACACATCCATGTATTGCACTGTATTTTACCAGTGATGTAAAGATCGCTGGTCCACGTCCCCTAGGGGAACTAATAAAATGTGTAAGAAAAAAAAAGTTTGCTGCATTTTCAGGAGGGTAAAAAAAATATTAAAAGTTAAAAAAAAAGACTTTTCCCATTTTACCCCACCACAATGTAAAAAAAATAAATTGGTATCGCTGCATTTGTAAAGGTCCGAACTATTACAATATAGCATCATTTGACTCGCACAGTCTGAACGGCGTAAAAAAAAAAAAGTAAAACCCCAGAATCGTTGTTTTTTGGTCACGATAGCGCTAAAAAGAATGAAATAAAAAGTGATAAAAAAATCATATATACCAAAAAATGGTGCTAATAAAAACGACAGCTCGTCCCGCAAAAAATAAGCCGTCACACCGCTCAAACGATGAAAACATATAAAAGTTATGGCTCTCAGAATGTGGTGAAACCGCACAAATTATTTTTTTAACCAATAGTTTTTTTTTTGTAAAAGTAGTAAAATATGATTATTTTTTTCATATTTTCTGTTGTCTAAAACCTGGGTGCGTCTTATAGTCCGAAAAATATGGTATGCTCATGGTCAATGCATGTATTAGCCCCAAATGTCAAGCAAATGTCAAGCGATCCTTTTACTCACTGCTCCTAATCGATATCCCCAGATCGCAGCACTCTGTCCAGAGCAGCTCCAGAAAGAAAAAAGCTAGACTGCTCAATACTCTTGCAGGGCTATTATTCCATTGAAGACACTGTGTGGGTTCCTTATGAGCTCAACTCCATATGTGGAGAGCAAGAGACACCGTCCCTGCTAGGTAGCACAGATGACAGGAAGCTCAAAGAAGTAGCACTAAACTCCCCTTCATCCAGAAGTATCCCGGGAAAGACAAGCCACGACTGATAGCCCTCAGAAGACAGGACCATACGGTATCAGCAGCAGCGTCATCAGTGGTCAGCAACTCCAACAGACAGACCAACGGACAGACCAGCAGCTCCAGTGGTCACCAACATGCAGGCCCGACAATATAGACAGGGTGAGGCAAACAGACACCGGTGGCAATATGAACTGCATGTGTTCAGGGTAGGGCCAGCAGACCTACGGATAAACCAGCCTTTCCAGTGGTCACCAGAGTGCAGGTCCGGACGGCAGTTAGGACAACATGGGTTCAGCGTAGGGCCAGCAGCGTATAACCCTCACTGCATGGCTGCAGTGCTTCCGGTGGTGGGTGTGGCAGCACCTTCTACATCAGATGCCTCTCATGCTTCCCCTTCGCTCCACCCTGTTGTATTTATCATTACTGACGCTACCTGACCTGGTGATTCCTATCTGTCCACACCTTTGAATGAAAGTTAAAGGGTGAACACCATTGAATTCCTTAGACTGCTCCCTGGATTAGCCCCCCGCCAAATACGTTGGCAACATGAAGGGTTGACACTATCCTCTGCTGGCCCTGTGACAGTTTTCTCAGGCCATGGACCCTGTTGACGTTCACCTTTCTTAAGTTTGCGATCTGGCCCAAGAGCTTTTAATTTTTATATATATACCGTATTTTTCGGACTATAAGACGCAGTTTTTAGCAAGAATAAATCTTGCTAAAAAGTCCCTGCGTCTTATAGTCGGCAGTCAATGGACCCGGCAGCGCCGGACCCCCTCACCGCTTCTTACTTAACCCCTTCCCGACCCATGATGTGCCGGCATATCATGGAGCGGGGAGGGGATGATGTTTGGAGCGGGCTCATGTGCTGAGCCTGCTCCATACACTGCAGGTGTCAGCTGTGTTCTACTACTATCGGCGTTACGGAAACCGCGTAGCTCAGTGAGTTATGCTGTTTCTGTAACTCATCCATGTATTGCAGTGTATTGTACCAGCGATCTAATGATCGCTGGTTCAAGTCCCCTAGGGGAACTAATAAAATATGTAAAAAAAAAAAGTTAGATACATTTTCACGAGTGTAAAAAAATATTAAAACTTACAAAGAAAAACTTTTCCCATTTTTCCCCAGACACAATTTAAAAAATAAGAAAAAAATGTATGAAATAAAAAGTGATAAAAAAAAATCGGATGTACCAAAAAATGGCTCTCAGAATGTGGTGAAACAGAACAAATTATTTTTTTTAACAAATAGTTTTTGCTTTGTAAAAGCAGTAAAGTATTAAACTTTGTCCTATTTTCTGTTGTCTAAAACCTGGGTGCATCTTATAGTCAAAAAAATACGATATATATATATATCGCTCTTTTGTTTAACTCTAGATGTGATGACATTTAATTAATAATGATCTCAATGGGATACAGTGACTTTTCATCCATAGTAACATGAAGGCTTATGGCAGCAATGGCTCTAGTCTCCACTGTCATGTGACATCACGTTACTATCACTTCTGAATCTACACACTGGAGAGGCATGGACTGACAGTGAAAAACCTACTGACATTGTGTACTATAGATATCTGTTCAAATTATTAAGAAATATTTATTTAATGTATCTACCACATACAAAACAGTCAAATTGTGAGTTAAAAAGTGTCCATGGACTGCCAGTAAATGAAGATATTTATATGGTCTTACAAATACGGTAATTAAAGATAGATCTTTTGGGGAAATTCCCTATTGCTCATAATTCCTTCTAAAGAATTTAATGAATTTGAAGAATTTCATGAATTTCATGAATTACTAAATAGCAAATGGAGGCATTATTCTCAATAGTACCATAAACCAAAAATATCAGTACCATAATCAATGGATTACTAGTTAATGGTTGGAGGAATTCTTCCTAGTGGTACTCTAGAGCTAGTGCCAAAGGACAAACATTTGGATATTGTCCTATAATTATGGACGATGAAATTGAAACCCCACGAAAAACGCTCCATCGGAACAGAACGCCGTTTTCCCATTGAAATCAATGGGCAGATGTTTGGAGGCGTTCTGCTTCCGATTTTTCAGCCGTTATTTGGGCGTTTACGGCGCGAAAAATAGCCGAAAATAGGCCGTGTGAACATACCCTAATTCTAAACTCCAATCACTTCAAGATAAAGTGTCAATAACTAAAGAATGTAGGCATTATTCTCATTCATTCTGCAGGCTGAGCTCAGCCTTCACATCTATCTCTTTCCTACGTAAGTACATATAAGTTGTCTGGCTAGTCTACATAGATTAGTGCATTAAAATTGCACTAATCCATGTGGAACAAACATGTGGGAGTTAAAACTCCTTGGCTTGTGTGTCTACACAATCCTGTTGACTATATCATTTAGGAAATATTTAATCCCCTGTGTGTTCTAAGAGACTTATTCTTACCAATAAAAATCTGATAGTATCTGATTTCCCTCTCCCTATTGGAGTAAACATGCATGCTTAGCTTATACCAGCATGCACATGTATTACGCAGCTGGCATCAACTGAATTAATGAAATGTCCAGTGTAATATACAGTGAAGGAAATAAGTATTTGATCCCTTGCTGATTTTGTAAGTTTGCCCACTGTCAAAGACATGAACAGTCTAGAATTTTTAGGCTAGGTTAATTTTACCAGTGAGAGATAGATTATATTTAAAAAAAAAACAGAAAATCACATTGTCAAAATTATATATATTTATTTGCATTGTGCACAGGGAAATAAGTATTTGATCCCTTTGGCAAACAAGACTTAATACTTGGTGGCAAAACCCTTGTTGGCAAGCACAGCAGTCAGACGTTTTTAGTAGTTGATGATGAGGTTTGCACACATGTTAGATGGAATTTTGGCCCACTCCTCTTTGCAGATCATCTGTAAATCATTAAGATTTCGAGGCTGTCGCTTGGCAACTCGGATCTTCAGCTCCCTCCATAAGTTTTCGATGGGATTAAGGTCTGGAGACTGGCTAGGCCACTCCATGACCTTAATGTGCTTCTTTTTGAGCCACTCCTTTGTTGGCTTGGCTGTATGTTTCGGGTCATTGTCGTGCTGGAAGACCCAGCCATGAGCCATTTTTAATGTCCTGGTGGAGGGAAGGAGGTTGTCACTCAGGATTTGACGGTACATGGCTCCATCCATTCTCCCATGGATGCGGTGAAGTAGTCCTGTGCCCTTAGCAGAGAAACACCCCCAAAACATAATGTTTCCACCTCCATGCTTGACAGTGGGGACGGTGTTCTTTGGGTCATAGGCAGCATTTCTCTTCCTCCAAAAACGGCGAGTTGAGTTAATGCCAAAGAGCTCAATTTTAGTCTCATCTGACCACAGCACCTTCTCCCAATCACTCTCAGAATCATCCAGATGTTCATTTGCAAACTTCAGACGGGCCTGTACATGTGCCTTCTTGAGCCCCCTGACCTTGCGGGCACTGCAGGATTTTAATCCATTACGGCGTAATGTGTTACCAATGGTTTTCTTGGTGACTGTGGTCCCAGCTGCCTTGAGATCATTAACAAGTTCCCCCCGTGTAGTTTTCGGCTGAGCTCTCACCTTCCTCAGGATCAAGGATACCCCACGAGGTGAGATTTTGCATGGAGCCCCAGATCGATGTCGATTGACAGTCATTTTGTATGTCTTCCATTTTCTTACTATTGCACCAACAGTTGTCTCCTTCTCACCCAGCGTCTTACTTATGGTTTTGTAGCCCATTCCAGCCTTGTGCAGGTCTATGATCTTGTCCCTGACATCCTTAGAAAGCTCTTTGGTCTTGCCCATGTTGTAGAGGTTAGAGTCAGACTGATTAATTGAGTCTGTGGACAGGAGTCTTTTATACTGGTGACCATATAAGAAAGCTGTCTTTAATGCAGGCACCAAGTTGATTTGGAGTGTGTAACTGGTCTGGAGGAGGTTGAACTCTTAATGGTTGGTAGGGGATCAAATACTTATTTCCCTGTGCACAATGCAAATAAATATATATAATTTTGACTATGTGATTTTCTTTTTTTTTTTTATATATAATCTATCTCTCACTGGTAAAATTAACCTAGCCTAAAAATTCTAGACTGTTCATGACTTTGACAGTGGGCAAACTTACAAAATCAGCAAGGGATCAAATACTTATTTCCTCCACTGTAGCAACTACACCGTATTTACATTCTACAGTAATATTTCACATTCTATACAACCGTGTCATTGAACTTGTGTTATTTTTTTGTTTTGTTTTTCAGATGCAAAAACATGCAGTGATTGCAACTCAACCAATGCTGACTGCAACGTGAAACAAGGCTACGTACTGTGCTCTTGTAAAAGTGGCTTTGTTGGAAATGGTTTAAACTGCACACGAATGGTGTTTTGTGACACTCCGACATGCTGTCCCACAGGATACACATGGGATAATGCAAAAAAAGCATGTCTGGATGTTGATGAATGCCAAAATAGTTTATTATACACGTGTCTTACCAAATCTGAATGTGTTAATAAGAATGGCATCTACCTTTGCAATGCAACCAAGAACCCGATATGTCCTACAAATACCTGTAACTCTGAGGAGGATTGTGTAAGAAGTGGAAACACGGTTAAATGTGTCGATCCTTGTTCAGATTACCAAGAAATTAATGGATCACGAAGGTTTTACACTATAAACTCTGTTGGAAGATTCCCCACCGACAGATACTTATTTGGCTGGTACCGCTACGCAAATGGCCTAGGATTAAAACAAGGATATGTTGGTGCTCTGAAATGTGGATCCGTTGAGCCTTTTACGTTGAGTAGCCATCCAACTGTTGGTGAAGGAGTGAAATCAGTTCCTCTATTGTCAAATGGATTGTCATCGAACTCATCTGGATCATCTATTCTGGTGAAAGCCTGTCCTGCAGGATATTATGTGTACAAGTTTTCCGGGCTATTGAAATTTGAGGTCTATTGCACAGGTGAGTTAAAAGGCTTGGATTGGCTAGTATGAGAAGGTTTTCTAATGATATAGAAAAAAAAAGTTGCAGTCAGCTCGCCTGGCTGGATAACAGTAACAGTTGGCGTTGGCTTCCAAATGCATTGTAGTTTCATGGATTGCTTGGTGGAACACAAGCTGTGGTAAAATATCCAGGGAAATAGCCAAACGAAATCCAGCACTCCCTCTAATAAAATTCTATGATTTCTTGTTTTATGTTAAAAATATGTTGGCACTCCAAAACAACACTTATGCGTTTCAAGCCGCACCGACTCTTATGCAGATCTAAAAGTAAATAATTGACACAAGGCGCCACATCATGCAGATCAAACAGGGTATGAAAGAGTGGATGATAAATGGAGGTAACGCCACTCGCCTTGTAACGATGTACAAATACAGCTACAACACCGTTGTAGGCACACAGTAAGTCGTATCATCACCTGCAGCTATCCTCGTGCCGGTGGACATCAAGTGTCACCGCAATAACTGGATAAAAGGAAAATATACAGCAGGGAAAATACCCTGCCGACATACAGATAATTTACATAATAATGGCAATGATAAAAGAGTGGGTAGACGCGTAGTGTCGTGAAATACTGTGCTTAAGGTGCAATACCCCAGACTGGTGTTGGACCTATGTTTGTTAATTGTTGTGCGTAAAGCCTGTATAGTACGCCCAAGATACTGTAGTCCACAGGGGCAGTGAAGGAAGTATATTACATAATCACTGCTACAATTTAAGAAGGATTTGATAGAGTACTCTTCCAACGTGGTTACTGATTTGAATGTAACCACTCGAAATACTTTGACAATACATACACCTATGTTTGCCACAGTAGTAAACATTGAGGTTATTTCTTGTGACGTTTAAAACCATCATTGGCTGTCTTTCTAACATAGTTTACATTACCTGTCCATCAGACTCCTGCTCTGACCTGCATGATGTCTATCAGACTCCTGCTCTGACCTGCATGATGTCTATCAGACACCTGCTCTAACCTGCATGATGTCATGAAACACTTAAGCCAGGGGCGTAACTAGGAAAGACTGGGCCCCAGAGCAAACTTTTGACTGGGACCCCCCCTCCCCTGGGTGTGACACAACCCCCCTTGTAGATAGTGCCTTTTTTACAGCCCCCCCTGTAGATAACGCCATACAGCCCCACCCTGTAGATAACGCCATACAGCCCCCCTGTAGGTAACGCCATACAGAGTCCCCCCTGTAGATAACGCCATACAGCCCCCTTTGTAGATATCTACAGAGGGGGTTTTATGGCGTTATCTACAAAGGGGGCTGTATGGCGTTATCTACAGGGGGACTCTGTATGGCGTTCTCTACAGTGGGGGCTGTATGGCGTTATCTACAGAGGGGGCTGTATGGCGTTATTTATAGAGGGTTCTGTATGGCGCTATCTACAGAGGGGGCTGTATGGAGTTATCTACAGAGGGGGCTGTATGACGTTATCTACAGGGGGCTGTATGGCGTTATCTACAGAGGGGGCTGTATGGCGTTCTCTACAGAGGGGGCTGTATGGCGTTATCTACAGAGGGGGCTGTATGGCGTTATCTACAGAGGGGGCTGTATGGCGTTATCCACAGTGGGGGCTGTATGGCGTTATCTACAGGGGGGCTGTATGGCGTTATCTACAGTGGGGGCTGTATGGAATTCTCTACAGAGGGGGCTGTATGGCGCTAACGCCCCCACTGTAGAGAACGCCATACAGCCCCCACTGTAGAGAACGCCATACAGCCCCCCTGTAGAGAACGCTATACAGCCCCCTTGTAGGTAACGCCATGCAGCCCCAACCCCCCAAAAAAATCCGACCTACAGTGTGTCCTACAAAAGACATGTATCCCCTATCAACGGGATAGGGGATACATGTGTGATCGCTGGCAGCGATAGGGAGAACGGGGGACCGAAAGTCCCCTGAAGTTCTCCATGACTAACCTCTGACTTCCGGCGTCTGCGCAGCTCAATAAAAATGAAAGGAGCGCTGGTCACGCATGCGCACAAGCGCGACCGGCGCTCCATTCATTTCTACGGAGCTGCCGACACAGACCCCGGAAGTCCGAGGTTTGTGATGGAGAACTTCAGGGGATTTTCAGTCCCCCGTTCTCCCTATCAATGCCAGTGATCACACATGTATCCCCTATCCTGTGGATAGGGGATACATGTCTTTTGTTTAATGGCAGAGCGGGGAGATACCTCCCTGCTCTGCTGTAGTGTTCAGTGTCGTCGCGCTGTAGCAGCCATAGCGGCAGCCAGCGGAGCCTCCGGCCATGGTGGGGACCCGTGCCGACGGGCGACATGGGCCCCCTCATGCTGCGGGCTCCGTAGCAGCCGCTACGGCTGCTACGGTGGTAGTTACGCCACTGACTTAAGCGGTATTTGGGAGTGCCAACATATTTTTACATGAAACAATTAAGCATAGAATTTTATTTGAGGAAGTGATGGATTTCATTTCACTATTTTCTAATGATATATTTGCAACAAAATACTATATGTAAATAAATAATGATATCCACTTTAGAATTATATTAACCATGTGATTACTTTTAATGTCCCCAAGAGTACAGCTGGTTAAGGGGAGATACAGACGGACGTTGCGCTTTTGCGCGTGCAAACAACGCTGCGTTTTGCGCGCCCAAAAACTATTTGACAGCTGCGTGTGTCATCCGTGTCTGATGCGCGGCTGCGTGATTTTCGCGCAGCCGCCATCATAGAGATGAGGCTAGTCGACGCCCGTCACTGTCCAAGGTGCTGAAAGAGCTAGCTCTTTCAGCATCCTCGACAGTGAATGCCGAACATAATATCGAAAAACCTGTTGAAAAAAAAGAAAAAGTTCGTACTTACCGAGAACTTCCCGGCCGTTTCCTTGGTGACGCGTCCTTGGTGACGCGTCCTTGGTGACGCGCCTCTCGACATCGGGCCCCACCTCCCTGGATGACGCGCCAGTCCATGTGACCGCTGCAGCCTGTGATTGGCTGGAGCTGTCACTTGGACTGAATTGTCATCCCGGGAGGTCAGACTGGAGGAAGACGCCGGGAGTTATCGGTAAGTCAGAACTTCGGTTTTTTTTCTACAGGTTCATGTATATTGGGATCGGAAGTCACTGTCCATGGTGCTGAAACAGTTTAACTCTTTCAGCACCATGGACAGTGACTATCTCCTGACGTCCCGTACCGATAATTTTTTTGCCGGGTTCGGCCAAAACGAGTTCGGCCGAACCCGGTGAAGTTCGGTTCGCTTGTCCGGCTTCGCTCATCGCAAAGACACTCCGTTTGGATGTTCGGAAACAGAAAAGCACGTGGTGCTTTTCTGTTTACATTCATCCTTTTGACAGCTGGTGCGCTGTTTCAGTCGGTTCGCACGGAAGTGCTTCCGTGCAACCTGCGTGGTTTTCACGCACCCATTGACTTCAATGGGTGCGTGATGCGCGAAATACGCAGAGTTATTGAACCTGTCGCGCTTTTTGCGCAGCAGACAAACGCTGCGCAAAAAGCACGGACTGTCTGTACTGCCCCATAGACTTGTATTGGTCCATGCGTGCCGCGTGAAAACCACGCGGCCCGCACGGACCGAATACACGCTCGTGTGAATCCCCCCTAACAGCTTATTTTCTCTTCAGTGACAATGGAAGGATACCTAAGCATTACATAATAAAGATAATCTGATCACAGGTTATTCTGCTGCTGTAACCCACAGCAGTCATTTGTCATATGCAGTGGAACTAAGCAACATTTGTTTAATTCCCCTGATGCGCCACTAATGGGGAAAAAAGCGTTACATGCTGCCTATATAAATCATTTATATATTCGTGTATTGCATGGCTGTGCTGAGTTATCCAGAGAAAGAGAGAGGCACTTTATATAGCTGCTCTCTTCTCTGTGTGCTCTAATTGGGTATTTGAAATATAGGATTTCTTAACAAGAAACCCCTTTAATATCTAAAGGCCCTTTTATGTGGGCCAGTGACTGAGTGGAGGAGCGTTCATATAAATGTTTGTTTCCAATCATTGCCCAGGTTAAACAGGGCAAGGATCAGTGAATGAGCATATACATCTTTCATGCACTCTTTAGAGAAGGTTAAACATAGGCATATATCTGCCCGTGTAAAACCACCTTTACTATTTCAGCCCTAAAGTATGCCTACTACTGCTTAAAAGAGTGACAGATAGAGACCCAAAGATTGAGGCACTACTAATGCCAGGGTCTGCTGACAACATGTCTAATTTTGATTTCTGTCTGGGATGATGCTGCCATAGAGATTTAGTGTTGACTCAAATCAACATCCACTTTGAAGGGGTTGTCCAGGATTACAAAAAAAATGTCCTACAGTTGTTTGCGAAACAGCACCACTCTAGTCAATGGACACGAGCTGCAATACCACACACAACACATTGCCAAGGGTGGTGTTGTTTCTGAAAAAAAAAAAAAAAAAGCCAGACTACATCTTTAATTTTTACACATACTGTATACACTAATATATATGCCACTATTCAAGACAGCTGGAATGTAGATATTTATGTGGATGGTGATTTGAATTTTGTATAATGTCTCCATGACAACACTGCATCTGACACAAATCAGAAGAACGGACATTAGAACATGGCAGTGGTTCTGCTTTAGGGTTTTGGCATTTTACATCAAGCAGTTCTATGTCTCCTCATTGGCAAGTGGAATGCTAATATACAATGGCCAGTTTATTCCAAGAGGGATAACCGTAATAAAAGCCTTCTTTACTGTGAGAACTGTGAATTTGTGGGATAGCCTACCGCAGGAGCTGGTCACAGCAGGGACAGTAGATGGCTTTAAAAAGACTTTAATAGTTTCCTAGAACGAAAAAATATTAGCTCCTATGTCAATGTGTAGAATTTTTGTTTCATCCCTTCCCTTTTCCCATCTCTTGGTTGAACTTGATGGACATATGTCTTTTTTCGATGGTACAATGTAACTATGCTCCAGAAATGTTATTTTATGGGGAATGTAAGTATTTACTAGAAAAAAACATCAAAGTCATGACGAGGACTTTCAGGTCCTATTTAATAATAATTTTTCTATTTCTAAATAACATTAATAACATACAAGGAAGTTATTTGCTTCAAAGCAATAAATATGTTTTTGTTTTTTTTTTAGGTTTTCCTCCAAGTACTAATTCGACAACATCAACTACTACCATCACCACACCCACGACACTGACAACAACCACTATTACCACTACCATACCTACTACTACCATAAATCCTACCTCCACTGAAACCACAGCTGAACCTCCTTCCATGTCCACTACCACTGAAATCACTACTGGTTCTATCACTCCTACCACCACTAAAACTACAAATCAGGCTACCAGCACCACCACCACTGAAAGCACTGCTGAACCTCCCACCACTACCACCACTAAAAACACATCTGACACTCCCTTCATTACCACCACCACCACCACCACCACTGAAAGCACTACTGAACCTACCACCACCACTGAATCAACTACTGAACCTCCCACCTTCACCACCACCACCACCACCACCACTGAAAACACATCTGATCTTCCCTTCAACAGCACCACTTTTGAACCTAGCACCACCACTGAATTCACTCCTGAATCTACCACCACCACCAATGATACCACAAATTACCCTCCCAGCACTAGCACTGAAACCATTTCTGAATCTACCACAACCACCACCACTCACACCACTACTGAACTGACCACAACCTCAGTTTCACCCCCTAGTACCACACCGGTAGGAACTACAACTTTGACAACCCCCTTAGCTACAACAACACCACGTACAAGCTTAACTACACAATCACCTGTGATACCAACAACAAACTCTCCTGTTGAAGAGAACATAACTGTCACAACTGTGCAAAGTACAAGGACATTAAGTGTCCGCATTTTAACCCAATTAAAGAAAAACACAGAAGTGAAAAGTCTGGAAATAAATGAAACCACAGTTGTTAATATTGAGATGAAAACAATTAATTCTAGTAAAATCTACATCAAGACAAAAAAATCAATTTCCCCTGCCTCAATATTAATTCTTGTTGGTAGAGATGGTCCTCAAACTTCTAGGAATACTACTGATACAGTGATGACCACAACTGAAAGCACAATTCCAAATAATGATCATTTTAATCCAGATGCATATTGTGGTAAGCCAGCACAGACCAAGACCATTACAGAGACATCAACTTTAGCTGGAAACAACTGTTCCAAGGTTACATCAGCTTCCATCATAACCACTGTTACTACAACTGAGGAAGTTATTGTGCTAGGCCCTGATGGATTTGCCAAAAGCTGTGCATACTACTAACATTTCTAAGGCTTTATTGCCACTGTTATTTCTTACTTTTTAACAAAATAGTGAAATCTTCCATCTAATTCTTTCTTTATAGAATATATAATTAAAATAATGTCACTATATTGCATTTTATGTATATGGGGAACTTGGCCTAACTTCCCATGTGAATGTGTTTTTTGAAGTTCCTGCTACATTGATCCTGATGTTGTCCTGAATTTCTTGTCCCAAACATTGCTAACTACGCTTTGCCATCAGAAATGCATCCTCTGTTGACTGGGTAGACAAATAACCTGATTGACCACATGATGAACACTTTATGGACCAAACACAGCAGTGCAGTGTCTGGTGCGGAGGCCCAATATGGCGCATGCAGGTCAGAAGGTTTGTATTTTTAAATCTATGCTTTAGGTTATTAGAAACGTTTTTTTCCATTGACTTTTATTAAAAATTGTCTTAATTTTTCCAGTACAGCTTTTATTTATCATCAGTTCTCTTTACTGACGGATTTGGCTGATAGCAAACGATACATCTTCTATGTATAGAGCATATATAGATGCTGTATCGGAAAAACGAAAGAACATTTTGAATAAAGTCGATTTGAAAACATGTTTTTTATCACCTAAAATATACATTTAATAATAATAATAATAATAATATTATATAAAAAAGCCTATAAAGGTTTCCATAGCCTACAAAGGTTTCTGCAACAAAATCTGCTGCATCTGATTGTACCTTGAGATTAACTGTGTGTAAACAATGACACTCTCATTCACTGGGCGTTGGTGCACACAGCAGCAGGCTTCTGATATTGATGTCCAACACCGTTCTCCCCAGGATCAGGAAAGATAAGCAATCACTCTTCTGCCTTTGTATATTTTGTCTATTACTAAGATACTGTATGTTTTATTTGTTACTTAATTTTTTCTATCTTATAGTTTGTATGTATTCTTTGACATCTTTCACACTTAAGTAAACTATATATATTCACTTAGCAATTGTGTGTGAATGTATTTATTTTCTCAATCGTTGAACCCATTATACTTAAAGGGAATGTCTCACATGTGTGTATATATATACACCAGTAGAAAGGCAGCAGCACTCAGTTTCCAAGTTAAAAAAAATCCAATAGTAAAGGGTGCCAGCTGATAGTCTCGATCCAAAGACCATACAGATATCCCAGATGTAAATCCAGCAGCACTCCGATAATCAAGGTGAAAAAAATGTAGTTTATTGTGCCAACATGGCAAGTGCAACGTTTCCGTCCCACCTTGGGACCTTTTTCAAGCATCAAGCATGCTTGAAAAAGGTCCCACGGTGGGACGGAAACGTTGCACTTGCCATGTTGGCACAATAAAGCACATTTTTTTCACCTTGATTATCGGAGTGCTGCTGGATTTACTTCTGGGATATATATATATATATATATATATATATATATATATATATATATATATATATATATATATATTAATATACAGTGAAGGAAATAAGTATTTGATCCCTTGCTGATTTTGTAAGTTTGCCCACTGTCAAAGACATGAACAGTCTAGAATTTTTAGGCTAGGTTAATTTTACCAGTGAGAGATAGATTATATATATAAAAAAAAAAAAAAACAGAAAATCACATTGTCAAAATTATATATATTTATTTGCATTGTGCACAGAGAAATAAGTATTTGATCCCTTTGGCAAACAAGACTTAATACTTGGTGGCAAAACCCTTGTTGGCAAGCACAGCAGTCAGACGTTTTTTGTAGTTGATGATGAGGTTTGCACACATGTTAGATGGAATTTTGGCCCACTCCTCTTTGCAGATCATCTGTAAATCATTAAGATTTCGAGGCTGTCGCTTGGCAACTCGGATCTTCAGCTCCCTCGATAAGTTTTCGATTGGATTAAGGTCTGCATACTGGCTAGCCCACTCCATGACCTTAATGTGCTTCTTTTTGAGCCACTCCTTTGTTGCCTTGGCTGTATGTTTCGGGTCATTGTCGTGCTGGAAGACCCAGCCACGAGCCATTTTTAATGTCCTGGTGGAGGGAAGGAGGTTGTCACTCAGGATTTGACGGTACATGGCTGGGGATGGTGTTCTTTGGGTCATAGGCAGCATTTCTCTTCCTCCAAACACGGCGAGTTGAGTTAATGCCAAAGAGCTAAATTTTAGTCTCATCTGACCACAGCACCTTCTCCCAATCACTCTCAGAATCATTCAGATGTTCATTTGCAAACTTCAGATGGGCCTTTACATGTACCTTCTTGAGCAGGGGGACCTTGCGGGCATTGCAGGATTTTAATCCATTACGGCGTAATGTGTTACCAATGGTTTTCTTGGTGACTGTGGTCCCAGCTGCCTTGAGATCATTAACAAGTTCCCCCCGTGTAGTTTTCGGCTGAGCTCTCACCTTCCTCAGGATCAAGGATACCCCACGATGTGAGATTTTGCATGGAGCCCCAGATCGATGTCGATTGACAGTCATTTTGTATGTCTTCCATTTTCTTACTATTGCACCAACAGTTGTCTCCTTCTCACCCAGCGTCTTACTTATGGTTTTGTAGCCCATTCCAGCCTTGTGCAGGTCTATGATCTTGTCCCTGACATCCTTAGAAAGCTCTTTGGTCTTGCCCATGTTGTAGAGGTTAGAGTCAGACTGATTAATTGAGTCTGTGGACAGGAGTCTTTTATACAGGTGACCATTTAAGACAGCTGTCTTTAATGCAGGCACCAAGTTGATTTGGAGCGTGTAACTGGTCTGGAGGAGGCTGAACTCTTAATGGTTGGTAGGGGATCAAATACTTATTTCTCTGTGCACAATGCAAATAAATATATATAATTTTGACTATGTGATTTTCTTTTTTTTTTTTTATATAATCTATCTCTCACTGCTAAAATTAACCTAGCCTAAAAATTCTAGACTGTTCATGACTTTGACAGTGGGCAAACGTACAAAATCAGCAAGGGATCAAATACTTATTTCCTCCACTGTGTGTGTATATATATATTTATATATATATATATACATATATACAAAAATAGAATCCAGCAGCACAGGCTTAAATGAAAGGGGGTGCAAGCCTTAGGGAACTGACCACTGTCCCTCTAGACAAAAAGCAGTAAGTAGGCAGCACTCACAAAGGCTTATGGTGAAAAAAGTGGGTGCTTTATTGACCCCAAAAGTGCAACATTTCGGCTCATACAACCTGAGCCTTTCTCAAGCCTACTTTATATATATATACATATATATATATATATATATATATATATATATATATATATATATATATATATAATTTTTAATATTTTTTTTCGCTGATTAAAACCAGATGGTGAAATATATTCTTTTTTTTCCTAAGCTTTTTTTTATTGTAGATTTTTCTATTTTCTGTACATCATTATAGGGCAGTCATCTTGCCTTAGCTGCTGTTAACAACATTTAGAGTTAGGTTTTACAGCCGCCACATGGACCATAGGAAACAATAGTCTGGAGATGACCCATTGACATCCATGGGGGAGTGTTCTAGGCATGCTCTGTGACCTGTGCAGAAGTCATTGTGCAGGAAGTGATGGCAGGTGTCCATCACCTATTGTCAATAGTGGATTCTGTGTTTAATATAAATATATATATATACACACACACACACACAGGGGAGTAGCTAAAGGCTCATGGGCCCCGATGCAAAAATTCTTACTGCCCCCCCCCCCGCAAACTTCTCATGGCCGACGGTCCGCAGCTTTCAGCTGCATCGCTGGGTCTCCTAAGTGACCCAACAATGCAGCACTAGCAGCCGGGGGCGTCACTAAGGCTGGGTTCACACACCCTATTTATGGACGTAATTCGGGAGTTTTAGCATTGAATTACGTCCGAAAATGCCGCTCAAAAGCATTGGCAAACATCTGCCCATTCATTTGAATGGGTCTTACGATGTTCTGTGCCGACGGTCATTTTTTTTTACGCGCCGCTGTCGAAAGGCGGCGCGTAAAAAATACGCCCTCGTCAAAGAAGTGCCTGTCTCTTCTTCAGACGTAAATGGAGCCGTTTTCCATGGACTCCATAGAAAAACAGCTCCAATTACGTCCGTAATGGACGCAGGGAAAGACGCCTGCACATGCCACTACGGTGCTGTTTACTCCTGAAAACAGCACCGTAATTTCAGCCGTAACAGACGCTGCCGTGTGAACATACCCTCAGGGCTTAAAATGTCAGGGGAAATAGCCCCAATACATATGTGTCCGCCCAAAAAAAAGCACTACGACCCTATAAACTATGGATAGGATTAGATACATTGGCTCAGCAGACAGTATCACACATGATAGGATTAGATACAATGACTCAGCAGACAGTATCACACATGATAGGATTAGATACAGTGGCTCAGAAGGCAGTATCACACATGATAGGATTAGATACAGTGGCTCAGAAGGCAGTATCACACATGATAGGATTAGATACAGTGGCTCAGAAGGCAGTATCACACATGATAGGATTAGATACAGTGGCCCAGCAGACAGTATCACACATGATAGGATTAGATACAGTGGCTCAGCAGACAGTACCACACATGATCAGATTAGATATAGGGCCCAGCAGACAGTATCACACAAGATACGATTAGATACAGGGCCCAGCAGACAGTATCACACATGATTGGATTAGATACACAGCTCAGCAGACAGTATCACACATGATTGGATTAGATACAGGGCCCAGCTCGCTGACATTGCGGCTCCAGCGCTGGACCCAGGAAAGGTAAGAATAATAATTTTGCTTCTTTATGTGTTACTGATTATTTTTGTGTGTTTGTGTTTTTTTTACAGGTTCGGTTGTTGGACTTCGGATTCGAGGACTTCAATGACGGCGTTTTTTTTATTCTCAATAAAATGGTTAATGAGGGTTGTGTTTTTTTATTTCAATAAAATATTTTTTCTATGTGCTTGTATCTTTTTAAACTTTATTATCACCGCCTTAGTAATGGCCGCTGGCTGATTGACAACCTCCATTACTAAGGTGAGGCTTAATGTTAGCCGGTGCAGAGGCTACACTAACCCCCATTATTACCCCGGTACCCACCGCCACCAGGAGTACTGGGAAGAGCCGGGTAAGAACCAATACCCGACCATCTGTAGTGACGGGCAGGCACCGGGGTGGCCGCAGGCTGATAGTATTAGGCTGGGGAAGGCCAAAAACAGTGGCCCTTCCCACCCTTGTAATGCTGCCTGCTGCTGTGTTGCATCTGGCTGGTTATGAAAATTGGGGGGGACCCCACATCGTTTTTTCCAATTATTTTTTTTTATTTTTTAAATGACGTGGGGTCCCCCCCATTTTTCATAACCAGCCAGGTACAATAAAGCAGCAGCAGCCTAGCATCACCAGGGTGAGAAGGGCCACTGTTTTTGGCCTTTCCCCTCCTGATAATACCAGCCTGCGGCCACCCCAGTGGCCGACCATCACTACAGATGGTCGAGTACTGGATGGTACCCGGCTCTTCCCAGCACCCCTGGTGGCGGTGGGTACCGGGGTAATAAAGGGGGTTAGTGTTCGCCTCTGCACCGGCTAACACTAAGCCCCGCCTTAGCAATGGACGTCGTCAATCAGCCGGCGGAAATTACTAAGGCGGTAGTAATATAGTTTAAAAAAAAACACAAAGACATAGAAAAAATATTTTATTGAAATAAAAAAAAAACCCACACAGCCCTCATTAACCATTTTATTGATAATAAAAAAAAAGCTGTCATCGAAGTAGTCCTGGAATCCGACGTAGTCCAACGACCGAACCTGTAAGAAAACACACAAAAAGCGATTAGTAACACGTGTTAGGCTTAGGTACAGGGCCCATGTGTGATACTGTCTGTGGGACCCTGTATCTAAGCCTACCACAACGTAGGCTTAGATACAGGGTCCAGCAGACAGTAATCTTATACAGTATAAGATTACTGTGTGCTGGGCCCTGTATCTAAACCTACAGTGTGGTAGGCTTAGATACAGGGCCCAGCAGACAGGATCACGCATGTGCCATGTATCTAAGCCTACCATGTGATTGGCTTAGATACAGGGCCCAGCAGACAGGATCACACATGGGCCATGTATCTAAGCCTACCATGTGATTGGCTTAGATACAGGGCCCAGCAGACAGGATCACGCATGGGCCATGTATCTAAGCCTACCATGTGATTGGCTTAGATACAGGGCCCAGCAGACAGGATCACACAATCTGTGATCCTGTCTCATGGGCCCCCTAAGCCTGATACATCGTAGGCTTAGGGGTTGTGCAGTCCCTAAACATTGATGGCCTATCCACAGGATAGGCCATCAATAGCTGATGTGTCGCCCGGGACCCGCAAATCAGCTGTTTTGAAGGGGCCGCAGCACTCGTACGAGAGCTGCTTCCCCTTCATTTCACTACTTGCTCACACTGTGAACCGCCGACACGGATTCACAGTGTGACCGGAATGAAGTGACAGGAATGAAGGGGAGCAGCTCTAGTACGAGTGCTGCGGCCCCTTCAAAACAGCTGATTGGCGGGTCCCGGGAGTCGGACCCCGCCAGTCAGGGCTATCTTACCTTCCTCTTCGGCCGCGGCGGGAGTTCAGTCGTCTCGATGCTGTGCGCGGCGCATAGCGCTGTGACGTCATGCGCTGCGCACAGCGCTTGATGTCAGGACCTCCGCTGCGATCCGGAACCAGGAAGGTAAGTAAAGTATGTTACTATAGTAACAGGGGCCCGCGGCCTGAGTTACTATAGTAACTTTTTATTGATGTGGTGTGGGGGGCCGTGGGCCCCCTGGCTTCGGGGGCCCGGTCGCAATTGCGACCGCTGCGACCCCTATAGCTACGCCAGTGCACACACACACACACACACACACAAACACACACACAACAGTATGGGGAGACCTTCACATTACATCTACAGGAGTTTTTATGACATCCCTTACCAAATCCATATACATTACTATAGGGTTGGTTTCTACTTTGCAGCTAAAACAGCTTCCACTCTACTGGAAAGGCTTTCTACAAGATTTTGGAGAGTGTCTGTGGGATTTTTTGCCCATTCCTCCAGAAAAGCATTTGTGAAGTAAGACACTGATGTTGGACGAGAGGGCCTGGCTTACAATATCTCTTCTAGTTTATCCCAATGGTGTTCAATGGGGTTCAGTTCAGGGCTGTGTGCAGGACAGTCAAGTTCTTCCACACCAAACTCACCCAACCATGCCTTTATGGACATTGCTTTGTGCTGTGGGGCACAGTCATGCTGGAACGGCCTTCCCCAAACTATTTCCACAAAGTTGGAAGCATACAACTGTCCAAAATGTCTTGGTATGGTGAAGCATTCAAATTTCTCTTCACTAGAACTAAGGGGCCTAGGCCAAGCCCTGAAAAACAACCCCATAGCAGTATCCCTCCTCCACCAAACTTTACAGTTGACACAATGCAGTTGGCAGGTAACGTTCCCCTTGACATTCGCTAAACCCAGACTCGTCCATCAGACTGCCAGATAGAAAAGCGTGATTCGTCACTCCACAGAACATGTTTCCACTGCTTCAGGTTCCAATGACGGCATGCTTTATACCACTCCATCCGACGATTGGCATTGTGTTTGTTGCTGTAAGGCTTGCATGCAGCTGCTCGGCCATGAAAACCCATGCAACGAAGCTCCTGGCGCTCAGTTTTTGTGTGGATGTTAATGATAGAGGAGGTTTGGAACTCTGCAGTTATTGAGTCAGCAGGGCATTGGTGACTTTTACACACTATGCTCCTCAGCACTCGGCGACCCCGCTCTGTAACATTACATGGTCTTCCACTTCGTGGCTGAGTTGCCGTGGATCCTGAACGCTTTGGATTTGCAATAATACCACTCACATTTGATCGTGGAATATGTAGGAAGGAAGAAATTTCACAAACTGACTTGTTGCAATGGTGGCATCCTATTACAGTACCACGCTGGAATTCAGTGAGCTCTTTAGAAAGACCCATTCTTTCACAATTGTTTGTATATGCAGACTTCATGGCTAGGTGCTGGATTTTATACATCTGTGATAATGGGACTGAATGAATCCCTTAAATTCAATGATTAAAAGATATGTCCCAATATTTTTTCCATATACAGTATATACAATAAATATTACCTTTCATTGTAATCCTGCCTTTGATGATAAATGAGATGACAGCTGAGAAGTAGTCTAAATTAAGTAAACTTGTTTTAACTCCTTGCTGCAACATGATGAAACTGTACATCATGGTGTGGGGGAAGAAGTTTGGAGCGGGCTCACGGGCTGAGTTCGCTCCAAACACTGCAGGTGTGAGCTGGGAGTTACAGCTGACACCTAGCACTAATGGCCATGATTCAAGTTAACTCTGATCCTGCGCATTTCAGCGTTTAGAAAGAGGGGGTTGGCACTCTCCGTCACCCCATCGGCCCAACCGTGACGCGATCTCAGGGTGCTAAAGTTGTCATGGCAGCCTAGCAGCTTAACCCCTGCACGCACGACTCAGTAACTGTACTTTGTCGCGGGAGGTTACTTCCCGCGGGAGGATGTATAGTTACTGAGTCGTTCCTGGTGCACACTGTTGGCTACAGTGTGCACTGGGAACCAGGAGGTCAGCTGTCTCCGACAGCTGACACTCCACTCTTGCCGGCCAGTGGTCCTTTGCTGCTGATTTAGGCAATTAACCCCTTAAATGCAGCAATCGGTTGGGATCGCCGAATTTTAGGGGTTTCTAGCACATTGCGGACGCCACGATGAAATCACTGTCGGTGACAGTGTGCATCGTGAACCGGGAGGTCAGCTGTCCCCGACTGCGAAAGACGTAAAATCTAAACCCAAAAAACCATGGAGGAATCACAGTTTTTTTCCAATTTCAGCACCGCAAAAAATATTTCTTCCGTTTCCCAGTACATTATATGGCCCTTTCAATGGTATCAATAGAAACTAAAACTCCTCCCACAAAAATAAGCCCACACACCACTCTATTGACAGAAAAATAAAAAAGTTATGTCTCTTAGAAGGCGGGGAGTGAAAAACAAAAATGAAAAAGCAAAAAAGTCCTGAAAGGGTTAATTCATTTCTAATAAATAAAAAAACATTTATGACCACATATGGGATATTGCCGAACTCGGAAGAAATTGCTTTACAAATGTTGGGTGCTTTTTCTCTTTTATCCCTTGTGAAAATTACAAAATTCAACATTTTGGTGGACAAAAATGTTGATATTAATTTTCACAGCCTAATTCCACTAAATTCTACAAAAAAACCTGTGGGGTCAAAATGGTAACTGTACCCCTAGAAAAATTCCTTGAGGGGTGGAGTTTCCAAAATGGGGTCAAAATGGTTTCCACTGTTTTGGTCCCTCCAGGGCGTTGCAAATGAGACATGGCACCGAAAACTATTTCATTAAAATCTGCTCTCCAAAATCCAAAAGGTGCTCCTTCCTTTCTGAGCCCTGCAGTGGGTCCACACATCAGTTTATGATCACATATGGGGCATTGCCATAATCGGAAGAAATTGCTTTACAAATGTTGCACCGCTTTTTCTCCTTTTATTCCTTGTAAAAATGAAAAGATTCTATGTTTTAGCAGAAAAAAGTAGATTTTCATCTTCACAGACTAATTCCACTAAATTCTGCAATAAAACTGTGGGATCAAAATGCTAACTATACCCCTAGTAAAACTCCTTGAGGGGTGTAGTTTCCAAAATGGGGACACTTTTGGGGGGTCTCGACTGTTTACGCACCACAAGACCTCTTCTAACATGACATAGTGCCTAAAATATATTCCTAAAAAAAAGGAGACCCTAAAATCCTCTAGGTGCTCCATTGCTTCTGAGGCCGGTGCTTCGGTCCATTACCACAGTAGGGCCACATGTGGGATATTTCGAAAAACTGCAGAATCTGGGCAACAAATATTGAGTTGCGTTTCTCTGGTAAAACGTTCTGTGTTACAGAAGAAAATGTAAAACAAATGAATTTTGCCTCAAAAAATTAAATTTTAAAATTTCACCTCTACTTTGCTTTAATTCCTGTGAAACAGGAAATACTTTCTGAATGCTGTTTTGAATACTTTGAGGGCTGCCGTTTTCAAAATGGGGGGATTTATGGGGACTTTCTCATATATAAGGCCCTCAATGCCACTTCACAACTGAACTGGTCCCTGAAAAAATAGCCTTTTCAAATATTCTTGATAATGTTAAGGATCTGCCAGGCACAGCTTCTGTATCCACGCCCATAGGTAATCAGTCTGCACCTGCTTCTATGTCTGTGAGACTGACTCCATCTTCCACCACTCAGGATGTCAGGCTTAGGAGTGGGAGAGCCTATCACAGCCTTGCCAGACGGAGCTAGCTCCCGCCCTCTGTCTATTTATACCTGCCTTTCCTGTTCCTCCTTGCTTGTGATTCTTCTCTGTTGGTTTCCTGGCCCTGCTGCAGCTTCTTGAACTACTTGTTCCTGCTTCGTATTGACCCTGGCTTACTGACTACTCTTCTGCTCTGCGTTTGGTACCTTGTACACTCCTGGTTTGACTCGGCTTGTTCACTACTCTCCTGCTCTGCGTTTGGCACCTCGTACTCTCCTGGTTTGACTCGGCTCGTTTACTACTCTTGTTGCTTACGGTGTTGCCGTGGGCAACTGCCCCATTTCCCTTTGTTCTGTGTTTCCTTGTCTGGTTGTCTGTCGTGCACTTACTGAGTGTAGGGACCGTCGCCCAGTTGTACCCCGTCGCCTAGGGCGGGTCATTGCAAGTAGGCAGGGACTGAGTGGCGGGTAGATTAGGGCTCACTTGTCTGTTTCCCTATCCCTGTCATTACAGATAATGTGAGAAATTGCTGCTAAAGTTCTAAGCCTTCTAATGTCCTAGAAAAATAAAAGGACGTGAGGTTGTGTGCTTTTACTATCTGTTTTAGTCCACTGTTGTGTCGATCATGCTCTATGGGAGGCTCGGTCAGTTTGTCGGGTCAGGATTGGTCAGTTTGTGATCAGCTGCATCTTCCGGGCAGCATAATACAGTCTAGTTTTTCGGCACGCTATCATTAGCCCCTGAACACCTGAGGACGCTGCCTTGCACAGCGAAACATGTCAATGGGGGGGGGGGGCTCTGACACGATCAATTTTAACCTAATGTGTACCTCTGTTAGTTCCTGCTGATTACCGTCTATCTGGCCCGGGGCTCGGCATCCAACGGGCAACACTGACTAAATACACACATGGTCTTGCTTGCACTGCTCAACGTTACTCTCCAAACGGAGGATATGTTACAACTTTTAAATTAATATATGTAGTGAGTCCTTTTGCTTAATATAAGCGTAATAAAGTTAGTTCATTTATCTATGATAGTTGGGACATAGGGATTTGCCTGCTGGTAGCAGTTTTTGGAAATATACTATCTGTTTTACAAGCAAATACATTTGAATTTAGAAAAATGCCAATTTTTGCATATTTTCTCTAAAATTTGACATTTTTCACAAATAAATATTGAATTTATTGACAATATGTCACGAGACAACAATCTCAGAATCGCTTGGATAGGTAAAAGTATTCCAAAAATATTACCACGTAAAGTGACACATGTCAGATTTGAAAAATTTGTCTGTGTCCACAAGGCCAAAACAGACTGCGTCCTAAAGGGGTTAATAAAAGTTTCCAGTTAAATACCTTTTTTATAATGTAAAAAAAATAATAATAATATATAAAACCTTTTCCCTTTTTTCCCCTAAAATAATGTAAAAAATACAAAATGTAAATGTAATGGGTATCAGTGCATCTGTACAATTCTGTACTATTAACCCCTTAAGAACGCAGCCACTATTGGACCATATGACACAGCCTCATTTTTTAAATCTGACATGTGTCACTTTATGTGGCAATAACTCTGCAATGCTTTTACCTATCCAAGCGATTCTGAGATTGTTTTCTCGTGACACATTGGACTTTATGTTAGTGAAAAAATTTGGTTGATATATTCAAGATTTATTTGTGAAAAACACCCAAATTTTGAGAAAATTTGCAAAAATTAGAATTTTTCTAAATTCAAATGTATTTCCCATATGTCTACTTTATGTTTGCATCATTTTTTGAACATCCTTTTATTTTTCTAGGACGTTACAAGGCTTATAAGTTTAGCAGCAATTTCTCATATTTTCAAGAAAATGTCAAAAGGCTATTTTTTTGGGAACAGTTCAGATATGAAGGAGCTTGAGGGCCTTATATATTAGGAACCCCCACAAATCACCCCATTTTGAAAACTGCACCCCTAAAAGTATTCAAAACAGCATTTAGAAGTTTCTTAACCCTTTATGCGTTTCACAGGAATTAAAGCAAAGTGGAAGGGAAATTTGCAAATTTCATTTTTTTTTTTGCAGAAATTCCATTTTAATCCATTTTTCCTGTAAGGCTGGGTTCACACGACCATGTTACGTCCGTAATGTATGGAACGTATTTCGGCCGGAAGACCCGGACCCCCTGAGGAAGCCAAAGATAGCGAAACGCGAGTTGGGGTTGTACCGTGGACCCTACAGCACGGACATATCGTGAGACCTCCACTTTTCAATGGGTAAGACAACATCACTATAATTGATTACCACATAAGTACTGAGTCTCTCTATGTCACTATATTTTGGCTAGGCACTGATTCATTTATGCCATATAAACATTAGGACATTGAGAACTAGCAGTACATGACCCACTCGCTTGTGATAGTATATATACTTTATTGTATGGGTAGTGAATGTGGGTCTGCCCTAACATACTACTTTATTGTCGAATTAGTCCTGTGCTGTATTGTATACCACGGTATTAGTACTAGAGTCTTCTTATGATGTGTTTTTAAATGTATGTCATTTTTCTAATAATAAAATTTATATATTCTTGTATACTTAGACGTTGTAGCTCTTTTTTCTCCGGTATGGTTACAGTGCAGGGAGCCGGGCTCCTAGCATCATAGTGATGTACGACGCTAGGAGTCCCTGCCTCTGCGTGGAACTACTGTCCCGTACTGTAATCATGATTACAGTACGGGACAGTTGTCCTGCAGCGAGGCAGGGACTCCTAGCATCGTACATCACTATGATGCTAGGAGCCCGGCTCCCTGCACTGTGTTCGGTCCGGGTCTTCCGGCCGAAATACGTTCCGTACATTACGGACGTAACATGGTCGTGTGAACCCAGCCTAATACTGAAGGTTTTTTACGAGAGAAACACAACCAAATATTTATTGCCCTGATTCTGCAGTTTTTAGAAATATCCCACATGTGGCCCTAGTGTGCTACGGGCTTGAACCAAATGCCCCAGAAGCAAAGGATCACCTAGTGGATTTTTCGGCCTTCTTTTTCTTAAATTATATTTCAAGCACCATGTCAGGTTAGAAGAGGTCTTGTAGTGCAAAAACAAAGGAAACCCCCTCAAAAGTGACTCTATTTGGGAAACTACACCCCTAGAGGAATTCATTTAGGGGTGTAGTGATCATTTTGAACACACAGGTATTTCATAGATTTCATTAGAATTGGGCAGTAAAAATGAAAAATTACATTATTTTTCAATAAGATGTAGCTTTACCTCAGAATTTTTAATTTTTTTCAACAAATAAATGAGGAAAAGCACCACAACATTTGTAAAGCAACTTCTCCAGAGTACGGAATTACCCCATTTGTGGTAATAAACCACGGAATGAATACGCATCAGGGCTCAGAAGAGAAGGCACGCCATTTAGCTTTTGGAGTACAGATTTTGCTGGATTAATTTCTCGGCACCATATCTAATTTGTAAAGCTCCTAAGGTACCAGTACAGTGGTAACCCCCAAAAAGTGACTCCATTTGGGAAACTACACCCCTAGAGGAATTCAACTAGGGGAGTAGTGAGCATTTTGACCCTCCCCCCCCCACAGGTGTTTCATAGATTTCATTGGAATTGTGCAGTAAAAATTCAAAATGACATTTTTTTCCACTAAGGTGTAGCTTTAGGTCAAAATGTTTCATTTTCTCATCAAATAAAGGAGAAAAAGCACCATAACATTTGCAAAGTAACTTCTCCAGAGTACGGAAATACCCCATATGTGTTAATAAACCACTGTATGAATACACATCAGGGCTCAGAAGGGAAGGAGCACCATTTGGCGAGCAGATTTTGCTGGATTGGTTTTTCTGCACCATGTCACTTTTGCAAAGCCCCTTAGGTACCAGTACAGTGGAAACTCCCCAAAAGTGACTCCATTTGGCAAACTACACCCATTGAGGAATTCATCTAGGGGGGTAGTGAGCATTTTGACCCCACAGGTGTATCATAGATTTTATTAGAAATGGGCAGTGAAAATGAAAAATGACATTATTTTCCAATAAGACGTAGCATTAGTTCAAAATTTTTCATTTTCTCAACAAATAAAAGAGAAAAAGCACTGTAACATTTGTAAAGCATTCTCTCCAGAGTAGGGAAATACCCCACATGTGGTCATAAACTGCTATTTGGAGACACAGCAAGGCTCTAAAGGGAAGGAGCGCCATTTAGTATTTGGAGTGGAGATTTTACAAGATTCGTCTTTTGACATCAAGTTGCATTGAGCTATAGTGTCAGTACTGTGGTACTCCCAAAAAATTACCCCATTTTGGAAACTAGATCCCTCAAAGAATTTTTCTAGGGGTGTAGTGAGCATTTTGACCGCACAAGTGTTTTGCAAAAATGAGTAAACAATAGATGTTGCAGATTGAAAATTGCTGTTTTCCACAGATATGCCATTTCAGTGCCCAATGTGTTGTGCCCAGCTTGTACCACCGTAGACACACATCCCATAAATTGTTAAGCGAGTTCTCCAGAATACAGTAATACCCAATATGTGGTCATAAATTGTGCTTTGGGCTCAATGCCAGGCTTAGTTGGACCACCATTTGGCTTTTGAAGCACAGATTTTGCTTGGTGTTTTACTGGTATTTCAGTTTATAATGTGGGGGCATATGTAAGCTGGGCGGAGTACATCAGGGTATATGTAAACTGGGCGGAGTGCATCAGGGTATATGTAAACTGTGCAGAGTACATCAGGGTATATGTAAGCTGTGAGGAGTACGTCAGGGTATATGTAAACTGGGCGGAGTATATCAGGGTATATGTAAGCTGGGCGGAGTACATCAGGGTATATGTAAGCTAGGTGGAGTACATCAGGGAATATGTAAACTGTGAGGAGTACATATGGGTATAATAGGATGATGTAATAATGGGGTGAATGAATAATCCATGGATTGGTGTGGTACGCTTTGAACCAATCCTTTATGCACAGGCTTTATTGGGTATCATACTAAATATTTGCGCTCTAGTATTGCCTTATATTTGACTTCTGCACTAGCCCTACAAGCCACACAAGGCCCTAAATTTTCCTCATCTCCGTTGCATCTACAGGGTCCACCTGTGGGATCCAGCAAATGATGATGTGGGGTAATTAGTGAAATTCTACTGGACCAAAAAATGAGTCTGGGCCGTCATTTAGCATAATTTTGCATCATTGCGTTTTGAGAGTCATAACGTGTTATTTTTCCATTGACGGAGCTGTGTGAGGGCGCGTTTTTTGTGGAACGAGCTGTAAATTTTTATTGATTCCATTTTGGGGTACATGCGATTTTTTTTTTTATCACTATTTATTCAATTTTTTGGGAGATGAGGAAACCAAAAAACAGCCATTCTAGCACGTTTTTTTTTTTTTTTTTTTTTGCAGTGTTCACCGTGCAGTATAAACAACATGTTAACTTCATTCTGTGGGTCGATACGATTACAGCGACACCAAATTTATATCGTTTTTTTAGGTTTCACTACGCTCCCACAATAAAAATACTCTTTTCTAAAAAAAAAATCATGTCATTTTCTGACAGCCATAACTTTTTTATTTTTTAGTTGATATCGCTGCGGGAGGACTTGTTTTATGCGTGACAAACTGTAGCTTCTATTGGTACCATTTGGCGTTACTTGCAACTTTTTGATCACTTTTTATTCCATTTGTTTTTTATTAAAAAATTTTACGGTGTTCACCGTGCGGTAAATATAATGTGATATTTTTATAGATCAGGCCGTTCCGAAACGTGTCGATACCTATCATGTATAGTTTTTTTTCATGTTTTCATTTTTTTTCTAATAATAAAGGAGTTGATCAGGGAAACAGGGCGATTATTGTTTTTATTAGTTAAAACTTTTATTTATTTATTTTTCTTTAACATTTTTTTTAACTTTTTTCACTTTTTATTTTACACCCCTGGGGACTTGAAGATCTGGTCTTCTGATCCCCGGTACAATACACTGCACTACTTATGTAGTGCAGTGTATTGTAACTGTCTTTCATCATCTGACAGTTAGCGTATTAGGTCCTGCCTCGGGCAGGACCTAATAGGCTTCCGTACCTGGGTAACCAGGAAGCCTAGCAACGGCTTCCTGGTTGCCATAGCAACCATCGCCATCCGTGATCCATCGCGGGGGGCCCGGGGGGTACAGAGGGAGCTCCCTCCCTCTGTCAAGCATTTCAATGCGGCGGACGCCATTGACAGCCGCATTGAAGGGGTTAAATGGCTGCGATCGGCGGTAACAGCCATCGCAGCCATTGCAGCGGGATGTCAGCTATGTATAACAGCTGACAGCTCCTGTGCTCGCATTATCTACAGGGCGTGACTGTACGCCCTTGTGCGGGAACACACTTTGTATCTGGACGTACAGTCACGCACCAAAAGCGGGAAGGGGTTAAACTATCACTATATTTAACTCGCCGGGTAAAAGTTGTAGAAAAAAAAAATCATAATGATCAAAAAGACATATGTACCCCCAAATGGTACTAATATACACAGTGTTCCAAATTATTATGCACAGTTGATTTAAGTGTCATAAACATTAAATTATTAGTTTTTCAATTAAACTCATGGATGGTATTGTGTCTTAGGGCTCTTTGACTGACCACTTTCTTCCGTGGTACAAAAAGAAGAACCGTGCCTTCCGTAGCAAAATTATCTTCATGCATGACAATGCACCATCTCATGCTGCAAAGAATACCTCTGTGTCATTGGCTGCTATGGGCATAAAAGGAGAGAAACTCATGGTGTGGCCCCCATGTTCCCCTGACCTCAACCCTATTGAGAACCATTGGAGCATCCTCAAGCAAAATATCTATGAGGGTGGGAGGCAGTTCACATCAAAACAGAAGCTCTGGGAGGCTATTCTGACATCCTGCAAAGATATTCAAGCAGAAACTGTCCAAATATTAAAATGTTTTGATCTCTGTTGTGCATAATAATTTGAAACAGTGCATTTTGAGTTTTTTACTTCTAAAAAAAAAATCTGTTATCATTAGGAGATTTGTTCAATAAAATTTGCATTATACTCCAATGGTTGATGGCTTGAAGATTATACTGACTGTCATTTGCATCGACTATTTAGGAAAATCAGCGAAAAATATCATTTGCATAATAATTTGGAACGCGGTGTACATACACACATTCTGGAATATATACGTACATTAAGGTAAATATATAGATGTACAAACACACACACACACACACACACACACACACACACACACACACACACAGAGATAAATACTTAGACAGGAACATATACAAATACATAAAAGGCACATATATAGACATACAGGCACATATATACAAGCACAAAGATGCATTCACATACAGAGCCATATATGCCCACACAGGCACATATATATATATATATATATATATATATATATATATATATATATATACACTACCGTTCAAAAGTTTGGGGTCACCCAGACAATTTAGTGTTTTCCATGAAAACTCACACTTATATTTATCAAATGAGTTGCAAAATGACTAGAAAATATAGTCAAGACATTGACAAGGTTAGAAATAATGATTTATATTTCAAATAATAATCTTCTCCTTCAAACTTTGCTTTCGTCAAAGAATGCTCCATTTGCAGCAATTACAGCATTGCAGACCTTTGGCATTCTAGCTGTTAATTTGCTGAGGTAATCGGGAGAAATTTCACCCCATGCTTCCAGAAGGCCCTCCCACAAGTTGGATTGGCTTGATGGGCACTTCTTGCGTACCATACGGTCAAGCTGCTCCCACAACAGCTCTATGGGGTTGAGATCTGGTGACTGCGCTGGCCACTCCATTACAGATAGAATACCAGCTGCCTGCTTCTTCCCTAAATAGTTCTTGCATCATTTGGAGGTGTGCTTTGGGTCATTGTCCTGTTGTAGGATGAAATTGGCTCCAATCAAGCACTGTCCACAGGGTATGGCATGGCGTTGCAAAATGGAGTGATAGCCTTCCTTATTCAAAATCCCTTTTACCTTGTACAATTCTCCCACTTTACCAGCACCAAAGCAACCCCAGACCATCATCATTACCTCCACCATGCTTGACAGATGGCGTCAGGCACTTTTCCAGCATCTTTTCAGTTGTTCACAAATGTTCTTCTGTGTGATCCAAACACCTCAAACTTCGATTTGTCTGTCCATAACACTTTTTTCCAATCTTCCTCTGTCCAATGTCTGTGTGCTTTTGCCCATATTAATCTTTTCCTTTTATTAGCCAGTCTCAGATATGGCTTTTTCTTTGCCACTCTGCCCTGAAGGCCAGCATCCCGGAGTCGCCTCTTCACTGTAGACGTTGACACTGGCGTTTTGCGGGTACTATTTAATGAAGCTGCCAGTTGAGGACCTGTGAGGCGTCTATTTCTCAAACTAGAGACTCTAATGTACTTGTCTTGCTGCTCAGTTGTGTAGCGGGGCCTCCCACTTCTCTTTCTACTCTGGTTAGAGCCTGTTTGTGCTGTCCTCTGAAGGGAGTAGTACACACCGTTGTAGGAAATCTTCAGTTTCTTGGCAATTTCTCGCATGGAATAGCGTTAATTTCTAAGAACAAGAATAGACTGTCGAGTTTCACATGAAAGCTCTCTTTTTCTAGCCATTTTGAGAGTTTAATCGAACCCACAAATGTAATGCTCCAGATTCTCAACTAGCTCAAAGTAAGGTCAGTTTTATAGCTAATCTAAACAGCAAAACTGTTTACAGCGGTGCTAACATAATTGCACAAGGGTTTTCAAGTGTTTTCTAATCATCCATTAGCCTTCAAACACAGTTAGCAAACACAATGTACCATTAGAACACTGGAGTGATGGTTGCTGGAAATGGGCCTCTATAAACCTATGTAGATATTGCATTAAAAACCAGACGTTTGTAGCTAGAATAGTCATTTAGCACATTAACAATGTATAGAGTATATTTCTGATTAATTTAATGTTATCTTCATTGAAAAAAACTGTGCTTTTCTTGCAAAAATAAGGACATTTCTAAGTGACCCTAAACTTTTGAACCGTAGTGTATATATATGTATACACACAGTACAGATAATGCAGTAGATGTTACCTGCAGTCCTATGTAAAACCACAGATAACACATAGTGATAACCATCTGAGTAAAGATAATGTAGTAGTAGTATTACCTGCAGTCAGTGGCGTAGCTATAGGGGTCGCAGCGGTCGCACTTGCGACCGGGCCCCTAAGCTAGGGGGGCCCGCAGGCCCCCTCGCCACACTAACGTTAACTGTGCTGTACTAAGGAGGAGTCTGGACAGTCACACTTCCGCTCTCCGCACTGTATCAGGCAGCAGTGGTGAACGTGCATGCGCTGCTGTGCTCTTACTTCCCCGTCTTTATGATGAATTTGCTCTGGGCACTGGTCTCTGTGCCTGGGTTGTGCTCCCCTTCCCTCCCGCAAAGTCTTTCAGGACATTGTTGTTTGACAGCTGAGCTGCCGAATAACTTTAGATAAGACTAGGACTGCTCCGTTTGCAAGCACCCTGCCGCCCCGTCTTATCTGCTCTGCACTTGCCAAGGAAAGAGAAAGAAAAGAAAAACTCTGATTTATTTATTCTGAAAGGTGCAGAGGTATTTCGAGCTCTGTTTAAAATGTGATCTGCTTTGTATATCTTAGTACATGCTAAGTATACTGTACCACTGTATATATATATACAGTGTGTATGTATGTACACTGGCGTAAGCTATAGGGGTCGCAATTGCGACCGGGCCTTGAAGCCAGGGGGGCCCACAGCCCCCCGCACCACATCAATAAAAAGTTACTATAGTAACTCGGGCCGCGGGCCCCTGTTACTATAGTAACAGACTGTACTTACCTTCCTGGTTCCGGATCGCGGCGGAGGTCCTGACATCAAGCGCTGTGTGGTAGGCTTAGATACAGGGTCCCACAGACAGTATCACACATGGGCCCTGTATCTAAGCCTAACACGTGTTACTTTTTCGTTTTTTTTGTGTGTTTTCTTACAGGTTCGGTAGTTGGATTACGGCGGATTCCAGGACTACTTCGATGATGGCTTTTTTTTTTATTATCAATAAAATGGTTAATGAGGGTTGTGTGGGGGTTTTTTTTATTTCAATAAAATATTTTTTCTATGTCTTTGTGTTTTTTTTTTTTAACTATATTATTACCGCCGTAGTAATGGCCGCCGGCTGATTGACAGCATCCATTGCTAAGGCGGGGCTTATTGTTAGCCGGTGCAGAGGCTAACACTAACCCCCTTTATTACCCCGATACCCACCGCCACAAGGGGTGCTGGGAAGAGCCGGATATCATCCAGTACTTGACCATCTGTAGTGATGGTCGGCCACTGGGGTGGCCGCAGGCTGGTATTATCAGGAGGGGAAAGTCCAAAAACAGTGGCCCTTCCCATCCTGGTAATGCTGCCTGCTGCTGCTTTATTGTATCTGGCTGGGTATGAAAAATGGGGGGGACCCCACGTCATTTTAAAAAAATAATTGGAAAGAACGATGTGGGGTCCCCCCCCCAATTTTCATAACCAGCCAGATACAACACAGCAGCAGCAGGCAGCATTACCAGGGTGGTAGGTTCCACTGTTTTTGGCCTTCCACAGCCTAATACTACCAGCCTGCGGCCACCCCGGTGCCTGCCTGTCACTACAGATAGTCGGGTACTGGTTCGTACCCGGCTCTTCCCAGTACCCCTGGTGGCGGTGGGTACCGGGGTAATAATGGGGGTTAGTGTTGGCCTCTGCCCCGGCTAACATTAAGCCCCGCCTTAGTAATGGAGGTTGTCAATCAGCCAGCGGCCATTACTAAGGCAGTGATAATAAAGTTTAAAAAGATACAAGCACATAGAAAAAATATTTTATTGAAATAAAAAAAACACAACCCTCATTAACCATTTTATTGAGAATAAAAAAACGCTGTCATTGAAGTCCTCGTATCCGAAGTCCAACAACTGAAACTGTAAAAAAACACAAACACACAAAAATAGTCAGTAACACATAAAGAAGCAAAATTATTATTCTTACCTTTCCTGGGTCCAACGCTGGAGCCGCAATGTCAGCGAGCTGAGCCCTGTATCTAATCCTACTCCATGTGTGATACTGTCTGCTGGGCCCTATATCTAATCCAATCATGTGTGATACTGTCTGCTGGGCAAATGTATCTAATCTTATCCATAGTTTATAGGGTCGTAGTGCTATAGATATGCTATGCTGTCTCCTATACACACATTTATTTTTTTTGGGCGGACACATATTTATTGGGGCTATTTCCCCTGACATTTTAAGTCCTTAGTGACACCCCCGGCTGCTAGTGCTGCATTGTTAGGTCACTTAGAAGACCCATGAGAAGTTTGCGGGGGGGGGGCCCAATAAGAACTTTTGCATCGGGGCCCAATAAGAACTTTTGCATCGGGGCCCATGAGCCTTTAGCTACGCCCCTGCCTGCAGTCCTATGTAACACCACAGATAACACAGTGAGATTGTGGCATATAAACCATGTTGGTGTAAGCTAGGAAATAAACCTATAACCCTTTAAATAAATGAACACGATACAATGCTTTATTTATAAAGTGGGTTACATAGTTAGTACGGCTGAAAAAAGACACATGTCCATCAAGTTCAACCAAGGGACGGGAAAAGGGAAGGAAAAATTTCTACACATAGGAGCTAATATTTTTTTGTTCTAGGAAATTATCTAACCCTTTTTTAAAGCCATCTACTGTCCCTGCTGTGACCAGCTCCTGCGGTAGGCTATTCCATAGATTCACAGTTCTCACGGTAAAGAAGCCTTGTCGCCTCTGCAGCTTGAACCTTTTTTTCTCCAGACGGAGGGAGTGCCCCCTTGTTTTTTTAGGGGGTTTTACAAGGAACAGGATTTCACCATATTTTTTGTATGTGCCATTAATATATTTATATAAATTAATCATGTCCCCCCTTAGTCGTCTTTTTTCAAGGCTAAATAGGTTTAATTCTTTCAATCTTTCCTCATAACTTAAATTCTCCATGCCCCTAATTAGCTTCGTTGCTCTTCTTTGTATTTTTTCCAACTCCAGGGCATCCTTTCTATGAACTGGAGCCCAGAACTGAACTGCATATTCTAGATGAGGCCTCACTAATACTTTGTAAAGTGGCAATATTACATCCCTGTCCCGTGAGTCCATGCCTCTTTTAATAAACGACAATATCCTGATGGCCTTTGAAGCAGCTGATTAACACTGCATGATGTTATTGAGTTTATGATTTACAAGTACACCCAGATCCTTCTCAACAAGTGAATCCGCCAGTGTAGCACCCCCTAGGACATATGATGCATGCAGGTTGTTGGTACCCAGATGCATAACTTTACATTTATCTACATTAAACTTCATCTGCCAAGTGGACGCCCAAACACCTAGTTTGTTTAAATCTGCCTGCAATTCATGAACATCTTCCATAGACTGAACTATATTACATAGCTTGGTGTCATCTGCAAAAATAGAAATAGTGCTATTAATCCCATCTTCTATATCATTAATAAATAAGTTGAATAATAGTGGTCCCAGCACTGACCCCTGGGGTACACCACTTATAACTGGGGACCATTCAGAGTAGGAATCATTGACCACAACCCTCTGGATACGGTCCTTGAGCCAATTCTCAATCCAATTACAAACTATATTTTCTAAACCTATAGTCCTTAATTTACCCATTAGGCGTCTATGGGGGACAGTGTCAAATGCCTTTGCAAAGTCCAAAAACACTAAATCCACAGCGGCCCCTCTGTCTAGACTTCTGCTCACCTCTTCATAAAAACAGATCAGGTTAGTTTGACAACTTCTGTCCTTAGTAAAACCGTGCTGGCTGTCACTTATAATGCTATTTATTGTCACATAATCCTGTATATAGTCCCTCAATAGCCCCTCAAACATTTTCCCCACGATGGATGTTAAGCTTACTGGTCTATAATTACCCGGGGAAGACCTAGAGCCCTTTTTGAAAATAGGCACCACATTTGCGCTGCGCCAGTCCCTTGGCACTATACCAGTCACTAGAGATTCTCTGAATATTATGAAAAGGGGGACAGAAATAACTGAACTAAGCTCTTTAAGAATTCTAGGGTGTAACCCATCTGGTCCCGGGGCCTTGTGCACATTTATTTTATTTAATTTAGCTTGGACCATATCTACATTCATCCAATTCAGTATATCAACTGATATATTAACAGCACTGGCTACATCAGCTGCTCTTTCTTCTGTTGTATATACAGAGCTAAAGAACCCATTTAGTAACTCTGCCTTCTCTTGATCCCCTGTGATCAACTCCCCATTACCATTATCTAGGGGTCCTACATGTTCAGACCTTGGCTTTTTAGCATTTATATACTTGAATAATTTTTTGGGATTTGTTTTACTATCCTTGGCCACCTTCCTTTCATTTTGTATTTTTGCTAATTTTATTACATTTTTACAGATTTTATTAAGCTCTTTATATTTTACAAAGGCTGCAGCTGTACCCTCAGATTTTTATTTTTTAAATGCCCTTTTTTTGTCGTGTATTGCCCCTTTCACAGAAGGTGTAAGCCATGTGGGGTTTAATTTGAGTCGTTTATACTTGTTACCTATAGGAATAAATTTTGCACTATAATAACTCTAAGTAGATTTGAAAATCTCCCATTTATCATTTGTTCCATTATTTGACATTAGTTCTTCCCAGTCCATATCCTGAATTGCAGCCCTCATCCTGGGGAAATTGGCTTTCTTATAATTAAATGTTTTTGCCCTCCCAGCCTGCGTTTGTTTTTTACAGTATAGGTAAAATGTAACTATATTATGATCACTGTTACCGAGGTTTTCACGAACATTGACATTCCCAACAAGATCTGCATTATTAGAAATGACCAGATCCAACAGAGCTTCACCTCTAGTCGGGTCTTCCACAAACTGGCCCATAAAATTTTCCTGCAACAGGTTGAGGAAATGTCTCCCCTTTGCAGTTGAAGCCGAACCATGACACCAATTAATATCCCGGAAATTAAAATCTCCCATTATCACTACAGTACCCGCCTGTGCAGCCCGCTCCATCTGTTTATATAGCTGAACTTCCATCTCCTCAGTTATATTGGGGGGTCTATAGATTACACCAAAAGTAATTTTTTCAGTGTTTACCTCCCTTTCAAGTTCCACCCACAAGGTTTCAACCTCCTCACAGTATTCACCCACTATTGTCTCTTTCACACTCGCCTTCATATCATTTCTCACATACAGACATACACCACCGCCTTTCCTATTTGTCCTGTCTTTCCGAAAAAGTGTAAAACCCTGTAGATTTACAGCCCAGTCATGTGAAGAGTCCAGCCATGTTTCAGCAACACCAACTATATCTATATTTTCTTCCAGTATCAAGGCCTCCAGCTCCCCCATTTTGCTTGCTAGACTTCTGCCATTTGTGAGCATACACTTTAACTTGCCTGTCAGTTTTTCACTTTTATTATCAGAAATGTGATTTGACAATAATCGGGCCTTTTTATTTACACTGATGTTTTGTAACGAAAGGATTTCCTTATCTTGTTGTCTAGTCCTCTCCCCACATTCTGTTTCTCGCCCCACCAATATAGTCTGACCCCTCTCTAACCTGGCTACCACTTTTTTTTCTACATTGACCTCCCTCCTCAACCCTAGTTTAAATACTCCGCCACCCCAGCTAGAATTCTCTCCCCCAGCACAGCGGACCCCCTTCCATTTAGGTGCAAATCATCTGCAGAATACAGTTTGTACCCCAATGAAAAGTCAGCCCAGTGCTCTAGGAACCCAAATCCTTCTCCTCTACACCAAGACTTCAGCCATGCATTTAACTCCCTGAGCTCCCGCTGTCTTTCCTGAGAATACTACTTTGGAGGTCCTTCCCTTCAGCTTGTATCCTAGTTCTTTAGTTGCATTCTGCTCCTCCAGATCTCTAATACGAGCTTCCAGGTGACCAACATGCTCACATCTGCCACAGAGGTATTCACCCTGGAACTCCGGCTCCAGTCATGCATACATATGGCAAACTGTGCACTGAAGAAAACCTTCAATCTTGCTATCCATTATCCAAGTTACAAAAAAAAACAGCGAACAGGTGTTAATCAAAAAGAAAAAGTAGAAGAGCACTTACTGGGGCTTTAACTCCTCTTTTGAACTCCGGTTTTTGGAACTCCACTTGATCTACAACCCACTTGTTTTTTCAAGCCACAGAGCAGGCTCTACAGAGTACTGAGGCCTGATTTATAGCACCTGGTACCACCTAACCCCTCCCCCTTATTCAGCTACTCAGGAAGGAAACTGCAAAGGAAAAATGGTTTTAAATAATGTCACTTTTGCAAACTTTGTAGCAAGCAAGCAATCAATACATATATCACATACAATGGCCCCCCACTTTATCACACACAACACAGTAAGTCAATCCGGTTTTTGGAACTCCACTTGATCTACAACCCACTTGTTTTTTCAAGCCACAGAGCAGGCTCTACAGAGTACTGAGGCCTGATTAATAGCACTTGGTACCACCTAACCCCTCCCCCTTATTCAGCTACTCAGGAAGGAAACTGCAAAGGAAAAATGGTTTTAAATAATGTCACTTTTGCAAACTTTGTAGCAAGCAAGCAATCAATACATATATCACATACAATGGCCCCCCACTTTATCACACACAACACAGTAAGTCAATCCGGTTTTTGGAACTCCACTTGATCTACAACCCACTTGTTTTTTCAAGCCACAGAGCGGGGGTTGACTCAGGGGTCGGCAACAGCTTTTATTATTCAAATAACTTATTGTGTAAACAAAATAGTAACGTTTAATTTTTTGTATATAAATTGACCTTATCTGTATAACATATACATAACATAGGTCAATATAAAAACCGAACCCGCATGTCAGCCTAGAACTGTGGGCATGTGGGTGAGAACCAATACCATTCCCCACCAGAAGGAGAACATGTACATCCACCTGCACGTCTCTCCGACCCCCAGCCAACAGAGACAGAGCCTGCTCTATGCCATCCTGCAGCCCAAAAAGAAAAATATCCAACCCAATGTCAGTAAGGTAGACACCGTCAGGGAGCAGTAGACAACGGTCGTCCCCTTCAAGCTGTCTGTGTCGTATAACCACCCCGAGAACGAACAAACCTAGAAACCCTGGTATTTAATCATCTCCTGCCCCTCTCAATAGCCACAGCATCCCTTGCCCCATGCCAAACCACCCGTGGGATAATCTCCGTCCAGACTATCACTATTTGAGGAAAGAAAGAGGAAAAGCTTTCCAAGTCTGATTGTATCAGAGCAATCAGCTTGCCCAAGCGAACCGAACACAAGTCATTGCCTCTGACATGTATGACCAGGACTGTCGGCACCAGCCGGTGCCTACTGATTTCCAACCATTGCAGGCCACGAAGACCCCTGAAATAAACTTCCGCCTCCCGGAAGCCGAGCAACAACCCACCAGGTCGAATAGCAGCTAGGTGCTCAGCCCAAAAAACACAAGAATGACCCAATATCCACACCGATGGTCAGGCACCCGTAACAGAAAAATCACTGTAAAAGCAAGTCAGGTCTAACATAACCAGCAAAACATTCAGAACGCCAACGATCTATACGACGTCCTCAGCGTCCAGAAGGCCCAACTCGCTCACCATCATTGCAGCCCCAATTCTAAAGGAATGAGTCCCAAACTCCTTAGGAGGGAAACCTGCATGCGCCAAAACCTTCTTAAAAAATGCAGAAAACTGAAAGCGCGTTAACGGTTTACTGTAAATATGGACCAAGAACTGCAAACCGAGGGAAAGAACGCCAAAATAAGAAGATACCAGGGCGACCGGACATGTGACCCCATGGACCGGACGAAAAGACGCCCAGCAATCCCATCCAAAAATATTGGTTCTGGACTGCCGAATACGAAGGCAAAGGGACGAAGAGGAAACGACTACATCCTTTAATAATAAACCTCCTGGGCGGGACATGCTCATGGGAACTAACTCAGAAACACATAGAGCCCAAACAATAATACTTCAAATTGGGAAGAACACACTGAAGAGAGGGAAGATATCAATTTCTGAAGCATAGAAAAGGAAATCGGACGACGAGACTCACGCCAAACCTCAGACTTCTTCCAACTCTTCAACGAAATAAAAAAGGACTTAGTAATGTCAGTCCAACCCCTCAATTTAGAGAAAAAAGACAAGCCCGCAAGCCGACGCTGCGCAACTAGACCAGAAACACCCCGATTATGCAAATGCGATAAGTATTTCAATGTAACAGACAAACGAACATCATCAGTAGGAGAATGCAACCTATCCCCAGCTACCTCCACCCACTCATTCCATGCATTACCATAAGCAGCCCAGGTGGACGGAGCCAGAGACGATCTCACATAAGGCACTAGTTGGGATCCAGCAACTTCCACATTGTCCCCGGGCAGGGGATCCCCTCGATGTCCGCCTGCGGACAGAGGGAACGAAAAACCTGCCATCTAAAACGAGAGAGAGAATCAGCAATGCAATTTGACACATCAGGAATGTGGCGAGCCCGGAACTGGATATTACATTGCAAGCAGCGCAAAACCAGATGACAAAGCAGCACCCCGACAGGCTCTGAAGAAGAACTGAGTGTAGTTATAGCAAATAACACTTTCAAATTATCAGACCAAAAAACAACTAAACTATTAGACATGGAGCCCCCCCAAAGATCAACTGCCACCACTATTGGAAAAAGCTGAAGTAGGGTCAGATTAGCACACCCCTGGATCGCCATTCATTGGACCAGGGAGCAGCGCACCAAGCTGAGCCAAATATGGTGCCAAAAACCCAAAGAACCTGACGCATCAGTGAACAATTCCAGGTCACGATTAGAAACCAAGGGAGTACGCCAATAGGTATGACCATTATATTTCTCCAAAAAGGTACGCCAAATGCGTAAATTAGAATGAAATGAGAAGGTCGCAAAATGCCAGCGGTTGCTCAGGATAACCGCTTATAAAAAATCCTACCCATGGGCATGATTCGACAAGCAAAAAACAACAAACTCAACAAAGACTGAATCTGCCGAAGCTGCAACTTGCGCGATCCGAAAAATCCCTGATCTTCACAATTTTCACCTTGGACAAACGAAACACCATTTGCAATGAATCGATGAATCAACGAAGTGATGTACATGGGCCCTCAGTCTTATTCTCAGACAAAGGGACCCCGAAACGGCGGCAGTTATAATGAAAATACGACAAAAGAAAATTACAATGCGGTGACGAAACAGGACCAATAAACAGAAAATCATCCAGATAATGAGTAACGGAAGCGGAACCAGTGACGTCCCGCAACACCCATTCAAGGAATGAACTGAAACCTTCGAAATAAAAACATGAAATGGAGCAACCCATAGGCAAACACATGTTGTAGTAAAAGCCCCCATCTAAATAGCAGCCCTACAAGTGAAAACAATCCGCATGAACCGGCAACAATAGAAAAGCGGATTCGACATCGGATTTAGCCAAAAGGGCCCCCCGACTGGACTTTCAAACTAAATCAACCACCCTATCAAACGACACATAAGAAACTGCCGCATTGTCCTTGCTAATTCCATCATTAACAGAAGTCCCCCTAGGGTGCGAGAGGTGGTGAATAAGGCGGAACTTGCCAAGCTCCTTCTTAGGGATGACGCCTAAAGGAGAAACCCGCAAGTAAAAAAATGGGGGATCAAGAAATAGGCCAGCCATACGACCCAACTCCACATCCTTCCCCACCTTTTCACGTAGAACTAGGGGAGCTCAAAAGCCAACTTCAGATACTTAGAAAAAACAGGCTCAGCACTATAAGTAAACAGAATGAAGAAACTATGAGAAAAACAGTCTCTAAGCAGGGCGGCCTCCCCCATCTTGGAGTAACTCTCTAACCAGGGGAACATCTCTAGGACGCGGACCGGTATCCTCTGCCCTACCAGGATGCGCAAGACGGGAGGCGGGCAAGGCGCGCCGTGTGCATCTACTAGCAGAGTGAGTACCTCCGCAAGTGGAGCATTCATGTCTAAACTTACATGACCCGTAGAACCTGCAATGGCCCTCGTTGAAGAGCCAGCAGGTACTGGACTTGCGCAAGCCAATTCCCCAAACTCCGGCCCCAGCTCCCGGGAAGGGGACAGAGGAGGGGGGTTAGATGGAAAGGGCTTCTGTGATATCATAAGGCGCAACCAGATGTCAGTAGCCTTAGTATCCCATCCAATGTCAGGCTTTAGCGCCAAGCACCTACAAAACTCCTCGTCGTTACGCCACCACGCAGAACTGCCATGAAACCTGTAATAACTGAAAATAGTGTCCGAGTATACAAACAACTGATAACGGCATTCAGGCCATTTCTGGCCCAATACACACCCTAAAACCGCAAAAGCCTGTATCCAATTGTTAAAGGTCCTGGCTACTCTGGGTTTAAACTAAATACCACGCTCAAAACGCCTTACTTGATCTACCATAGTAGAATCAATCGAAATCAACAACCATATGTCAACATAGTCATTCCTATATATCTTTTCAGTGGTATCATCAGAAAGGTGCGCCCCCAGGGGGGAAATACCACAAAAATATGTATCCCTAAAAACGGGTAAGGAAGGTGTCGACATGGAAGTGGAAGCCTCAGACGAGGTTTTCGCAGCCATGGACTTCACCAAAGGGCAAGCGGAGGGGCATTACCCGCTAACAGGGAACGAACAGCAGACAACAAAACACCATCAGAAACATTATTCACATGCCATGCCCGCAGTCAGTTATACTCAACGGGGACAGCTGCAGGTCCTGGGACCACAGGCGGAGGTGATGGAGGAGGAGCAGGCATCGCGGGTACCAGAGGTACCATGACTGGCTCGACCGTCTACACCACTCAACTTCCCCTGGCTGACCTTGTGCGATGACTCCGAACCGACTGAGAGTGAGAAGGAAGCCCGCCACGCTCAGCGGAACTAGCACTCTGGGAAGACGAGCTTGAAGATTATGGCGACCGCCGAGAACGCCGATGATGACGACGTTTCAAACACCGGGATCAACCACGGCGAAAACAATGGCGGCTGCCACTAGCTTGCGATGCAGCAGATGAAGGGGTGGAATGGGCGTCAGCCAACACATATTCAGGCCCCAAAGTAGGATGCACCAACACAGCATCCTTTGGGGCATCAGTAACAGCTGTGCACACCGGGATTGTACCCTGAGTGCACGGAAAAAACTCCTCTGCGCTACCCGCAGAGAAGTCATTATCAAACAGGGGAGCGGACATTTCGCTCCATGTCCCACAATCCCCAGCCTGACCTGCCAGGGGAAGAGAAGAAGCTCCAGCAGCATGCCTGCCTGCAGGCAATCTAAGAGAAGGGGGGGAAGGTGCCCTAGGCAACGCCACTACAGCGTAGTCACTGCAAGCGTGCTCCGCACGGCCGACGAGCGGGAGCACTCCCTGCTTGTGCCGGAGGAAGCGACCGCCAGTTGACTAGCACGGGACCTCACCACAGTTATGGCCGACATGACAGGGGGATCAGGTGGGACAGTCTCTTGAATAAGGGACTGCAGCCACCCCGCTCCTTTGTCCTGTAGACGCAGACAATTTATCTCACTTAGCTCTTGCCGATCCATGAAAATGAAACAGCCAAAAGAGGAAGAAGGAAGTGGCCCTGTCCCTATAAGCCCTCCAGTTTACCATAACCACTCCCCTTACCCCAGTTATTGGAGAACACATAACCTAGCTTACCAATAAAATATTTTAACCCCTTAACGCCCGGGTCCAAGGCTCAGCGGCTATACGCCTGTGACCCTAATATAACTCTCTGAGTATAGATAATGTAGTAAATGTTACCTGCATCTCTATGCAACACCACAGATAACACACAGTGATAACTCTAAGTACAGATAATGTATATAGCCTATAAATGACATCAATTAACACAAAATATTTTTAGAAAAATACAAAATATACTTTAATGTTACATATATTGAACAAACAAATTAGAACTGAATCATACAGTGCAATGCCAAGGTGTCTATCAGGCAAAGAAGCATATGGATATCGAAAAATATGGTATATAACCACAGAATATATTTCAAGATACAAGCAAAATTGCTATAGGCGAAATCCCCATACATGTATTGGAAAAGACCAGGGTCAAATATGAAAATATTGTAAAAGATAACAGATTATCTGAATAAAGTGAAAGGACTCCCTGGTACATATGCTGTTACATTAAAAGGGTAATGTGACATAACAAAGTAGGAATGTGGATAAAGTAAACCTACCCATATTGTTGCTCCTGCACCGTGGAGACACCAAATCCGACGTGCGTTTCGACGGGATGCCTTTGTCCGGGGGTGGGCATCCCGCCGAAACGCACGTCGGGTTTGGTGTCTCCACGGTGTAAAGAAGGTTTTACACAGGAAGATTAGCGGGCAGACGAGCGTTCATATAAAGGGGGTGGTTTTACACAGCACGATTATCCGGCAGACGAGCGTACATATAACATAATTGACCTGTGTAAACAGGGGAACGCTTAGCAGATGAACGAGCAAACGGTCAATCATCTGCTGGTCGTATCGTTTTAAAAAAGTGAAATATTATCGTTGTCGGCAGCACATCTCCCTGTGTAAACCTGATAATACCTGATAATAACGTGTGGGGACAAGTGATCGGATTAACGACTGCTCCTCCCCATACATAGCTCCGCGTGACAGGAGCAAACAAGCGCCGATCAACGATGTCTCGTTGAACGGTGCTCGATGGCCCTTTACCTGTAGAAGTATGTAATAACACAGATAACACAGTGATTATTCTCTGAGTACAGATAATGTCACACACACACACACACACACACACACAGGCATATATACACTACCGTTCAAAAGTTTAGGGTCACTTAGAAATTTCCTTATTTTTGAAAGAAAAGCACCGTTTTTTTCAATGAAAATAACATTAAATTAATCAGAAATACACATTGTTAATGTGCTAAATGACTATTCTAGCTGCAAACGTCTGGTTTTTAATGCAATATCTACATAGGTGTATAGAGGCCCATTTCCAGCAACCATCACTCCAGTGTTCTAATGGTACATTGTGTTTGCTAACTGTGTTAGAAGCCTAATGGATGATTAGAAAACACTTGAAAACCCTTGTGCAATTATGTTAGCACCACTGTAAACAGTTTTGCTGTTTAGAGGAGCTATAAAACTGACCTTCCTTTGAGCTAGTTGAGAATCTGGAGCATTGCATTTGTGGGTTCGATTAAACTCTCAAAATGGCTAGAAAAAGAGAGCTTTCATGTGAAACTCGACAGTCTATTCTTGTTCTTAGAAATGAAGGCTATTCCATGCGAGAAATTGCCAAGAAACTGAAGATTTCCTACAACGGTGTGTACTACTCCCTTCAGAGGACAGCACAAACAGGCTCTAACCAGAGTAGAAAGAGCAGGAGAACTGAGCAACAAGACAAGTACATTAGAGTCTCTAGTTTGAGAAATAGACGCCTCACAGGTCCTCAAATGGCAGCTTCATTAAATAGTACCCGCAAAACGCCAGTGTCAACGTCTACAGTGAAGAGGCGACTCTGGGATGCTGGCCTTCAGGGCAGAGTGGCAAAGAAAAAGCCATATCTGAGACTGGCTAATAAAAGGAAAAGATTAATATGGGCAAAAGCACACAGATATTGGACAGAGGAAGATTGGAAAAAAGTGTTATGGACAGACGAATCGAAGTTTGAGGTGTTTGGATCACACAGAAGGCCATTTGTGAGACACAGAACAACTGAAAAGATGCTGGAAGAGTGCCTGACGCCATCTGTCAAGCATGGTGGAGGTAATGTGATGGTCTGGGGTTGCTTTGGTGCTGGTAAAGTGGGAGATTTGTACAAGGTAAAAGGGATTTTGAATAAGGAAGGCTATCACTCCATTTTGCAACACCATGCCATACCCTGTGGACAGCGCTTGATTGGAGCCAATTTCATCCTACAACAGGACAATGACCCAAAGCACACCTCCAAGAAGCAGGCAGCTGGTATTCTATCTGTAATGGAGTGGCCAGCGCAGTCACCAGATCTCAACCCCATAGAGCTGTTGTGGGAGCAGCTTGACCGTATGGTACGCAAGAAGTGCCCATCAAGTGCCCATCAAGCCAATCCAACTAGTGGGAGGGGCTTCTGGAAGCATGGGGTGAAATTTCTCCCGATTACCTCAGCAAATTAACAGCTAGAATGCCAAAGGTCTGCAATGCTGTAATTGCTGCAAATGGAGCATTCTTTGACGAAAGCAAAGTTTGAAGGAGAAAATTATTATTTCAAATAAAAATCATTATTTCTAACCTTGTCAATGTCTTGACTATATTTTTTAGTCATTTTGCAGCTAATTTGATAAAAGTGTGAGTTTTCATGGAAAACACAAAATTGTCTGGGTGACCCCAAACTTTTGAACGGTAGTGTGTATATAGTAATTAACTAAATGAATTGGTTAAAGTTTTATAGATTACTATTAGAGATGAGCGAACCGGGACAACCGAACCCGGTTTCGGTCCGAACTTCCGGAAAAGTTCGGTTCGCAGCGAATCCGAACTTCACTGGGTTCGGCCGAACCCGTTTTGACCGAATCCGGTCAAAAATATTATACAAATCGGCAGCCACTTATCTCTATCAATCACTGATAGAGAAAAGAGGCTGCTGATTAAAAATAAAATAAAAAGCATTTCATACGTACCTGGTCGTTGTCTTGGTGACGAGTCCCTCTTCTTCCTCCAGTCCGACCTTCTTTTCTGACGCGGCAGCCTGTGATTGGCTGCAGAGGCCTCTGCAGCCTGTGATTGGCTGCAGAGGCCTCTGAAGCCCGTGATTGGCTGCAGCGCTCACATGGGCTGCATCGTCATCAAGGAATGTCGGGCCGGATGTCGCGAGGGACGCGTCACCACGGCAATGGCCAGGAGACCGGACTGGAGGAAGCAGGGAGTTCCCGGTAAGTATGAACGTCTTTTTTTTTTTACAGGTACTCTATATTGTGATCGGTAGTCACTGTCCAGGGTGCTGAAACAGTTACTGCCGATCAGTTAACTCTTTCAGCACCCTGGAGAGTGACTATTTACTGACGTCGCCTAGCAACGCTGCCGTAATGACGGGTGCACACATGTAGCTACCCGTCATTACGGGGCCTCATGCACACGACCGTAAAAACACCCGTTATTACGGGTCGTAATTACGACCCGAAATAGCGGGCCCATAGACTTCTGTTAGCCACGGGTACCTTCCCGTTTTCTCACGGGAAGGTGCCCGTGCCGTTAAAAAGATAGAACATGTTCTATTTTTTTATTTTACGGGCCGTGCTCGTAATTACGACTCGTAATTACGAGCACGGCCGGCCACGGGCAGCCGGCCGCTTTTGCGAGCCGTGCTGTCATTATAAGGGTATGTTCACACGACAGGGTCCGTTACGGCTGAAATTGCGGGGATGTTTCTGCCTGAAAACATGCCCGTAATTTCAGCCGTTACGGCATGTGCAGGCGCTTGAACGCCGCGTCCATTACGGACGTAATTGGCGCTGCTATTCGTTGGAGTCAATGAATAACGGCTCCAATTACGGCTAAAGAAGTGACAGGTCACTTCTTTGATGCGGGCGTCTATTTACGTGCCGTCATTTGACAGCGGCGCGTAAATATACGCCTTGTGTGAACAGACAAACGTCTGCCCATTGCTTTCAATGGGCAGATGTTTGTCAGCGCTATCGAGGCGCTATTTTCGGACGTAATTCGGGGCAAAAACGCCCGAATTACGTCCGTAATTAGTGCGTGTGAACATACCCTAAGGGTTTTCAGGCGGAAACATCCCCGTAATTTCAGCCGTTACGGACGCTGTCGTGTGAACATACCCTAATAATAGCAGCACGGCCCGTAAAATAGAAAAATAGAACATGTTCTATTTTTTTAACGGCACGGGCACCTTCCCGTGAGAAAACGGGAAGGTACCCGTGGGTAACAGAAGTCTATGAGCCCGTTATTGCGGGTCGTAACTACGACCCGCAATAACGGGTGTTTTTACGGTCGTGTGCATAATGGGAGCACGGCTTGGAAAAACGACCGGCTGCCTGTGGCCGGCCGTGCTCATCTCCTGAAATACTCTGTGCTGCCTTAAACTCTGTGGACAGGTCAGGATCCTGTTTCTTTTAAATGCTGCTAGGGAACCCGCTCGATCCACTGTATAAGGCTGCGCTACAGTGCAGCATTTAAAAGAAACAGGATCCTGATCTGTCCACAGAGTTTAAGGCAGCACAGAGTATTTCAGGAGATGAGCGTGCAGATTCAGTGCTGCTGTGAACTCTGCTCTTACCATTACGTAGCTCTCAGTCTGTTACCTCTCCTCCACTACTGTCCTCAGCACCCTGGACAGTAGCATGCTCGGCGCACGGAAGTGACAGGTTCGGTCCGAACTAGTTCGGTCCGAATCTAACTTTTTTGTGAAATTCGGCGAACTAGCCGAACCGAACTTTTGAAAAGTTCGCTCATCTCTAATTACTATATATGAAAATGTGGTGTTTCCCTTAAGGGCAGAAGAGTATATAAGGGGCAGCAGGGTATATAAGGGGCAGAAGAGTATATAAGGGGCAGCAGGGTATATAGGAGTAGAAGGGTATATAAGGGACATCAGGGTGTAAAAGGGATAGCAGAGTATATAAGGGATAGCAGAGTATATAAGGGGCAGTAGGGTATATAAGGTACAGCAGAGCATATAAGGAGCAGCAGGGTATATAAGGGGCAGCTGAGTATATAAGGGGAAGCAGGATATATAAAGGGGCAGCAGCCTATATAAGGGGTGGCAGGTTATATAAGGGGCAGCAAAGTATATAAGGGATGGCAGGGTATATAAGGGGCAGCAGTGTATATAAGGGACAGCAGAGTATATAATTGGCAGCAGTGTATATAAAGGGGGGTAGACTATATAGGGGCAGCAGGGTATATAGGGGCAGCAGGGTATATAGAGGCAGCAGGGTATATAAGGGGAAGCAGGGTATATAAGTGGAAGCAGAGCATATAAGTGGCAGCAGGATATATAAGGGTCAGCAGAGTATATAAGGGGCAGCAGGGCATATAAGGGGCAGCAGAGTATATAAGGGGCAGCAGAGTATATACGTGGTGGCAGAGTAAATAAGGGGTCGCTGAGTATATAAGGGGTCACAGACTATATAGGGGCCGCAGAGTATATAGGGGTAGCAGAGTATATAGGGGACAGCAGTGTATATAGGGGCAACAGGGTATTTAGGGGCAGCAGGGTATATAAGGGGCAACAAGATATATAGAGGGCATCAGGATATATAGTGGGCAGCACAGATATCTTCAAATTATCTGTTCTACTTTAATATTGAAGACACACTTTTACAAAGAGAAAAATACATGCAGACACAAATATATATACACACACACACACACACACACACACACACACACACACACACACACACACACACACACAGAAGCACACACATACTGTAACATATACAAATACAAACACAGAGACACATACTATATACACACATATACACACAGAAACACACACACTTAATACACACACACATATACACACAGAGACACATACTCTATACACACACATATATACACACAGACACACATAGATATACGTAGACACTTACCATCTCTCCTTGCTGACAGGATCACAGGCTTCTTGCAGGATGGGCTGTTGGTGGAGCTTCCGCCTCTTCTCTTGCTTCTTTGCTCTTATTTACTCCATGTGTGTAACTAGGAGCAGAGGACAGAGCAGAGTAGAGCCCAGTGGCGCCCCCTACATGCTGGGAGGGTGCAGCGCCCTGTGCACTTGCACACATCGCAAAACCCCTAAGGCCGGCCCTGCTATTAGGTCACGCCAAGCCTCCTTGGCTCTGGGCCACGTCCCTACATAAGTGCAGCACTACAGCAACAGATACCACCCCACAGTACCACAACATGTTAACAGATGGAAATAGCTCACCTTACCATGCGATCCCAGTGAACATCTGAGAGCACAAGCAAGAGCAGAAAACGTATGAGGTCATTCCTAAATTAAAACCAGCCAGGCCAAATGTGTGGAGTGCTGGTGCCAAGAAAAAAAAAAAAATGGATTGTGTTCTCTACATCCATCTGCCAAGATACCTCCTGACAGTGCCTGTACCTTCGATGTGCTACATAGTAGTGTCCTGGTCTGTTAGGCCAGCAGTTACTTCACTGGGATCACCTCAAGAGGTAGCGACCTGCTAGCCTCCCCGCAGTAAAAACCAGTGTATAAAGGATGAAGACCTGGGGGGCTATTGAGATAATGCCCTTAGAGGTGGCCCCAAAACAATCCAGTGGAGTAGACCAGTGGGTCCACAACCTGCTGGTCATAACAAAGTTTATGGCCGAAAGATTGCAGACACCTGACCATCACACCTACAGTATATGAGCTTGTTGGACATTTCATTCTAAAACATCAGCATTAACCCCATCAGGACCCAGCCAGCCACTTTTGGACCAAATGACACAGCCTCATTTTTTAAATCTGACGTGTGTTAATATATGTGGTAATAACTTGGGAATGCTTCTACCTATCCAAGCGATTCTGAGATTGTTTTCTCGTGACATATTGTACTTTAAGTTAGTGAAAAAATGTAGTCGATATATTCAATATTTTTGTGTGAAAAACACCAAAATTTAGAGAAAATTTGCAAAACAATTTGCATTTTCTAAATTCAAATGTATCTTCTTGTAAGACAGATAGTTATACCACACAAAATAGTTACTAGCTAACATTTCCCATATGTCTACTTTAGATTGGCATAATTTTTTGAACATCCTTTTATTTTTCTAGGACGTTACAAGGCTTATAAGTTTAGCAGCAATTTCTAAAATTTTCAAGAAAATGTCAAAAGCCTATTTTTTTAGGGACCAGTTCAGTTCTGAAGTGGCTTTGAGGGCCTTATATATTAGGAACCCCCACAAATCACCCTATTTTAAAAACTGCACCCCTTAAAGTATTCAAAACAGCATTTAGAAAGTTTCTTAACCCTTTATGCGTTTCACAGGAATTAAAGCAAAGTGGAAGGGAAATTTGCAATTTTCCATTTTAATCAATTTTTCCTGTAATACTGAAGGTTTTTACCAGGGAAGCACAACTGAATATTTATTGCCCTGATTCTGAAGTTTTTAGAAATCTCCCACATGTGGCCCTAGTGCGCTACTGGACTGAAACAAAAGCCCCAGAAGCAAAGGAGCACCTAGAGGATTTTTGGGCCTTCCTTTTCATAAATTATATGTCAGGTTAGAAGAGGTCTTGTGGTGCAAAAATAAAGGAAACACCCCAAAAAGGACCCCATTTTGGAAACTACACTGCTTGAGGAATTCATCTAGGGGTGTAGGGAGCATTTTGACCTCACAGGTGTTTCATAGATTTCATTAGAATTGGGAAGTGAAAATGAAAAATTACGTTATTTTCCAATAAGATGTAGCTTTACCTCAAAATGTTTATTAATTTTTTTCAACAAATAAATGATGAATAGCACCCCAACATTTGTAAAGCAACTTCTCCAGAGTACGGAAATACCCAACATGTGGTCATAAACGGCTGTTTGGGGAAGCGGCAGGACTCAGAAGGGAAGGCACGTCATATAGCTTTTGAAGTACAGATTTTGCTGGTTTAATTTCTCGGCACCATGTCGCATTTGTAAAGCTCCTAAGGTACCAGTACAGTGGAAACCCCCCAAAAGTGACTCCATTTGGGAAACTACACCCCTAGAGGAATTCAACTAGGGTTGTAGTGAGCATTTTGACCCCCCAGGTGTTTCATATATTTCATTAGAATTGGGCAGTAAACATGAAAAATTTAATTTTTTTCCCCTAAGACGTAGCTTTAGGTAAAAATGTTTCATTTTCTCATCAAATAAAGGAGAAAAATCACCATAACATTTGTAAAGCAACTTCTCTAGGGTACGGAAATACCCCATATGTGGTAATAAAGTACTGTATGAATACACATCAGGGCTCAGAAGGGAAGGCACGCCATTTGGCTTTTGGAGAGCAGATTCTGCTGGATTGGTTTTTCTGCGCCATGTCGCTTTTGCAAAGCCCCTTAGGTAGCAGTACAGTGGAAACTACCCAAAAGTGACTCCATTTGGCAAACTACACCCATTGAGGAATTAATCTAGGGGTGTAGTGAGCATTTTGATCCCACAGGTGTTTCATAGATTTCATTAGAATTGGGCAGTGAAAATGAAAAATCACATTATTTTCCAATGTAGCTTTACCGCAAAAAAAAATTTTTTCAATAAATAAATGATGAAAAGCAACCCAACATTTGTAAAGAAACTTCTCCAGAGTACGGAAATACCCAACATGTGGTCATAAACTGCTGTTTGGGCAAGCACGCAATTTAGCTTTTGGAGTACAGATTTTGCTGGTTTGATTTCTCGGCACCATGTTGCATTTGTAAAGCTCCTAAGGTACCAGTACAGTGGAAAAAAAGTGACTCCATTTGGCAAACTACACCCATTGAGGAATTCATCTAGGGGTGTAGTGAGCATTTTGACCCCACAGGTGTCTCATATATTTTATTAGAAATGGGCAGTGAAAATGAAAAATTACATTATTTTCCAATAAGACGAAGCATTAGTTCAAAATTTTTCATTTTCTCAACAAATAAAGGAGAAAAAGCACCATAACATTTGTAAAGCAACTTCTTCAGAGTAGGGAAATACCCCACATGTGGTCATAAACTGCTATTTGGACACACAGCAAGGCTCTAAAGGGAAGGAGCGCCAATTAGTATTTGGAGTGGAGATTTTATAAGATTCCTTTTTTTACACCATGTTGCATTGAGCTATAGTACCAGTACAGTAGTAAACCCGATAAATTACCCCATTTTGGAAACTAGATCCGTCAAAGAATTTATCTAGGGGTGTAGTGAGCATTTTGACCGCACAAGTGTTTTGCAAAAATGAGTAAACAATAGATGTTGCAGATTGAAAATTGCTGTTTTCCACAGATATGCCATTTCAGCGCCCAATCTGTTGTGCCCAGCTTGTACCACTGTAGACACACATCCCATAAATTGTTAAGCGGGTTCTCCAGATTACAGTAATACCCCATATGTGGTCATAAATTGCTGTTTCGGCACACTGCCAGGCTCAGTTGGACCGCCATTTGGCTTTTGAAGCGCAGATTTTGCTTGGTGTTTTAGTGGTATTTCAGCTTATAATGTGGGGGTATATGTAAGCTGGGCAGAGTACATCAGGGTATATGTAAGCTGGGCAGAGTACATCAGGGTATATGTAAGCTGTGCAGAGTACATCAGGGTATATGTAATATGTGCGGAGTACATCAGGATATATGTAAGCTGTGCAGTGGCGGACACAGACTGCAAAAGGCCCCTGTGCAGATAATGTGCCAGGGCCCCCCCGCCCCCCCCCCCAATACCGACAAAGTTACCTAAACATATATATGCATATAAAAATAAACCTTACTAATAAAAATTATGAAGGAAGATTTATATTGTACATTTTATTACCAGTTTAGAACACAAGTAACACATTTTTTTCCGGGTTAAATTCTTATCTAAACTAAGTCCCTAAATGTGGGCAAAGAAAATGAAAAACCTATACTCACCTCCTCCGGCGCCTCCGTTCCCCCTCCGCAGCCCCTATCCCTTTCTGTGTTTACAAAGCTGCTGTGGTGACGCGCGGTCGATGGCACATGACCGCTGCAGCCAATCAATGCCCTCAACAGCGATTTGCTGTGGAACTACTGTCCTCAGCAGCACACCAATGAGGAGTTATTGGCAGCAGCGGTCACGTGCCATCGGCAGCGCGTCACCAGTGCAGCCTTGTACACTTGTAACACAGACCGAGACAGGAGGATGGGGGCTGCGGCGGGTGAACGGAGGCGAGGGAGGAGGTGAGTATAGTTTTTTTATTTTCTTTGCCCACATTTAGAGACTTAGGTTAAATTGAATCATTGAATATAACACAAAGCACTCATGCAACTGAGATGCAATAATTTAGATGATCTTATCATGCTTAGCTTACTGCACTGTTACCTATCAAGCAGGACTGAATCTCAAGATATCTACAGAGGGGGCTGTATGGCGTTATCTACAGGGGTTCTGTATGGCGTTCCCTACAGGGGGGGTCTGTAGGGAAAGTCATACAGCCCCCCCCTGTAGGGAACGCCATACAGACCCCCCTTTAGGGAACGCCATACAGACCCCCCTGTAGGGAACGCTATACAGCCCCCCCTGTAGGGAACGCTATACAGCCCCCCCTGTAGGGAACGCCTTACAGCCCCCCCCTGTAGGGAACGCTATACAGCCCCCCCCCTGTAGGGAACGCCATACACCCCCAATCACTCAAAAAAATGCGACCTACAGTGTGAAAAGACAAAAGACATGTATCCCCTATCCACAGGATAGGGGATACATGTGTGATCGCTGGCATTGATAGGGAGAGCGGGGGACCGAAAGTCCCCCGAAGTTCTCCATCACTCACCTCTGACTTCCGGTGTCTGCGCAGCTCAAGTGTGACCGGCGCTCCATTCATTTCTACGGAGCTGCCGACACAGACCCCGGAAGTCCGAGGTTTGTGATGGAGAACTTCAGGGGACTTTCGGTCCCCCGTTCTCCCTATCAATGCCAGCGATCACACACGTATCCCCTATCCTGTGGATAGGGGATACATGTCTTATGTTTAATGGCAGAGCGGGGAGATACTCCCTGCTCTGCCGTAGTGTTCCGTGGCATCGCGCTGTAGCAGCCATAGCGGCAGCTAGCGGAGATTCCGGCCAAGGTGGGGGCCCGTGCCGGCAGATGACGCGGGCCCCCTCATGCCGCGGCCCCGTAGCAGCCGCTACGGCTGCTATAGCAGTAGTTACGCCCCTGTGTTAGGGGGAGTTCACACTGAGGTTTTTTTCGCGAAAAACGTCAGAAAGTGCCTCCCATTGAAATCCATGAAATTTTTCCTGCGAGCAGTAAAAACCGCATGCGGGAAAAAGAAGCGCAATGCCCTTTCTTCGGGCGCTTCTGTCTCTGACTTCCCATTGACAACAATGGCAGGCAGAAAATGCGTTTTTTGCTGCGTTTCCCTGCCCACGGCCCGATGGCCGAAAAACGCCACAAAAAAACGCAATGAAAAACGCGGGAAGTGTTCTACCGGCAGGTCAAAATATGCCTCAAAATTCCGGAAGGAATTATGAGGCAGATTTTTCTACATAAAAACTTCTCCCTTCTGACATGAACTTTTTAACTTCATCTACCTGTCCTCTGCAGTCTGCACGTCCTCCACTCGTCCTGTGTCTGTCCTCCGCTCATCCTATGAGTTCTCCGGCAGTCCTGACTGTACTGTCCAGCCGCCCGAAGTCTTACGTCGCACCGCCCCCTGTCCTCTCCCCTGCCTGAGCGCTCCTCCTACCACCAGCATCGCCGTCCTGTCCTATTCATCTGTGCCAGATTGGCAGTGCAGTGTAGCGGCTATCACCGGGCCCGGGCACCCGCCCCCTCCCTCCCGATTGGTAGTGCAGTGTGGCGGCTATCACCGGGCCCCCGCCCCCTCCCTCCCCTCATGCCTAGTGTTGTGATGCTACTAGGCATGAGGGGGCCCGTGCCGCCAGGCCTGGTACATAAAATGTAATGTGCCTGTCAGGGCGACACGGGCCCCCCCATGCCGCGGGCCCCGTAGCAGCTGCTACGGCTGCTACTGTGGTAGTTACGCCACTGAACGGGCCCCCTTCCCACGCGGGGCCCTTGTGCAGCTGCACCGGCTGCACATGCGGTATGTCCGCCCCTGAAGCTGTGCAGAGTACATCAGGGTATATGTAAACTGTGCGTAGTACATCAGGGTATATGTAAACTGTGTGTAGTACATCAGGATTTATGTAAACTGTACGGAGTACATCAGGATATATGTAAACTGTGAGGAGTACATCAGGGTATATGTAATATGTGCGGGTACATCAGGATATATGCAAGCTGTGCGGAGTACATCAGGGTATATGTAAGCTGTGCGGAGTACATCAGGGTATATGTAAACTGTGCGGAGTACATCAGGGTATATGTAAACTGTGAGGAGTACATCAGGGTATATGTAAGTTGGGCGGAGTACATCAGGGTATATGTAAGCTGGGCGGAGTACATCAGGGTATATGTAAGCTGGGCGGAGTGCATCAGGGTATATGTAAGCTGGGCGGAGTGCATCAGGGCATAATAGGATGATGTAATAATGGGGAGAATGAATAATCCATGGATTGGTGTGGTACGCTTTGAACCAATCCTTTATACACAGGCCGGGTTTATTGGGTATTATACAAAATATCTGCACTCCAGTGTTGCCTAATCTTTGACTTCTTCATTAGCCCTATAAGCCGCACAAGGTCCTAAAGTTTCCTCATCTCCGCTGCATCTACAAGGTCCACCTGTGAGGTCCAGCAAATGACGATGTGGGGTATTTAGTGAAATTCTACTGGACCTAAAAATTTAGTCTGGGCCGTCATTTTGCATCATTGCGTTTTGAGAGTCATAACGTGTTATTTTTCCGTTGACGGAGCTGTGTGAGCTCGCGTTTTTTGTGGAACGAGCTGTAATTTTTATTGGTTCCATTTTGGGGTACATGCAATTTTTTTTTTTATCACTAATTATTAAATTTTTTGGGAGATGAGGAAACCAAAAAACAGCACTGCTAGCACGCTTTTTTTTACAGTGTTCACCGTGCAGTATAAACAACATGTTAACTTTATTGTGCGGGTCGATACGATTACAGCGACACCAAATTTATATTGTTTTTTTACGTTTCACTACATTCCCACAATAAAAATACTCTTTTCTAAAAAAATCAAGTTTTAGTGTCGCCATTTTCTGACAGCCATAACTTTTTTATTTTTCCGTTGAGATCGCTGCGGGAGGGCTTGTTTTATGCGTGACGAACTTTCGTTTCTATTGGTACCATTTTGCGTTACTTGCAACTTATTGATCACTTTTTATGAAATTTTTTTTGAGACAAGATGATCAAAAAATAAAATGCTGTCATTGTTTTTTATTAAAAATTTTTGGGTGTTCACCGTGCGGTAAAAATAATGTGACATTTTTATAGATCAGGCCGTTCCGGACGTGGCGATACCTATTATGTATAGTTTATTTTTTCACGTTTTAATTTTTTTTCTAATAATAAAGGAGTTGATCAGGGAAACAGGGCAAGTGTTGTTTTTATCATTTATTTATTATTTATTTATTTATTTTTCTTTCACATTTTTTTCTACATTTTTTACTTTTTCTTTTAAACTGACCTGGGGACATGTAGATCTGGTCTTCTGATCCCCGGTACAATACACTGCACTAACTATGTAGTGCAGTGTATTGTAACTGTCATTCTTCAACTGACAGTTAGCGTATTAGGTCATGCCTCGGGCAGGACCTAATAGGCTTCCGTACCTGGGCAACCAGGAAGCCTAGCAATGGCTTGCTGGTTGCCATAGCTCCCTCCCTCTGTAAACCACTTCAATGCGGCGGACGTCATTGACAGGGGTTAAATAAAGCGTGCAAAGCTCCTGTGCTCGCTTTATCTCCAGGGCGTGACTGTACGCCCGTGTGCAGGAACTCACTTGGTTTCTGGACGTACAGTCACACCCAATCGCGGGAAGGGGTTAATGTAGAGTTGGACCCCCTTTTGTGGCTATAACAGTCTCCACTTTTTTGAGAAGACTGCCACAAGATTTTGGATTGTGTACATGGGAATTTGTGCCTATTAAGTTAAAAGAATATTTGAAAGACAGGCTGTCTGGTTTTGAACCTAGAAACTTCCAGGAAGTAGTTCTACTTATTCAGATTCTGGTGATGCTGGACACGGACAGCTCCAATGCTGCATCTTTTGTCTAGGTTCTCTTGATTTTTGCCTCTTGAGATTCTATGCCTTGATTACCTGATTAGTCTCACCCTTTTGGCTTACTATATAGCCTGGCCACCTTGCCAAAACTAATGAGCTTCCTGCTTCTAGTATTGTTTATTGCTGCCTCACTCTACAAACTGTAGCTGCTTATTTGTGTACTGAACTTCAATATTTTTTTCCTAACCCTGTCTCTGCCTTACTCTACAAAGTATTGCTGTTTATTATATACCGAACTTGGATGGTTTCCTGGCCAAATCTTTCTCCAAACTGTTGCTTCCTATCTGTATAAGGTACTTGTGTTTCCTCCTGACCATGTCTTTGCCTTATGCTACAGTCCGTGGAAAAGGCGGTACTAACAAGGAAGCGCCGCTTCAGAAATGACGGCATTGGCACTAATCTTTTATAATTATGTATTAGTAAGTGGCACATAATGCTATTTCCCACAAATTTGTGAAAATAAATATTAAGCAACCAACCCTTTTAAAGAGCTTGAAAGGTGTTGAATACAGTCCTAGTAGACATCAGACAGTCAGACACAAGTTTTGGTAAAGGGAAGGGAAAGATAATTCTTTGCGACTCTTACACCTAATGCAACTGGCCAAAGTGAGGAGGCAACCACTAGTGTTTCTTAGCACTGAAGCAGAGAAGGCCTTCTACAGGGTGGACTGGACCTTCATGGAGAGGACTTTAGCACACTTCGGTATCCCAAAGTTTTTTATTCAGGCGATTCTCCAAATGTATATGAACCCATCAGCTAGAATCCGGATTAACGCTGGCCCCATATTTCCAAATTTTAAATGGTACCTGACACGGTTGTCCCTTATCACTGCTTCTGTTTGTCCTGGTGATGGAGACGTTGATCCAGAAAATCAGACAACACCCTGACATTAGGGGTTTCACTACACAATCCACTCAATACAAAACGGCCACGTTTGCGGATGATTAACTTAATATTATGTCCAAACCGATAACAGAACTCCCGGTGCTCGCTGACATATTTTCCGAGTTTAGCACTCTCTTCAACTTCAAAATTAATTTGGAGAAGTCCGAAGCCTTGGGGATCAACGTCTCTACCAGCATGATTAGTCTGCTTGAGTCTAGGTATCCCTTCAAATGGCCCCCAAAATCTATCACATACTTGGGAATTAAACTTTGCAAACACTGGCCAGATCATCTAGCCTTAAACTATTATCCACTACTATTGGCCTCTAAAAATATCATAACCTCCTGAATGGCTCCTTTTATCTCCTGGATGGGTAGAAAGAATTTAATTTAATGTCTGATACTCCCCAAATTTTTATACTTGTTCCAAATGCTACCTATAGCTGTTCCACAAGTTTTATTTTCAAAGTTAAGATCCATGCTTTTTCACTATATATGGAATAATGCACATCCTAAAATCAGTGCGGCTACATTATCCCTACCTAAGACCTTAAGGGGCATTGGGGCCCCCGACTTTCAAACCTATTACCACGCAGTTACTCTCTCACAAACAGTAGACTGGTTCTGTAAACCAGAAGTAAAATTATGGATCACAGTTGAGGAAGCCCTAACTCCTGTCCCTCTTAAAGTTATGTTACTCGCATCCCCTAAAAGTGTCTCTGAGCTTGCGGTTAAGAATGATCTAATGAAAAATGTAATCAAGATCTTTACTCCAAATAGACATAAATTAATCCCGTCCCCATCTCCGTTAACCTTGGTATCTGACTTGATTGACCTATATCTAGAAGGTCCAAGAGACCAATATGGCAATCCCTCCACTAAGCTTCATGACACTTTAGACTCACTTTTGATAGATGGGACATTTTTGACATTTCAAGAATGGGCAGAAAACTATAATCTCCCGAAACTACATATCCTACAATACATGTCCCTGAAAAAGGTGGTTTCCCCATATCTTAAAGGGGGATACCTGGATTGTTCTTTGACTGCCTTTGAGTCTCTTTGAGGACAAACCAAATACCCAAAGAAAATCCTATCCCAGATATATCAAATATTACTGACTGGTGAAGTACCATTGAAAAGATCCTATGTGTCGCTTTGGGAGAAGGACCTTTCTCTCACTCTCTCTACACCTGAAATGAATGCGCTATACAGAAACTCACATGGTCCATCCCAATGTATTAGAATACAGGAAAACACTTACAAAATCGTATCCAGATGGTACACCACACCAGACAAAACACACCTCTGATATCCATCCATCCCAGACACGTGCTGGAGATGCCTGAGTGATCGGGGCTCCTATATTCACATTTGGTGGCTATGCCCCGAGATAAAGAGTTTCTGGGAATCTGTTTTAGACCTCATCAGATCTATATGTAACACAATAGACCAAATTGCACCATCCACTATATTTTTGAATATTCCTGTCCCGAATCTTTGTAAGCGGTTCAATAAACTGATCCAACATCTTCTATCTGGAGCAAAACTTTTAATCTCCCCAAACTGGAGATCGACTCATTCGCCTGCATTAATGCAATGGGTGATTAAATTAGACCAAATCTATCATATAGAAGAGACAGCGCCCTCTCTAACCGCTCCCATGCTTGCTTCTCAGCATTGTGGGAACCATGGATTTCTTTCCGTGCCTAAGAACAATTCATCAAACTTGCTTCAGATTCCCAGTGATTTCCTTGCCTTAGAAAGTTCCACGACTGTTAGATACTAATATTATATCTTTCCTGTACTAGAAACTAGCCGCTGTAATTATATTTGAACACCACTATCTCTCTCCCCCCTTCCTCCTTCCCTTTCTATTATTCCCACCCCTATCATTCCCCTTTTGCTCTTTATGTTTGACTTACTTCAAGACATTTCAACACCTTGTGTTGCATACAGCCTATGCTAACCCTCTTCATTCGCCTTCACTTCCTATGCTATAGTCACGTGAAGACAGATAAGATATTAATAGGCTGCATAATATATAATTTCCTTGTTTGCTTTCTGTTCGAACTATGTTGTAAAACATTTTTTTTGATCCTTTGAAATGTCTGTAAACCAAGTTTCTTGCCGATTTGAAAATTTATGAAAAAAACAATTGAAAAGAGAAATGGAATCAACACATAATTTATCATTAACTTTACTAAGAATGTCTCTCAAAGACCTCCTTAACGGAAAATCCAAAAGTTACTGTTCTTACATAAATGTAATAAGTATGTTAATTCAGATAAATGTGGCAAACAATTAGCTTATTTAACAAAACAACAAAGAAACATGACTTATACAGATGTAGCCATCTTTATCTCGACTCAACGCATTAAATACACACTGGTAACTAAATTCAACTTGACTTTTTCAATGACTTTTCAATGGCTTATGTTGTGTGATATCACGCGGTAGCAAGTTATCAGAGTCAAGATATACTTGGCTACATCTGTATCTCTAAAATTAATAAGAATAATGTCATCAAGACTAAAACTAACTAAATATCAGATTGATTCTCACAATTTTACAGTGAATTATATCATCTAGATGGACCTTCTTTAGACAAACGGAAAAGGGAAGCAACCATAGAAGCGATACTGAGCTCTATCAATCTTTCCACCTTAACTCCAGAACAATAAACTTCTTTAGAAGCCCCTTTTACAACTTCAGAAATTGAGAAAGCCATTGATTCCACCCCATCTGGTAAAAGCCCAGGCTCAGATGGTTTCTTGATAACTTTCTATAAGATCCTTAAAGAGATTATACTCCCCTTTATGAAACAATATTTTAATGGTATTTCTCCAACATTCCCTTTTCAAAAGGAGGTACATTTGGCTCATATAACCATTATCCCAAAAGAAGGTAATGTTAACGCTATATATGTATGTAAAAGGGGGTGCGGTAATAGCGGGGTTCACCGGTTAGTGTCACCCACTATTACTACCGCCTTTATAATCAGGGTCACTAGGGTGATGCCTAGTTCCCCTACCTTAGACTTTTATCTTTGGGGTCATCTGAAGGCAATTGTCTATGCTGTGAAGATACGAGATGTGGAGCAACTGAAACTACGGATACTGGAAGCCTGTGCTAGCATTTCTTCTGCGGTGTTGCTATCAGTGTGTGAAGAGTGGGAGAAGAGGGTTGCATTGACAATCCAACACAATGGGCAGCACTTTGAACACATTTTATAAGTGGTCAGAAACTTGTAAATAACTCATGAAAGAATAAAGTAACATTAAAACCAAGCACACCATTGTTTTTCTTGTGAAATTCTCGATAAGTTTGATGTGTCACATGACCCTCTTCCCATTGAAAAAACTAAAGTTGGATACAAAATGGCCAATTTCAAAATGGTCAACACCCAGCTTGAAAAGTTTCCCCCCTCCCATATACTAATGTGCCACAAACAGGAAGTTAATATCACCAACCATTCCCATTTTATTTAGGTGTATCCATATAAATGGCCCACCCTGTATATGTACACATTTATACGCATCCAATATATATATATATATTGAAGAAAGTCCCACAGCACTCCGTGTTAGTGAAAAAAATTGTGGTTTATTAAGCCAGCACAAGCTGCAACGTTTCCGTCCTGCTATAGGACCTTTATCAAGCATCTATCAAGCTTGATAAAGGTCCTATAGCAGGACGGAAACATTGCAGCTTGTGCTGGCTTAATAAACCACAATTTTTTTCACTAACACGGAGTGCTGTGGGACTTTCTTCAATACTGATCTATATCCCCTGGATCGGGATTACCTGCTTGCACCTGAGACCATCTTGGAATTGCATTGTGAGTGCTGCTGCTTTTCCATTGTATGTGTGTGTATATATATATATATATATATATATACATAGATATAGATATCTATATATAGATATATATATGTATATAGAAAAAGCTTAACTTTACTAACATTTTCATTGATAAGTTTATCGCCCTATATAGAATTCTGTCTGCTATATTTAAAATAAATGTTGAATGCTCTCTACCTTTTAAGATATCAAATGGAACAAGCCAGGGCTGTACTCTTTCGCCCCTCCTCTTCATTTTGGCACTGGAAATGTTGCTATAAATGGTTAGCGTAAACAGAGACATTTCTGGACTTAAAAACTTTCGGAAAACTCACAAATCATTTTGTTCATCTTGTCAAATCCTACTGTCACCATCGGACGGCCGCGACGCAGACACCTGGCCTCCTGCCAGTATCTCCCTCCTTGGAGATGCCAGCTCTGCCCAGGACTGCGTGCTAAGGTGCGCACGTGCGCGCTCATCCCCAGCTTTAAAGGGCCAGCGCGCTCACATACTAAAAGTTCCCTAAACAATCGTCAGACCACCCTAGACTATAAAAGGGCTCTGCACTTCCAGTCCTTGCCTGAGTGTTGTTGTGTACCCATGTTTGTATTGCTAACGGTCCCTTAGTTGTATCTTGCGTCCAGTGTTCCTGTATCCTGTATCCTGTTGCTCTGTTTTTTCCTGTACCTAAGCCTTTAGTTGGAGTCGTGTGTATCATCTGCCAGGTCTGCTGTCATCTGTCACGTCTGCTTTCACCTGCCATGTCTGATGTCATCTGCCACATCTGGTATCATCTGACTCATCTACGGTCATCGGCCACGTCTTCTGTCATCCGCCACTTCTGGAGTCATCTGCCACATCAAGCTCCAATCAAGCCAAAGCCTCTGCTACTGTTTGACTCTTACAGATACTCTTGTTCTAAAGACTTGCAATATAGTAAAGACTACTGCAATATAGTAAAGACTCTCCTATAATAACAATAATACCAAAGAAATATAAGAATCTGAGGAATAATTTTTTATCTATCTGATAGAAATAACACTTACTATTAAGATGCTGAAACTCAAAGAGGCTTTGATTCCGTTAAACAAGCATAATCTCGATTCTCCTGCCTATATTTTAACTGAAAATGAATATGAAATATATACCTTGGGAGAAAGTGAAAGTAATGCATTACAAAAAGCATTTATAAATAACCCCCCCCCCCCCATTACATCCTGTAATCTCCAAAATGCCTGGACGTCCACGGAAGACAACAGTGGTGGAAGATCGCATAATACTTTCCATGGTAAAGAAAAACCCCTTCACAACATCTACCCAATTGAAGAACACTCTCCTGGAAGTAGGTGTATTAGTTTCTAAGTCTACCATAAAGAGAAGACGTTGTGAGAGCAAATATAGAGGGTTCACCACAAGGTGCAAACCATTAAAAAGCCTCAAAACTAGAAAGGTCAGATTAGACTTTGCCAAACAACATCTAAAGAAGCGAGTCCAGTTCTGGAAAAGCATTCTTTGGACAGATGAAACTAAGATCAACCTGTACCAGAATGATGGGAGGAAGAAAGTATGGAGAAGGCTTGGAACTGCTCATGATCCAAAGCACACCACATCCTCTGTAAAACATGGTGGAGGCAGGGTGATGGCATGGGCATGCATGGCTGCCATAGGCACTTGGTCACTAGTGTTTATTGATGATGTGACTGAAGACAGAAGCAGCCGGATGAATTCTGAAGTGTTCAGGGATATACTTTCTGCTCAGATTCAACCAATTGTAGCAAGGTTGATTGGATGTCGCTTCATAGTACAGATGGACAATGACCCAAAACATACTCTGAAAGCAACCCAGTAGTTTTTTAAAGCAGAGAAGTGGAATATTCTGCAATGGCCAAGTCAATCACCAAATCGCAACCCGATCGAGCATGCGTTTCACTTGCTTAACCCCTTCGCGCTCAGCGATGTAATAATCCGTCGCGCTAACTATATCGTTAGCGCTCAGCGACGGATTATTACGTCGCGGGGATAACGGCCATTTCGGCCGTCCTCCCGACACATGCAGGAGCTGTGACAGCTGCTGTCTCGTACAGCAGCTGTCACAGCTCCTACAGCGGGGACCGATCGCTGTGTCCCCGCTGATTAACCCCTTAAAAGCCTTGTTCAATAGTGATCACGGCTTTTTAGGGGTTAAGCTACAATCGCCAGCCTGCTACGCGATAGCGGCTGGCGATGGTGGCTATGGCAACCGGACACCAAACAATGGCGTCCGGCTCTGCCATCGACGGAAGCCTAGTGGGTCCTGACGAAGTCAGGACCCACTATGCTTGCTGTCAGTGAGTAGCTGACAGTTCTAATACACTGCACTACGTATGTAGTGCAGTGTATTAGAATAGCAATCAGGGCCTCCTGCCCTCAAGTCCCCTAATGGGACAAAGTAATAAAGTTAAAAAAAAGTTAAAAAAAGATGTGTAAAAATAAGAAAATAAAAGTTTTAAAAGTATTAAAAGTAAAAATCCCCCCTTTTCCCTTATCAGTCCTTTATTATTAATAAAAATATATAAACAAACAAATAAACTATACATAATTGGTATCGCCGCGTCCGTAACGGCCTGAACTACAAAATTATTTCGTTATTTATCCCGCACGGTGAACGCCGTAAAAGAAAATAATAATAAACCGTACCAAAAGCACAATTGTTTGGTCACTTCACCTCCCAAAAAATTGAATAAAAAGAGATCAAAAAGTCGCATGTACCTAAAAATGCTCCTGATCGAAACTACAGTTCGTTACGCAAAAAATAAGTCCTCGCACGGCTTTATTGATGGAAAAATAAAAACGTTATGGCTCTTAGAATAAGGCAACACAAAAAGTAAATGATTGTTTACAAAATGTATTTTATTGTGCAAACGCCATAAGACATAAAAAAAAACTATAAACATCTGGTATCGCCGTAATCGTATCGCCACGCAGAATAAAGTGAATGTGTCATTTATAGCGCACGGTGCACGCTGTAAAAAAAATAGATTAAAAAAACAATAGTAGAATTGCTGTTTTTTAGTCACCACGCCACCTAAAAATAGAATAAAAACTGATCAAAAAGTCGCATGCACCCCAAGAAAACTACAATGGATTTCTCAAGGGGTCTAGTTTTCAAAATGGGGTCACTTTTGGGGGTTTTCCACTGTTTTGGCACCACAAGACCTCTTCAAACCGGACATGGTGCCTAATAAAAAGGAGGGCTCAAAATCCACTAGGTGCTCCTTTGCTTCGGAGGCCGGCGCTTCAGTCCATTACCGCACTAGGGCCACATGTGGTATATTTCTCAAAACTGCAGAATCTGGGCAATAAATATTAAGTTGCGTTTCTCTGATAAATCCTTTTGTGTTATAAAAAAAATGGTATAAAGAGGATTTTCTGACAAAAAAATTTTTTTTCATTTCACCTCTACTTTGCTCTAAATTCCTGTGAAACACCTAAAGGGTTCATAAACTTTCTAAATGCTGTTGTGAATACTTTGAGGGGTCTAGTTTCTAAAATGCGGTGTTTGATAAGGGTGTCTAATATATGGGTCCATCAAAGCAACTTCAGAACTGAACTGGAACCTAAAAAAAAATAAAAAAAAATCAGGCAATACTTGGTTCTTACATCATACTGATAATGAGCCGTGCCCACCCCGAGATGACCCCAGTTTTGACCGTTTGTATAAACGGAGACCCCTATTAGACCGTTTCAGTGCCTGGTTTTCCCAAGCATACACCCCCAAGAAGTGTATTTCTATTGATGAGTCCTTGGTGGATTTTAAAGGGAGGGTTCAATTCCGCGAGTACCTGCCGGGTAAGAGGGCAAGGTATGGCGTGAAGATGTATAAGCTGTGTGAGAGTGCATCAGGGTATACTTACAGGTTTAGGATATATGAAGGGAAGGACACCAGTGCTCAGCCCCCAGAATGCCCCCCCCTTACTGGGAGTTAATGCAAAAATTGTGTGGGATTTGGTGCACCCACTGCTGGACCAGGGTTACCACCTCTACCTGGATAATTTTTATACCGGCGTCCCACTCTTCAACTGCCTCGCTTCCAGTCCTGTGGCATGCGGCACTGCTAGAAGAAATCTGAGAGGCCTCCCTAAGACTCTGCAGGGCAAACAAGAAGGGGAGAGCGCAGGGCACATTCTAGCAGCAACATATTGTGTGTCAAGTACAAGGACAAGAGAGATGTCACACCAGTACCCATGTACCTGTACGAGGTACCAGTACAGAGACCCCTAAACCAGACTGCATCCTGGACTACAATAGGTACATGGGAGGGGTGGACTTGTCAGATCAAGTTCTGAAGCCCTACAGCGCCATGCGGTGTGGTATAAGAAGCTGGCCGGGCACATCATACAGATGGCATTGTACAACGCGTACGTGCTACATCGATGTACAGGCCAGAGGGGAACTTTCCTGGAATTTCAAGAGGTGATTATCAAGAACCTAATCTTTAGGGACCAGGAACGGGGGGGCACCCAGTACTTCTGGAAGCGAGGCCACACGCATCGTACCAGGGCAACACTTTCCAGGAGATGTTCCCCAAACTGGCAAGAAGGGAAAAAGTCAAAAGAGGTGCAAAGTCTGCTATAAGAAGGCGATAAGGGATGACACAATATATCAATGTGACACGTGTCCCGAAAAACCAGAGCTCTGTATGAAAGAGTGTTTTAAAATTTAGCATACATCCCTTGTTTTATAATTTACCCCAATTCTACTTACCCTGATGTACTCCGCACAGCTTATCCCCCCTTATATTTCCCTTCTGAGCCCTGCTGTGTGCCCAAGCAGCTGATAACAGCCACATTGAGGGTATTGCCATACCCGGGAGAACCCACATTACAGTTTATGGGGTGTATCTCTCCGGTCAAAATGCTCACTACACCTCTAGATGAATGCCTTAAGGGTGTAGTTTTTAAAACGGGGTCACTTCTTGCGGGTTTCAACTGTACTGGGGCTTCTGCACACATGCACGAGAAAATCCAGAGTAGGCCAAATGGTGGTCCTTTCGTTCTGAGCCCTCCCATGGGCCCAAATGGCAGTTTATCACCACAAATGGGGTATTGCTGCACTCAGGACAAATTGCGCAACAGAAAGGGGTATTTTATTTCTTGTGAAAATAAGACATTTTCAGCCAAAACGACATATTATTGGAAAAAATTAATTTTGTTTTAATTCCAAGCCCAATTCAAATAAGTTCTGTGAAAAAACTATGGGGTCAAAATGGTCACAACACCCATAAATGAATTCCTTGAGGGGTGTAGTTTCCAAAATGGGGTCACTTCTGGTGGGTTTCCATTGCTTTGATACCTCTGGGGCTCTGCAAATGCGACATGGCACCCGAAAACCAAACCAGCAAAATCTGTACTCCAACAAACACATAGCGCTCCTTTCATCTGAGCCTTCCCATGGGCCCAAACAGCAGTTTATCATCACAAATGGGGTATTGCCGCACTCAGGATAAATTGGGCAACAAAATGTAGTATTTTATTTCTTGTGAAAATAAGAATTTTTGAGCTAAAACGACATATTATTGGAAAAAATATTATTTTTTTTAATTCCCAGCCCAATTCAAATAAGTTCTGTGAAGAAACTATGGGGTCTAAATGGTCACAACACCCATAAATGAATTCCTTGAGGGGTGTAGTTTCCAAAATGGGGTCAGTTCTGGTGGGTTTCCATTGCTTTGATACCTCTGGGGCTCTGCAAATGCGAGATGGCACCCGAAAACCAAACCAGCAAAATCTGCACTCCAAAGAACACACAGCGCTACTTCACTTCTGAGGCCTCCCATGGGCCCAAACTGCAGTTTATCACCACAAATCGGGTAGTGCTGCACTCAGCAGAAATTGGGCAACAAAATGGGGTATTTTGTTCCCTGTGAAAATAAGAAATTTTGATAAAAAATGACATCTTATTGGAAAAAATGTAATTTTTTTCATTTCACAGCCCAATTCAAATAGGTGCTGTGAAAAAACTGTGCGGTCAAAATGGTAAAAACAACCATAAATGAATTCCTTGAGGGGTGTAGTTTCCAAAATGGGGTCACTTCTGTGGGTTTCCATTGCTTTGATACCTCTGGGGCTCTGCAAATGCAACATGGCACCCGAAAACCAATCCAGCAAAATCTGGACTCCAACAAACACATAGCGCTCCTTTCATTCTGAGCCCTCCCATGGGCCCAAACGGCAGTTTATCACCACAAATGGGGTATTGCCGCACTAAGGACAAATTGGGCAACAAAATGGGGTATTTTGTTCCCTGTGAAAATAATAAATTTTGATCACAAATGACATCTTATTGGAAAAAATGACATTTTTTTTATTTCACAGCCCAATTCAAATAGGTGCTGTGAAAAAACTGTGTGGTCAAAATGGTAACAACAACCATAAATGAATTCCTTGAGGGGTGTAGTTTCCAAAATGGGGTCACTATTGGGGGATTCCTACTGTTTTGGTACCTCAACACCTCTTCAAACCTGGCATGCTGCCTAAAATATATTCTAATAAAAAAGAGGACTCAAAATGCACTAGGTGCTTCTTTGCTTCTAGGGCTTGTGTTTTAGTCCACGAGCGCAGTAGAGCCACATGTGGAACATTTCTAAAAACTGCAGAATCTGGACAATGCATATTTAGTAGTGTTTCTCTGGTAAAACCTTCGGTGTTACAGAAAAAAAATGAATAAAATTGAAATTCAGCAACAAAAATTACATTTTCAAATTTCACCTCCACTTTGCTTTAATTCTTGTGAAATACCTGAAGGGTTAAAAAACTTTCTAAATGCTGTTTTGAATACTTTGAGGGGTCTAGTTTTTAAAATGGGGTGTTTTATCAGGGTTTCTAATACATAGGTCCCTCAAAGCCTCTTCAGAACTGAAGAAGTACCTTAAAAAAAAGGCTTTTGAAATTTTCTTAAAAATATGGCAAATTGCTGTTTAGGTTCTAAGCCTTGTAACGTCCAAGAAAAATAAAAGAATGTTCAAAAAACGATGCCAATCTAAAGTAGACATATGGAAAGTGTGAACTAGTAACTATTTTGGGTGGTATAACCGTCTGTTTTACAAGCAGATGCATTAAAATTCTGAAAAATGCTATTTTTTCCAAATTTTCTCTAAATTTTGCAATTTTTCACCAATAAACACTGAATATATCGACCAAATTTTACCATGAACATGAAGCCCAATGTGTCACGAGAAAACAATCTCAGAATCGCTTGGATAGGTTTAAGCATTCCGACGTTATTACCACATAAAGTGAAATATGTCAGATTTGAAAAATGGGCTCTGAGCCTTAAGGCCAAAACTAGGCTGCGTCCTTAAGGGGTTAAGACAAAACTTAAGGCAGTAAGACCCACAAACAAGCAACAACTGAAGACATCTGCAGTAAAGGCCTGGCAAAGCATCACAAAGGAGGAAACCCAGCGTTTGGTTATGTTCATGTGTTCCAGAGTCATTGCCTGCAAAGGATTCTCTACAAAGTATTAAAAAAAACATTTTAATCATGATAATATTAATTTGTCCATTTACTTTTGAGCCCCTAAAATGAGGAGGCTGTGTAGAAAAATGGTTGCAATTCCTAAACATTTCACAGGATATTTTTGTTCAACCCGTTGAATGAAACTGAAAGTCTACACTTCAATTACATCTCAGTTGTTTCATTTCAAATCCAATGTGGTGGCATGCAGAGCCCAAATCATGAAGATGGTGTCGCTGTCCAGATAAACCTGGACCTAACTGTAAATAAATGGAAATAGAATTGAGAACCTCCTTTAGTCAGAGACAAGTCGCTAGTATTCTCAATAAATTTCTTTACACATCCATAAACACTGGAATACAACTTAACTATAAAATATTGTCGAGATGGTATAAAACTACTGACCTATTACATAGAATTAATCCGACGTGCTCCACCTTGTGTTGGGGATGAGGTAAAGAGGTAGAGAATATGTCACATATTTGGTTCAATTGCTCCTCAATTAAATCCTTGTGGAATAACCTAGAGAAAGCATTGAATAACATTTTCTTGACTTCAATAAAATTGACACCTAATCTTATTCTTATGAACCTCTTTGATGCCCAAAACTGTAAAATGAATACTGAAATCACGTTACACCTATTAAATGCTGCAAAACTCCTTATCCCTCGCCTTTGGAAGGAAACATCTACTCTCGAAATAAAAGATTGTATAAAGAAGCTTGTACTATATATAACGTTCAAAAAAGTTGGATTAGGAATAGAAAATATGATAAATTCTCAAGGTTTGTCAAAAATGTACATTTTTTTAAGAATCTAATCAAATTGAACTGCTTTTTTCTGCTGAGGCCCCATGCACACAACCGTATTTTTTCCCTCCTGTAAATACTGGCCGTAAATATGGGTCTTTTGTCACACGCTTTTAACCCGTATTTAACCTGTATTTACAGACTGTGCCCGTAAATACTGGTCCGTGGTCATCCATTTTCCACCCGTATTTACGGAGCCGTAAAAAAAAGGGGATAGAAATTATGTCACATGATCGCTCAGACGCCATTTTCTCTGCTTTTCTTTATTCAAAAATTTAAATCCCCTGACGTCGCCTAGCAACGCTCACGTAATTACGGGTGCACACACGTAGCCACCTGTAAATTACGGGTGCCCCATAGACTTCTATGGACCTGCCTGTGCCGTAATTTCGGTCTGAAATAGGACATGTTCTATATTTTTCAATGGCCCGGGGACCTTCCCGTATGCAAACGGGAAGGTAACCGTGGCCAATAGAAGTCTATGGGCCTGTAATAACGGGCGTTTTTACGGTTGTGTGCATGGGGCCTAAGTTAAATTCTGTCTAGGAATTCTTACTCATGATAGATTTCAGATAGAAATACTTAAGTAATAAATCATGAATACTATTTCATGAGGCGGAATCCCCTTCCCCTTTATGTTATGCACTTTACCGTATTGTATTTTTACAGTTTTACTGTGTTTTCCTTTCCTCCCGAAAAGAAAATTCAAATAAAGAATTTACAATAAAAAAGATAAAAAAACATCTCTTTTCCTATTTTCCCACAAAAGCCATGTAAAAAGAAATAATTAACATAACTGGTATTGCTGTATCTAGAGAAGTCCAAACTATTACAATAAAACAATATTTAACCTGCAGTAAAAAAAATAAAAAAATGTAAATGCCAGAATTGCTGTTTTTGGTTGCCTAATCTCCCACAAAAAAATTTAATAAAAAGTGATCAAAAAGTCTTATGTACCCTAAAATGTGCTCTAAATGATACCAATAAAAACTATATCTCGCCCTGTAAAAAAAAACAAGCCCTCATACCGCTTAATCTATGCAAATATCAATAACATATGGGTCTCAAAATAGCAGCCCAAATCTAATTTTATTTTTCACAATGAGCTTTTTCCTTTTTAAAGTAGTAAAACATAAAAAAAACTATATAAATTTGGTATCACCGTAATCGTATTGACCCGTAGAATAAGGTCACAAGTCGTTTTTACTGCACAGGGAATGCAGTAAAAGTTAAATTCAAAAAGTAATGGAGGAATCACAATTTTTTTCCATTCCACCCCACAATTAAATTTTTTTCAGTTTCAGAGTTTTTTTTTCTGGTACAATAAATGGTGTTGTGAAATACTACAACTCGCCGACAAAAGACAAGCCCACATACAGCTATATATCAATGGAAAAATAGAAACGTTATGGCTTTTGGAAGGTGGGGTGGAAAAAGCAAAAATTAAAAAAAGAATAATGCCTGCAGAGAGAAAGAGTTAAAATATGCAAAAGAATGTTAATTAAAAATAAACTGTGGCTTGAAAAAACAAGTGGGTTGTAGATCAAGTGGAGTTCCAAAAACCGGATTGACTTACTGTGTTGTTTGTGACAAAGTGGGGGGCCATTGTATGTGATATATGTATTGATTGCTTGCTTGCTACAAAGTTTGCAAAAGTGACATTATTTAAAACCATTTTTCCTTTGCAGTTTCCTTCCTGAGTAGCTGAGTAAGGGGGAGGGGTTAGCTGGTCTCAGGTGCTATAAATCAGGCCTCAGTACTCTGTAGAGCCTGCTCTGTGGCTTGAAAAAACAAGTGGGTTGTAGATCAAGTGGAGTTCCAAAAACCGGAGTTCCGAAAAGAGGAGTTAAAGCCCCAGTAAGTGCTCTTCTACTTCTTTTTCTTTTTGATTAACACCTGTTCGCTGTTTTTTTTGTAACTTGAATAATGGATAGCAAGATTGGAGGTTTTCTTCAGTGCACAGTTTGCCATATGTATGCACGACTGGAGCCGGAGTTCCAGGGTGAATATCTCTGTGGCAGATGTGAGCATGTTGTTCACCTGGAAGCTCGTATTAGAGATCTGGAGGAGCAGAATGCAACACTGAGGAGGATAGACAATCTTGAGCTGAGCTTGCTGCTCACGGAGCATGCAGTTAGTGGGTTACAACTGGAGGGTGAAGACATGGGTGAGCAGGATCAGGTAAGTAGCTGGGTTAATGTAGTTAGGGGCAGTAGAAAGGGGTCAAAGAAAAGGAAGGCCGATCCGGTTTCTGACATTCCAGGCAAAATTGCCAAGTTGGGTGATGATGCGAGGGTGTCAGTCTCAGAAATGGCAGCCCTAGTGGATACTGATCTCCCTAACAGCCGGGAGAACAGCCCATCTAGTAGTTGGTGGGATGGTAATGCAGGTAAGACAAGACAATTGATAGTCGTAGGGGATTCTATAATCAGGAAGACGGATAGAATAATTTGTCGCCAAGACCACCTCAACCGAATGGTTTGCTGTCTCCCTGGTGCCAGGGTTCGGCATGTGGTGGAACGGGTGGACAAATTGCTGGGAGGGGCTGGTGATGATCCAGCTGTCGTGGTCCATGTCGGTACCAACTACAGAATAAATGGTAGGTGGAGGAGCGTTAAGAATAATTTTAAAGAACTAGGCTACAAGTTGAAGGGAAGGACCTCCAAAGTAGTATTCTCAGGAATACTGCCTGTGCCATACGCATCACAGGAAAGACAGTGGGAGCTCAGGGAGTTAAATGCATGGCTGAAGTCTTGGTGTAGAGGAGAAGGATTTGGGTTCCTAGAGCACTGGGCAGACTTTTCATTGGGGTACAAACTGTATTCTGCAGATGATTTGCACCTAAATGGAAGGGGGTCCGCTGTGCTGGGGGAGAGAATTCTAGCTGGGGTGGCGGAGTATTTAAACTAGGGCTGAGGAGGGAGGTCAATGTAGAAAAAAAAGGGGTAGCCAGGTTAGAGAGGGGTCAGACTGTATTGGTGGGGGGAGAAACAGAATGTGGGGAGAGGACTAGACAACAAGATAAGGAGATCCTTTCGTTACAAAACATCAGTGTAAATAAAAAGGCCCAATTAATGTCAAATCACATTTCTGATAATAAAAGTGAAAAACTGACAGGCAAGTTAAAGTGTATGTTCACAAATGCCAGAAGTCTAGCAAGCAAAATGGGGGAGCTGGAGGCCTTGATACTGGAAGAAAATATAGATATAGTTGGTGTTGCTGAAACATGGCTGGACTCTTCACATGACTGGGCTGTAAATCTACAGGGTTTTACACTTTTTCGGAAAGACAGGACAAATAGGAAAGGTGGTGGTGTATGTCTGTATGTGAGAAATGATATGAAGGCGAGTGTGAAAGAGACAATAGTGGGTGAAGATTGTGAGGAGGTTGAAACCTTGTGGGTGGAATTACAAAGGGAGGTAAACACTGAAAAAATTACTTTTGGTGTAATCTATAGACCCCCCAATATAACTGCGGAGATGGATGTCAAGCTATATAAACAGATGGAGCGGGCTGCACAGGCGGGTACTGTAGTGATAATGGGAGATTTTAATTTCCGGGATATTAATTGGTGTCATGGTTCAGCTTCAACTGCAAAGGGGAGACATTTCCTCAACCTGTTGCAGGAAAATTTTATGGGCCAGTTTGTGGAAGACCCGACTAGAGGTGAAGCTCTGTTGGATCTGGTCATTTCTAATAATGCCGAGCTTGTTGGGAATGTCAATGTTCGTGAAAACCTCGGTAACAGTGATCATAATATAGTTACATTTTACCTATACTGTAAAAAACAAACGCAGGCTGGGAGGGCAAAAACATTTAATTTTAAGAAAGCCAATTTCCCCAGGATGAGTGCTGCAATTCAGGATATGGACTGGGAAGAACTAATGTCGAATAATGGAACAAATGATAAATGGGAGATTTTCAAATCTACTTTGAGTTATTATAGTGCAAAATTTATTCCTATAGGTAACAAGTATAAACGACTCAAATTAAACCCCACATGGCTTACACCTTCTGTGAAAGGGGCAATACATGACAAAAAAAGGGCATTTAAAAAATACAAATCTGAGGGTACAGCTGTAGCCTTTGTAAAATATAAAGAGCTTAATAAAATCTGTAAAAATGTAATAAAATTAGCAAAAATACAAAATGAAAGGCAGGTGGCCAAGGATAGTAAAACAAATCCCAAAAAATTCTTCAAGTATATAAATGCTAAAAAGCCAAGGTCTGAACATGTAGGACCCCTAGATAATGGTAATGGGGAGTTGATCACAGGGGATCAAGAGAAGGCAGAGTTACTAAATGGGTTCTTTAGCTCTGTATATACAACTGAAGAAAGAGCAGCTGATGTAGCCGCTGCCAGTGCTGTTAATATATCAGTTGATATACTGAATTGGATGAATGTAGAGATGGTCCAAGCTAAATTAAATAAAATAAATGTGCACAAGGCCCCGGGACCAGATGGGTTACACCCTAGAATTCTTAAAGAGCTTAGTTCCGTTATTTCTGTCCCCCTTTTCATAATATTCAGAGAATCTCTAGTGACTGGTATTGTTAGGGATCTGCCAGGTACTATGTCTAGGTATACTCCTGGGATTAATCAATCCACACCTGAGGCCAGACCTGTTAGACTGACACCGTCTCCCACCAACCAGGGTGGCAGGCTCAGGAGTGGGAGAGCCTATCGCGGCCTGGTCAGTCGGAGTTAGCTATGCCCCCTGTCCTTTATTACCTGCCGTGTTCTCTTCCTCAGTGCTTGTAATTCTTCTGGATTCCTGGCCCCACTGCTGCTTGCTCCAGCCTGCTTCTGCCGTGCTTCCGCTTAACCTGCTTCGCTTTGCCCCTGGCTTGCTTCCTTCTCCGTGCTCACGTTGGTATACTCCACTTCATCCTGGTCCTGACTACTCATTCACCGCTCCATTTCCTCGCGGCGTTCCGTGGGCTACTGCCCCTTCCCTTGCGTGTTCCCTGTTTGTTCTCCCGTGCACTTAGACAGCGTAGGGACCGCCGCCCAGTTGTACCCCGTCGCCTAGGGCGGGTCGTTGCAAGTAGGCAGGGACAGGGCGGTGGGTAGATTAGGGCTCACTTTCCCTTCACCTCCTTCCTGCCAGTACATAATTACAAGCCCATACCTAGTCTACCATTTCTCCTACGCTGACGCTATCATGGACCCCCTTGAGACCCTGACCCAGCAGATGCAGGGCCTCTCCCTACAGGTCCAGGCCCTGGCCCAGAGGGTCAACCAGGGTGACGCTGCCTTAGTAGTACCCCTCACCTCACCTCTAGAACCCGACCTCAAGTTACCTGACCGGTTCTCAGGGGACCGTAAGACGTTTCTCTCCTTCCGGGAGAGTTGCAGACTGTATTTCCACCTAAAACCCCACTCCTCAGGTTCCGAGAACCAGCGGGTGGGTATCATCATATCCCGACTCCAGGAAGGGCCCCAAGAGTGGGCCTTCTCCTTGGCTCCTGACGCCCCTGAACTTTCCTCTGTTGATCGTTTTTTCTCTGCCCTCGGACTCATTTACGACGAGACTGACAGGACTGCTTTAGCCGAGAGTCAGCTGGTGAACTTACGTCAGGGTAGGAGACCGGTTGAGGAATACTGTTCTGATTTTAGAAAGTGGTGCGTAGCTTCTCGGTGGAACGATCCGGCCCTAAGGTGCCAGTTTAGGTTAGGATTATCTGACGCCCTGAAGGATCTGCTGGTTAGCTATCCCTCTTCTGACTCCCTTGACCAGGTTATGGCCCTAGCAGTACGACTTGACCGACGTCTCAGGGAACGTCAGCTTGAACGTTTCAATGTGCTCCCCTCTGACTTTTCTGCGATCCCCCCCGAGGTCCCGTCTCCTCGCCCCTCCACGGAGGACTCGTAGGTACCTATGCAACTCGGGGCCTCCATGTCCCCTCGACAACGTAGGGAGTTTCGCAGAATGAATGGTCTCTGCTTCTACTGTGGGGACGACAAGCATCTACTGAACACCTGTCCCAGGCGCAAGAATAAAAAGCCGGAAAACTTCCGCGCCTAAGTGATCATCGGGGAGGTCACTTGGGCGCACAGGTATTTCCCGTTAATGTGAAACGCAATAAAATTTTGCTTCCCTTTCAGGTCTCGTTTGCTGGCCGGTCTGCCACGGGCAGTGCTTTCGTGGATTCTGGCTCATCTGCTAATATCATGTCTGTGGAATTTGCTATGTCTCTAAAGATGCCTTTTATTGATTTACCTTATCCTATCCCTGTAGTAGGTATCGACTCAACTCCCCTTGCTAATGGTTATTTTACTCAGCATACTCCTGTTTTTGAACTCCTGGTTGGCTCCATGCATTTGGAGCAGTGCTCTGTACTGGTGATGCAGGGATTATCGTCTGATCTGGTATTAGGTCTTCCCTGGTTGCAGTTGCATAATCCCACGTTTGATTGGAATACTGGGGATCTCACCAAATGGGGTAGTGAATGTCTTATGTCATGTCTTTCTGTTAACTCTATTTCTCCCCGGGAGGAGGTAAACACACTTCCTGAGTTTGTTCAGGACTTCGCCGATGTGTTTTCTAAGGAGGCCTCCGAGGTGTTGCCCCCTCATAGAGATTACGATTGCGCCATCGATTTGGTACCTGGTGCTAAGCTTCCTAAGGGTAGGATATTTAATCTTTCATGTCCTGAACGTGAAGCTATGAGGGTGTATATCCAAGAATTCCTGGCCAAGGGTTTCATTCGCCCCTCGACTTCTCCTGTAGGTGCTGGCTTCTTCTTCGTGGGGAAGAAGGATGGTGGTCTTAGGCCGTGCATTGATTATCGTAACCTGAATAAGTACCCACTTCCTTTGATTCCGGATCTTTTTAATCAGGTTCAGGGAGCCCAATGGTTTTCTAAGTTCGATCTACGGGGGGCATATAACCTTATCCGCATCAAAGATGGGGATGAGTGGAAAACTGCGTTCAACACACCCGAGGGTCATTTCGAATACCTGGTCATGCCCTTTGGGTTGTGTAATGCCCCTGCTGTCTTCCAGAATTTTATTAATGAAATCCTGAGAGATTACCTGGGTAATTTTCTTGTTGTGTACCTTGATGACATACTGGTGTTTTCCAAGGACTGGTCCTCCCACGTGGAGCATGTCAGGAAGGTGCTCCAGGTCCTTCGGGAGAATAATCTGTTTGCTAAGACTGAAAAATGTGTCTTTGGGGTACAGGAGATACAATTTTTAGGGCAAATCCTCACTCCTCATGAATTCCGCATGGACCCTGCCAAGGTTCAGGCTGTGGCGGAATGGGTCCAACCTGCCTCCCTTAAGGCGTTACAGTGTTTTTTAGGGTTCGCCAACTATTACAGGAGATTTATTGCCAACTTCTCGGTCGTCGCTAAGCCTCTTACGGAGCTTACTCGCAAGGGTGTTGATGTCCTCCATTGGCCCCCTGAGGCCGTAGAGGCCTTTGAGACCCTCAAGAAGTGCTTTATCTCGGCCCCCGTGCTGATTCAGCCCAACCAAGAGGAGCCATTTATTGTGGAGGTTGACGCATCCGAGGTGGGAGTGGGGGCCGTCTTGTCCCAGGGTACCAGCTCCCTCACCCATCTCCGCCCCTGTGCTTACTTCTCTAGGAAGTTTTCGCCCACGGAGAGTAACTATGATATTGGCAACCGCGAACTTCTAGCCATTAAATGGGCTTTTGAAGAGTGGCGGCACTTCCTGGAGGGGGCCAGACACCAGGTAACGGTCCTTACGGATCACAAGAATCTGGTTTTCCTAGAATCGGCCCGGAGGCTTAATCCTAGACAAGCTCGGTGGGCACTATTCTTTACCAGATTTAATTTCTTGGTTACCTATAGGGCTGGGTCCAAGAATATTAAGGCTGATGCTCTGTCACGTAGTTTCATGGCCAATCCTCCTTCCGAGAAGGATCCTGCTTGTATTTTACCCCCTGGTATAATCGTTTCTGCCACGGATTCTGATTTAGCTTCTGATATCGCGGCTGATCAGGGTTCAGCTCCCGGGAACGTCCCTGGGGACAAACTGTTTGTTCCCCTGCAATACCGGCTAAGGGTACTCAGGGAAAACCATGACTCCGCTCTATCTGGTCATCCTGGCATCTTGGGCACCAAACACCTCATTACCAGAAACTATTGGTGGCCTGGGTTGCCTAAAGACGTTAGGGCTTACGTCGCCGCTTGTGAGGTTTGCGCTAGGTCCAAAACCCCTAGGTCCCGACCTGCGGGCCTACTACGTTCCTTGCCCATTCCCCAGAGACCTTGGACCCATATCTCCATGGATTTTATCACTGATTTGCCCCCATCTCAGGGCAAGTCGGTGGTGTGGGTGGTAGTAGACCGCTTCAGCAAGATGTGCCACTTTGTGCCCCTTAAGAAGCTACCTAACGCCAAGACGTTAGCTTCTTTGTTTGTGAAACACATCCTGCGTCTCCATGGGGCCCCAGTCAATATCGTTTCTGACAGAGGGGTACAATTTGTTTCCTTATTTTGGAGAGCTTTTTGTAAAAAGTTGGAGATTGATCTGTCCTTCTCCTCTGCCTCCCATCCCGAAACTAATGGCCAAACGGAAAGGACTAACCAATCCCTGGAACAATATTTAAGGTGTTTCATCTCTGACTGTCAATTCGATTGGGTCTCATTCCTTCCCCTTGCTGAATTTTCCCTGAATAACCGGGTCAGTAACTCGTCAGGGGTCTCCCCGTTTTTCTGTAATTTCGGATTTAACCCAAGGTTCTCCTCCGTTTCCCCTGGTTGTTCCAATAATCCTGAGGTAGAGGATGTTCATCGGGAACTGTGCACAGTCTGGGCCCAGGTTCAGAAGAACCTAAGGGCGTCCCAGAGCGCACAAAAGATTCAGGCTGATAGTAGACGTTCTGCTAACCCCCGGTTTGTCGTCGGGGATTTGGTCTGGTTGTCGTCCAGGAACTTGCGCCTTAAGGTCCCGTCCAGGAAGTTTGCTCCCCGATTTATTGGACCTTATAAGATCATTGAAGTCCTCAACCCTGTATCCTTCCGTCTGGAGCTGCCCCCATCCTTTCGCATACATGACGTCTTCCATGCCTCCCTCCTTAAACGCTGCTCCCCGTCCTGGTCCCCCTCGAGGAAACCTCCTGTTCCCGTTCTCACCCCTGAGGGGGTGGAATTCGAGGTGGCCAAGATTATGGACAGTAGGATGGTCCAGGGCTCCATCCAGTACCTGGTCCATTGGAGAGGATACGGGCCAGAGGAGCGGACTTGGGTACCTGCCCGTGATGTTCACGCTGGGGTATTGATCAGGAGGTTCCACCTTCTCTTCCCTACTAAACCGGGTCCTCTAAGTAAGGGTCCGGTGGCCCCTCATAAAAGGGGGAGTACTGTTAGGGATCTGCCAGGTACTACGTCTAGGTATACTCCTGGGATTAATCAATCCACACCTGAGGCCAGACCTGTTAGACTGACACCGTCTCCCACCAACCAGGGTGGCAGGCTCAGGAGTGGGAGAGCCTATCGCGGCCTGGTCAGTCGGAGTTAGCTCCGCCCCCTGTCCTTTATTACCTGCCGTGTTCTCTTCCTCAGTGCTTGTAATTCTTCTGGATTCCTGGCCCCACTGCTGCTTGCTCCAGCCTGCTTCTGCCGTGCTTCTGCCTTGCTGCAGTTCCGCTTAACCTGCTTCGCTTTGCCCCTGGCTTGCTTCCTTCTCCGTGCTCACGTTGGTATACTCCACTTCATCCTGGTCCTGACTACTCATTCACCGCTCCATTTCCTCGCGGCGTTCCGTGGGCTACTGCCCCTTCCCTTGCGTGTTCCCTGTTTGTTCTCCCGTGCACTTAGACAGCGTAGGGACCGCCGCCCAGTTGTACCCCGTCGCCTAGGGCGGGTCGTTGCAAGTAGGCAGGGACAGGGCGGTGGGTAGATTAGGGCTCACTTTCCCTTCACCTCCTTCCTGCCATTACAGGTATAGTGCAAGGGACTGGCGCAGCGCAAATGTGGTGCCTATTTTCAAAAAGGGCTCTAGGTCTTCCCCAGGTAATTATAGACCAGTAAGCTTAACATCCATCGTGGGGAAAATGTTTGAGGGGCTATTGAGGGACTATATACAGGATTATGTGACAATAAATAGTATTATAAGTGACAGCCAGCACGGTTTTACTAAGGACAGAAGTTGTCAAACTAACCTAATCTGTTTTTATGAACAGGTGAGCAGAAGCCTAGACAGAGGGGCCGCTGTGGATTTAGTGTTTTTGGACTTTGCAAAGGCATTTGACACTGTCCCCCATAGACGCCTAATGGGTAAATTAAGGACTATAGGTTTAGAAAATATCGTTTGTAATTGGATTGAGAATTGGCTCAAGGACCGTATCCGGAGAGTTGTGGTCAATGATTCCTTCTCTGAATGGTCACCGGTTATAAGTGGTGTACCCCAGGGTTCAGTGCTGGGACCACTATTATTCAACTTATTTATTAATGATATAGAGGATGGGATTAATAGCACTATTTCTATTTTTGCAGATGACACCAAGCTATGTAATATAGTTCAGTCTATGGAAGATGTTCATGAATTGCAGGCAGATTTAAACAAACTAAGTGTTTGGGCGTCCACTTGGCAGATGAAGTTTAATGTAGATAAATGTAAAGTTATGCATCTGGGTACCAACAACCTGCATGCATCATATGTCCTAGGGGGAGCTACACTGGCGGATTCACTTGTTGAGAAGGATCTGGGTGTACTTGTAAATCATAAACTAAATAACAGCATGCAGTGTCAATCAGCTGCTTCAAAGGCCAGCAGGATATTGTCGTGTATTAAAAGAGGCATGGACTCGCGGGACAGGGATGTAATATTACCACTTTACAAAGCATTAGTGAGGCCTCATCTAGAATATGCAGTTCAGTTCTGGGCTCCAGTTCATAGAAAGGATGCCCTGGAGTTGGAAAAAATACAAAGAAGAGCAACGAAGCTAATTAGGGGCATGGAGAATTTAAGTTATGAGGAAAGATTGAAAGAATTAAACCTATTTAGCCTTGAAAAAAGACGACTAAGGGGGGACATGATTAACTTATATAAATATATTAATGGCACATACAAAAAATATGGTGAAATCCTGTTCCTTGTAAAACCCCCTCAAAAAACAAGGGGGCACTCCCTCCGTCTGGAGAAAAAAAGGTTCAAGCTTCAGGGGCGACAAGCCTTCTTTACAGTGAGAACTGTGAATCTATGGAATAGCCTACCGCAGGAGCTGGTCACAGCAGGGACAGTAGATGGCTTTAAAAAAGGGTTAGATAATTTCCTAGAACAAAAAAATATTAGCTCCTATGTGTAGAAATTTTTCCTTCCCTTTTCCCTTCCCTTGGTTGAACTTGATGGACATGTGTCTTTTTTCAGCCGTACTAACTATGTAACTATGTAACTATGTAACAAAGCCAAACCCTATTTCATAGCATAACTCCACAGTTACTATAAGTTTAAATATTTATATTATGTGTAGGTATGCAGTGAATTTGCATTTGTGCAGAAGGAAAGATTTTGACATTATTACGATACTAAATTACAGCTAAAGATAGGTGTTGCCACATTTTATTGTCCTACCTTAAATATTTCAATGTACCGCTTGTAACCCAATGCATTCATAATTTGGCCATTCATAGCTTTCATGATAAGTATTTAGCCCTAGGACTAACTAGTGATGGAATGATTTATTGAAAATGACAACCGGCCTTTAAACGCCACCTAGTTAAAGGGCAACTGCTTGTGACTTTTTCTAAATAGGTGATTACTCCGATTTCTTTCTTGACATGTGGTAAATATATCTTGGTTTCCTTCTACTTAAACATGCAATTTATGTCATAATACTCTGTCTAATTATAGGAAACGTCAATAGTTTGCACACAGCTATTTGAGTGATTTAATTTACTTTTATACATATTAGACATCATATAAATTACATCTCGTTGTTTTCAGATAGACCATTCCCAACTCCTATTGTGCTTAAAAGACTTAAAGGGGTTTTCCACCTTCTGGCAACTGAAGACCTATCCACCATATAGGTCATCAGTACATGATTTGTGGGGGTCCAACACCCGGACCCCGCAGAGATCAGCTTTTACAGTGCCTCCGTACATAGCATTATGGACACCAGAGCGCCTTATTGGTGAGGGGTCCGGGTGACGGACCCGCACTGATGACATACTGATGACTTATCCGGTGGATAGGTCATCAGTTGTCAGAAGGTGGAAAACCCCTTTAATGACTAAACACTGAAAAGATGGACCTTAAAAAAATCCTTTATTATTGAGAGGGGATTATTGAAATATAAAAACTCAAAGGGGTCATCTCACAAAGAGAACCTTTTTCACCTATTGCGGCATATGGTGGTCATAGAGTGGTTTCTGTCGACCACCCATTTGTGCCAATGCAGAGAGCAACTCACAAAGAGGATTAAAGCAGTCCATGAAACACTACATGTATGGCCAGATGCGGCTTTTCCCGGCAATATCATCTAATGGCCGGGGGTTAGGCTTCTTTTTCAAAAGTGATTGTCTTCATGATGAAAGCCTTTTAATGTTTAGGTATATCTTGTGAACATAACATTCCATACAGGGTCTTTGCAATTGCTGGCATTTGCCATGTGCAATCACCAAGTTACTAATTTGTCTGTACGAGACTGTACTATTATTATATTTGTCTGTATGGGATCTAAGGTGAAGGTAGGAGCAAAAAACTCTGAATAATTCCCCAGCGCTGTCTCTTCAAGAGGATGGTAAATTCATGATCAACAAAGTCAGTCCAATGGAGGCAGGACTCAGGAGATATATAGTGTTATACTAGTCCAATGAATTAGAATATGATCAAAAATTTTATTTATTTCAGTAATTCAATTCAAAAAGTGAAAACTCATATATTATATAGATTTATTACACACAGAGTGATCTATTTCCAGGATTTTTTTCTTTTAATGTTGAAGGTTATGGCTAACAGTTAAAGGGGTTGTCCCAAGTTGATAAATGGAGCTATAAAGCTCCCCCATGTAAAAATAAGAAGAATTCTAATTACCTGTCCGTCGTCCAGCGATGTCGTTTTCTTGATATCCTTGATTGAAGTTGCGGTCAGTCCCTCTTTGTATCCTGCTCGTTGCCTAGGTTCCCGGCCACCGCTATTTACCTTTAGCGGTGGCCGCGCATGCGTAATGACATCCTCTGCGTCTTGAGCAGAGGATGTAATTTACTCGTGAACGCGCATCTCGGCGCATCTCGGCGCATGCGCAGGAGATGCAGTGGAAGGCACCCTTCGTGAGAAGTCTGCGCTCCGCTAAAGGTAATTGTGTGTGTGTGTGTCTGTGTTTGTGTATATATGGGTGTGTTTGTGTATATGTGTTTGTGTATATGTGTGTGTGTGTTTATGTGTGAGTGTATATATGGGTGTATTTGTGTGTATATGTTTGTGTATATTTTTGTGTTTGTGTATATGTGTGTGTGTTTGTGTGTTTATTTGTGTGTGTGTGTGTGTGTGTGTGTATATATGGGTGTGTTTGTGTATATGTTTGTGTGTATATGTTTGTGTGTGTGTGTGTTTTTGTATATGTGTGGGTTTGTGTATGTGTTTGTGTATATATGGGTGTGTTTGTGTACATATGTTTGTCTGTATATGTGTATATGTTTGTGTGTATATGTGTGTGTGTGTGTGTGTGTTTTTTTGGTGTGTTTATGTGTGTGTGTTTGTGTATATATGGGTGTGTTTGTGTATATGTGTGTGTGTTTGTGTATATATGGGTGTGTTTGTGTATATATGGGTGTGTTTGTGTATATGTTTGTTTGTATATGTGTATGTTTGTGTATGTGTGTTTGTGTATATATGGGTTTGTTTGTGTACATGTGTTTGTGTATATGTTTGTGTGTGTTTGTGTATATGTTTGTGTGTGTGGGTGTGTGTGTTTATGTGTGTGTGTTTGTGTATATATGGGTGTGTTTGTGCATATGTGTATATGTTTGTGTGTATATGTTTGTGTGTTTTTGTATATGTATATGTGTGTGTTTGTGTATATATGGGTGTGTTTGTGCATGTGTATATGTTTGTGTGTATATGTTTGTGTGTTTTTGTATATGTGTGTGTTTGTGTATATGTGTGTGTTTGTGTATATATGGGTGTGTTTGTGTATATGTGTGTGTGTGTTTGTGTATATGTAGGTGTGTTTGTGTATATGTTTGTGTGTATATGTTTGTGTATGTGTTTGTGTGTTTGTGTATATATGGGTGTTTGTGTACATATGTTTGTGTATATGTTTGTGTGTATATGTGTGTGTTTGTGTGTATATGTGTGTGTTTGTGTATATGTTTGTGTGTATGTGTTTGTGTGTTTATGTGTGTGTTTGTGTAATACATGGGTGCGTGTTTATATATATGTTTGTGTGTGGTTGTTTGTGTGTGTGTGTAGGGGAGTATAAGCATCGGTATTGTTCACATTGATAACTTTTTTTTTATGTTGTTGCAGATTTTGATGTACCAATTGGACTACATCTTCGATTCGTTGGACTACTGCGTAGATCTACGTTTTTTGAAAATTTTAATAAAATGGTTAATGAGGGTTTTGTTGGGGATTTCTTATTTCAATAAAAAAAAATTGTCTTTGTTTTTTTTTTCAAACTTTATTAGTGCCTAGATAATGGTAGATGGCTGATTGACAGCGTCCATTATTAAGGAGGTACTTAGTGTTAGCCGGTGCAGAGGCTAGCACTAACCACCCATTATTACCCCGGTACCCACGACCACCAGGGGTGCCGGGAAGAGCTTGGTACGATCCAGTACCCGACCATCTGTTGTGATGGTCGGGTACTGGGGCGGCCGTAGGCTGGTATTATGAGGCTGGGAAGGGCCAAAAACAGTGTACCTTCCCACCCTTGTAATGCTAGGCTGCTGCTGCTGTGTTGTATCGGGCTGGTTATAAAAATGTGGGGGACCCCACGTCGTTTTTTTTTTAAATTAAACAATAGACGTTGGGTCCCCCACATTTTTAATAACCAGCCATATACAAGGCCGCAGCAGCCTGGCATTACACGGGTGGGAGGGGCCACTGGTTTAGTACATTCCCAGGCTAATAACACTGTGTTGTTTGTGGCTGGTTATGATAAATTGGGTGGAACCCCATGTCTTTTTAATAAAAATAATAAATAAATAAATAATAAAAAAAAATGACCTGGGGTCCCCCCCATTTTTATAACCAGCCAGATACAACACAGCAGCAGCAGCCTAGCATTACAAGGGTGGGAAGGTCCACTGTTTTTGGCCCTTCCCAGCCTCATAATACCAGCCTGCGGCCGCCCCAGAGCCCGACCATCGCAACAGATGGTCGGGTAGTGGATCATACCCAGCTCTTCCCGGCACCCCTGGTGGTGGTGTGTACCTGGGTAATAATGGTGTTTAGTGTTAGCCTCTGTACCGGCTAACACTAAGCCCCCCCTTAGTAATGGACCTTGTCACTCAGACAGCGGCCATTACTAAAGTGATAGTAATAAAACTTGAAAAGAAAAGACAAAGATATAGATAAAATATTTTATTGAAATAAAGCACCCCCAACAAAACCCTAATTAACCATTTTATTGATGAAAAAAAAGCGTCATCTAAGTAGTCCTTGAAACCGACGTAGTCCAAACACCAAACCTGTAAAAAATAAAAAATATAAAAAAATAAATGAAATAAAACATGTTGTAAGCTTAGTTTCACTTTCATGTGTGATACTGACTGTTATACCATGTATAGAAGCCTGCTGCAAAGTTGGCTTAGATACAGGGCGCCAGCAGACAGTATCATACATGGCTATATAGACATTTGTACAAACAAACATACATACATACATGCAAACATACATGCACATATACACATACAAACATGACAACATACATACAAGCGAACATACATACTAGCAAACATACATATAAGCAAACATACATACAAGCAAACATACATACAAGCAAACATACATACAAGCAAACATACATACAAACAAACATACATACAAGCAAACATACATACAAGCAAACATACATACAAGCAAACATACATACAAGCAAACATACATATACATACAAGCAAACATACATACATACATACATACAAGCAAACATACATACATACAAGCAAACATACATGCAAACATACATACATACAAGCAAACATACATACAAGCAAACATACATACAAGCAAACATACATACAAGCAAACATACATACATGCAAACATACATACATACATGCAAAAATACATACATGCAAACATACATACAAGCAAACATACATACAAGCAAACAAACATACATGCAAATATACATACTTGCATTCAACCATACATACAAACATGTACATATATACATACATGCAAACATACATACATGAAAACTTACATACATGCAAACATACATGCACATATACACATACAAACATGACAACATACATACATGAAAACATACATACAAACATACATGCAAACATACATGCAAACATACCTACATGAAAACATACATACATGAAAACACATACATGAAAACATACACACATACAAACATGACAACATACATACAAGAAAACATACATACATGCAAACATACATACATGAAAACATACATACATGAAAACATACATACATGCAAACATGCATGCACATATACATATACAAACATGCCAACATACATACACACATGAAAACATACATACAAGCAAACATACATACATACAAACATACATGCAAACATACATACATGCAAACATACATACATGCAAACATACATACATACATACATACAAGCAAACATACATGCAAACATACATACATACATGAAAACATACATACATGCAAACATACATACATGCAAATATACATACTTGCAATCAACCATACATACAAACATGTACATATATACATACATACATGAAAACTTACATACATGCAAACATGCATGCACATATACACATACAAACATGACAAGATACATACATGAAAACATACATACAAACATACATACATGCAAACATACCTACATGAAAACATACATACATGAAAACATACATACATGCAAACATACATACATGAAAACATACATACATGAAAACATACATACATGCAAACATACATGCACATACAAACATGACAACATACATACATGAAAACATACATACAAGCAAACATACATACATACAAACATACATGCAAACATACATGCAAACATACATACATGCAAACATACATACATACATACATGCAAACATACATACAAGCAAACATACATACAAGCAAACATACATGCATGCAAACATACATACATACATGCAAACATACATACATACATACATACATACATGCAAACATACATACATGAAAACATACATGCATATATACACATACAAACATGACAACATACATACAAGAAAACATACATACATACATACATACATACATGCAAACATACATGCACATATACACATACATGACAACATACATACAAAAATAAACTCACCTAAGACGTTCCCACGAAGAGCTGAACGGTCCCGTCACTTTTCTTCTCCCATTCACAATAACAGAGCGGTGGGCGCAGATGACGTAATCACGTGGGCCTGATATGATTACGTCATCTGCGCCACAACGCATTGTTACTATGAATGCGAGCGGCGCCAAGAAGAAGGAAGATGGCAAGTGACGGGACCGTTCAGAGCGCCGTTAGAACGTCTTAGGTGAGTTTATTTTTTTTATATATTTTTAGTTGTTTGCCGGGTGCTGATGCAGCACCGGTGCGGCGGATACACAAATTACATGTAGTGACAGGGGGGGGGGAGAGAGAAGTTGTTTGCCGAAACGGGGTGAATGTAATGTAGTGTAGTGTAGTGTAGTGTAGTGTAGGGTTGATGACATTCACGGTAAGTTCGTCTCAATCGGGCTTACCATGCCCGCTTGAGACGAACATTCTCCCAATGTTTCTAGAACTACAGTATCTAGCAACATCGGGAGCGCGCACACTGCAGAGCGGTGCGGCTTGATTGACATCAAGCCGCTCACGCCCCTTTTTAGAAAAGATAACCAGCACTTGCTGAGTTATCAAGTGTAAAAAAAAGGCACTTAGGAAATGAATTTTTACAATTTTTTAACAGCAAATGTTTTAAAATTCATTTCCTGCTTAGAATGTGTAAAAAAAAAAATTGGAGTCAACTTGGGACAACCCCTTTAATGAAAACCCAAAATATAGTTTCTCTGAAAATTAACACATAACACCTGCAAAGGTTTCCTAAGCCTTTACAAAGACTGGTCTGTTGCTTAGTTGTCCTAAGTCCTGTTTTCAGATGAAAGAGAATTTTGCATTTCCTTTGGAAATCATGGTCCCAGAGTCTGGAGGAAGAGTGGAGAGGCATCAATCCAAGTTGCTTGCGGTCCAGTGTGAAGTTTCCACAGTCAGTGATGGTTTGGGGAGCCATGTCATCTGCTGCTGTTGGTACACTGTGTTATATCAAGTTTTGTGTTGTTTAGCTGATTAAAGTGTGACACCATGAGTCTACAATCTTGAACTTTTACCCAATATTCGAATTTTCTGAGAGACTAAATTTTGAGTTTTCATTAACTGTTAACCATGATCATCAACACTAAAAGAAAAAAGTGCTGGAAATAGATCACTCTGTGTGTAATGAATCTATATAATATATGAGTTTCACTATTTGAATTGAATTACTGAAATAAATGAACTTTTTGATTATATTCTAATTGATTGAGAAGGACTTGTATATGTTTATTATCTCTTCATCAGGCAGAAAACATGCATCTTGCTAAATAGACCCACCAGGGTTTAACTAACATAAAAAGGCTCCTAAAAGGCATAATTTGGGTCAGTGGTTAAAACATGATATAACAATGGTTAAATGAATAAACACATTTAGACAATAGTGGAGGACATGCAGTGTGCAGGGTTAGGGTAGGGATGTTTCTGGCGATGATCTGGTTAAGTGAGTTGGTCTCACACACTGAAGCCCTCGGGGAATGGGGCCATGAGAGAAATTCTCATGACGATGATGATCCTTTCGGGAGCGATTTCAGAGGAGGCTTATTTGTTAGGCTAGTGTACCTGAATCCCTTCTATGAGTGGAACGGGAGATCGCTTAACGCGTCTCCCGTTACTATGGGTACAATAATATGCTGCAGAAGGATTAACGTCCTCGGTTGTTATGGAAACCACCAAGGAGTTACAGAAGCCTAAATAGGTCAAAAACAAAAGCAAAAAGCTTATGCTCGTAGGCATCAGCCATAGTGGTGAAGATGATAGCAGAAACTACGATGAGTTGAGTACACACTGGTTTGAAAAATTGCTTGCAGTGAGGAGGTGCTGGTGAGGGTGGAAACACTAGAGGAATGGGCGGATAGAAGGGGATATACAAAGAGGAAATACAAATGTAAATGAAGACACACTGCACAGGACTAATATCATGCGGGGTGATGTATATAATACACAATATGAGGAAAAACTTGCACTAAGTGCAAGCGGAATCGAATGAGAGCCAATAAGCAAAACTGTATATTAAAATGAACGCATAGATAGATAGATAGATAGATAGATAGATAGATAGATAGATAGATAGATGCAGATCAGCAGCACAAGATGATTTTTTCAAGCGGGTGCACGCCTCCTAGGTAACAGTCCAAGAGTGACCCCTCAATCAGGACAAAAAGAAATTGAGACAGCACTACCAAATATCAAAATGAAGATCCTTTTATTCCACGTGTGTGCAACGTTTCAGCTCGGTGTGAGCCTTTCTCAAGCTTGAGAAAGGCTCACACCGAGCTGAAACGTTGCACACACGTGGAATAAAAGGATCTTCGTTTTGATATTTGGTAGTGCTGTCTCAATTTCTTTTTGTCCTATATAGATAGATAAATATATATATAACATAGCAAAATCGAATGAGAGCTGAAACACTGGACTAGTAAAAATATATATACCAAATATAGATGCATGCAGATAAAGGAATCCAATAACATAGAGATGATAGATTCTTGTGAGGGGAAAACAAATCTGTACATATATTTGCTGATATCCAAAAATATGTGCACGCTCAGGGTACATCCCGAAAAATAATAAAAGCATGAAAATAATGGAAAAATAAATGTATATATATATATATATATATATATATATAGAAATGCAAAAATAGGCAGCACACCATAGATTAAGTGAAAAAAAGAGGGTACTTTATTGGCCCCAAGCACTTGGGGCCAATAAAGTACCCTCTTTTTTTCACTTAATCTATGGTGTGCTGCCTATTTTTGCATTTCTGTTGATATTGAGAGCTTGGTCTGCTCCCTGGGACCTGCACCCACATCTTCTTATTCACCGGTGCTGCTGGATTTTGTTTTTTGTTTTGTTTTGTGTCTATATATATATATATATACATATATATATATATATATATATATATATATATATATATATACATATATATATATATATATATTTTTTTTTTTATATATATATATATATATATATATACACCATGTTCCAAATTATTATGCACATTGGATTAAAGTGTCAAACATTTAATTATTAGTTTTTCAACTAAACTCATGGATGGTATTGTGTCTTAGGCTGGGTTCACACGACCTATTTTCAGACGTAAACGAGGCTTATTATGCCTCGTTTTACGTCTGAAAATAGGGCTACAATACGTCGGCAAACATCTGCCCATTCATTTGAATGGGTTTGCCGACGTACTGTGCAGACAACCTGTCATTTACGCGTCGTCGTTTGACAGCTGTCAAACGACGACGCGTAAAAATACAGCCTCGTCAAAAGAAGTGCAGGACACTTCTTTCAGACGTAATTTGAGCCGTACTTCATTGAACTCAATGAAGCACAGCTCAAAATTTACGGCTGTCAGAGAAGCCTCGCAAAATGCGAGGAGGAGGAATTACGGCTGAAACGAGGCAGCTGTTTTCTCCTGAAAACAGTCTGTCATTTCAGCCGTAAAAGCCTCTCATCGTGTGCACATACCCTTAGGGCTCTTTGGACCATTGTAATCAATCTCAGACACCTGTGATAATTAGTTTGCCAGGTGTGCCCAATCAAAGGAAAACTACTTAAGAAGGACGTTCCACATTATTAAGCCGGCCACAGTTTTCAAGCAATATGGGAAAGAAAAAGGATCTCTCTGCTGCCGAAAAGCATGAAATAGTGCAATACCTTGGACAAGGTATGAAAACATTGGATGTTTCAAGAAAACTTAAGCGTGATCATTGTACTGTGAAAAGATTTGTGGCTGATTCAGAGCAAAGACGGCTTCGTTCAGATAATTGCAAAATGAGGAAGGTTTCTGCCAGACAAATTAATAGGATTAGGAGAGCAGCTGCTAAAATGCCATTGCAAAGCAGCAAACAGGTATTTGAAGCCGCTGGTGCCTGTGGAGTCAAGCGAACCTCAAGGTGTAGGATCCTCCAGAGGTTTGCAAGTGTGCATAAAGCTATTATTCGGCCACCTCTAAACAATGCTCACAAGCAGAAATGGTTGCAGTGGGCTCAGAAATACATGAAGACTAATTTTCAAACCGTGTTGTTTACTGATGAGTGCCGTGCAACCCTGGATGGTCCAGATGGATGGAGTAGTGGATAGTTCGTGAATGGCCACCATTTCCCAACAAGGCTGCGACGTCAGCAAGGAGGTGGCAGAGTCATGTTTTGGGCTGGAATCATGGGGAGAGAGCTGGTAGGCCCCTTTCGGGTCCCTGACAGTGTGAAAATGACCTCTGCAAAGTACGTAGAGTTTATGACTGACCACTTTCTTCCGTGGTACAAAAAGAAGAACCGTGCCTTCCGTAGCAAAATTATCTTCATGCATGACAATGCACCATCTCATGCTGCAAAGAATACCTCTGTGTCATTGGCTGCTATGGGCATAAAAGGAGAGAAACTCATGGTGTGGCCCCCATGTTCCCTTGACCTCAACCCTATTGAGAACATTTGGAGCATCCTCAAGCAAAATATCTATGAGAGTGGGAGGCAGTTCACATCAAAACAGAAGCTCTGTGAGGCTATTCTGACATCCTGCAAAGATATTCAAGCAGAAACTGTCCAAATACTCACAAATTCAATGGATGCAAGAATTGTGAAGGTGATATCAAAGAAGGGGTCCTATGTTAACATGTAACTTGGCCTGTTAAGTTTTTTTTGATTGAAAGAGCTTTTGATTTCTGTAAATATGACCTCCTGATGCTGCAAATTCATCAAATTACCATTTTAGTTCTCTTTACAACCTTTAAAATGTTTTGATCTCTGTTATAATGCATAATAATGTGAAACAGTGCATTTTGAGTTTTTTACTTCTAAAAAAAAAATCTGTTATCATTAGGAGATTTGTTCAATAAAATTTGCATTATACTCCAACGGTTAATGGCTTGAAGATTACACTGACTGTCATTTGCATCGACTATTTAGGAAAATCACATTTGCATAATAATTTGTAATGCGGTGTATATATATATATATATATATATATATCACATGTACAAGACTAAAATGTAAAATATTCGTGACTGAGTATTAAAATAAAAGAAACGATGACGTTAACTCAAGTCATGCCTGCTGTGTTAGAACTTAAATTATAGTTTCTACTATTTTATTAAGGCCATTCGGTTTAAAGGTATCTAATTTATACATCCAAAAGACCTCCTTTTTGCACAAATTCAAAGCTGTTATTACTAGTGGGATCTATTCCATCAATTTGTGTAATGGAAAAGCATCTGAAGACCCCCTAAGCTGGGTGACGCAATGCCTAGAGACGCTGTGTTGCATGAAATTGTTAACACACTTGGACCTGTGTTTGTTTAAACAGCAATGTAGGGACTGAGTGGTTCTGATATTGAAGAGCTTCCTTCAATATCAAATATCATCTCAACTGCAAATCCTCCAATGTTATTTATCTTATCAACTGTATCTGCAATGAACAATACGTAGGCAGAACCACTCAGTCCCTACATTTAAACAAAAACAGGTCCAACTGTGTGAACAATTTAATGCAACACTATAAACCGCAATAAAATTGTCTACTGGGACCACAGGGCTGGATATTGCGCCATGCATGGACACCTGCCATTCATCTGAGAACCCTGAAATTCAGAAAAGGGGGCATATTTTAAAAACCTTTGCCTTGGGCCCCAGGATAGCTTGTCCGGCCCCTAGGTAAACAGATGGATGCCGGTGGTAACAAACAGCCTGCTTAACCCCTTCCCAACATTTATCGTAAGTATACATCATGGAAAGCCAGTGCTTTCCTTAAAATGTTGCATACTTACGACAAACAGGGAAGCAGTTACAAAGTAAAGATGGCTACCTTTCCTAACAGCAGGCCATCTTTACACAATGCCCAGGGGGATGTCGCACCCCCCCTGCATTGACGATCGCTGCGATTGACCGGTCAATTCAGAGTTGCAGGTACAAGAGCTTCTAATTAGCAATGAGAAAGTCCCCAATTTATAACTTTGGCACATTATGCAATGTGAACTAGCCAAATGAGCGTACGTATTGTTTATGTGATCCCCCCCACCCCCGAAACCTGGAGTGGCCATCCCCAGACCTTGAGAGAATCAAAATCACAAGACTTAGTGCAGAACAATGCTGGCTCTACGCCCAGACAACCCTCAACTTGTTTGAAACAAATGATATAGCAACATTACTAAGAAGAGTGACCTTGAACATTTATAGAAATTAATTTAGTCACAGCAGCATTATATAACAGACAACATGGAGTCTAAGTAATCAATCAACCAATCGCATTTCCAATATACTTGGAAGTCTGAAACAAAAGGAATAACGTGAAGTTTCAGGGTATACCTGAATCTATCATAAACTCTGCACTTAACCCCTTTCTTCGGAAACGTATTTTATCGCTTCTATCCTCCTCTCAACCTTATGATCTTATAATAGAAAGAGTGCACGGACTTCCGAAGGCTAAATATCTTCTGAATGACGTTCCTAGATGTGTAATTGCGCGCATCCATTTCTTCCATGTAAAGTAGTCATTATGCTAGCAGCGAGATGCAAGAAGGAATTACCCACTCCTTTTGAGGGAATCCAGCTTTTCGCAGATCTATCTCACGCCACCATACAGGGGGAAAGAATTTGATCACATTACTCAGGTCTTGAGAAACAACAAAATCACATAATCACATACAGAACGGGATTCCCCACAAAGCTTCTTGTTCACAGAGATGGCTCTACACATGTCATTACTAGTCCAGCCGACAGTGCTAGCATGATAAAAAGCTGGGGATTACCGCTTTCAAACTCCTGCAATTAACATGGCCTGAAATCCCTTCAAAATTGGATACAAGGACTAGCCCCAGTGAGGTATTGTGCTTCCTATTTTCCTTTTTCTAAGAGGTTGTTTCAGTTCTCAGACAGACTCTCTGTACCCACATTTGTGTGACTGCGCTGCAGATTACTTACGTTGCAATTATTTTTATATTTATTTTGTCCAAGGACTTGGCAAAGAGCCGCATGTTGTGTTACTATTGTATTGTTTCCCCATAATGAGGTGTAAAACTTTCTTGTACTTCTATATTCAATCACATATCTGGTTTATGAATACTTACCAATTCAGTTCTGTAAACATTCCTACTTTACTATTAATGACCATTAAGGTAACCACCTTGAATACCAAGGGTCTTAACTCCTCTTTTAAAAGGGCCTCTATATAGATGGATGATTTACTCTCTAAGGCTGGGTTCACACAACCTATTCCTATTTTCAGACGTAAACGAGGCGTATAATGCCTCGTTTTACATCTGAAAATATGGCTACAATACGTCGGCCAACATCTGCCCATTCATTTGAATGGGTTTGCCGACGTACTGTGCAAACGACCTGTAATTTACGCGTCGTCGTTTGACAGCTGTCAAACGACGACGCGTAAATTGACTGCCTCAGCAAAGAAGAGCAGGACACTTCTTTGCTACGTAATTTGAGCCGTTCTTCATTGAACTCAATGAAGAGCAGCTCAAGATTTACGAGCGTCACAGACGCCTCGCATAATACGAAGAGGAGCTTTTACATCTGAAACGAGGCAGCTGTTTTCTCCTGAAAACAGTCTGTCTTTTCACACGTAAAAGCCTCTCATCGTGTGCACATACCCTAATACAGATATATTGTGCCTGCAGGAGACTCATTGTTTCAAAAACAAATGGCCAGTTCTGATCATAAAAAAGCAGGGGTTCTTATTGCGTTGAAAGATTCAATCTCATGCCAACATTTAGACTCTGTTATTGATGTAAGGGGGAGATTTCTTGCCCTGTTGTGTTAAACAATTGCCCTATAATGATTGTGAATATATATGCTTCTTGAACAGAACAATACATATATGTGGTGATTTCACTATAATTCCGGACAATCAATGGGACACTACTAACCTGGGTAGGAGGTGTCCCTTTATTCTGTTACATTGCTTACATAAAGAAGACCTGTATGACGCATTCAGATGTTTGAACTCTTCCTCTAGGGAATACAACTTCTACTCTCCAAGACACAAGTTCTTTTCAAGGATCAACCAGTTTCTGGTGGACAGAGTTACCCTACAGAGTGTCAAGTCCTCCGAGGTTGGCCTAACAGTATGGTCTGATCAGGCACAAAAACAACTGAAATCTAAAATTTCTCTTCTGGTATCCCCAGACTCGAAATCAAAGATATGTGACCAACAAAACATTGCTGATAGCTTTAGCTCCTTCTACTCGAGACTCTATAATCTAAAAGATGATGCATCAACGCCACAACCCTAGGAGGATTTGATAGCTCAGTTCTTGGAGTCAGTCCAGCTGACCATTCTTGCCCATGAACAATTGACTTTATTAAATGCTCCCGTCACTAGTGAGGAGATTTTTAAGGTAACTTTAAAAAAATTACTAAAATGAATAAAGCCCCGGGGCCTGATGGCTTCTCTAACGAGTATTATAAAAACTTTGAATCTGTTCTCTCCCCACATATGACTGCCATGTCTTCGGGTGCACTACCACAAGAAATGTTACAAGCAACTATTGTCACCATAACCAAACTGGTGAAAACTCCAACTACACCTGCTAATTTCAGGTCAATCTCCCTACTAAACAGCTACACAAAAATGTATTCAAAAATCCTAGCTCAACGTCTACTGCTAATATTACCCACTATTGTCCACTCTGATTAGGTGGGTTTCACTAAGGGAAGACAGGCCTCATATGGCACAAGACTAGTCACTATTCTTATGACTAGGATGAAAAGGGGAGGAATGTCTTCTTTGTTTCTAAAATTGGATGCAATTGTAGAAGGCATTCGATAGAATCCACTGGGAATTTGCATTCTCTACTCTGACCAAGTTTGGTTTCTTGGGAAACATTTTAAACTCTCTCCGGGGACTTTATTCAATTCCGTCGGCAAGAGTTCTAGCTAATGGATGTCTCTCCACTCACTCCTTTTCAAATTACTAAGGGGACCCGCCAAGGGTGCCCACTATCGCCTCTCTTATTCACATTGGGGATTGAACCTATAGCAGTATCGATTATATCAAACCCCATTATTAGGGATATCCAGATGGGATTCCGCTAGTACAAAATTGGCCTATTTGCAGACGATATTATATTGATGATCACGGACCCACTTTTATCCCTTAGAGAAATCTCAAACAGTCTATAAAATTTTGGGAAAGTTTCCTATTACAAAAGTAAGGAATCTAAGTCACAACTCCTAAATCTATTCCTTACCTGGGGATAAAACTTTGTTCCTCCCTAACAAAATTAGCAAATATAAACTTACTCCCTTTACTAACAAATCTGCTGGTAGAATTAAATAGGGGTCGCATGGTATGTTATAAAATGCAAATTTTACAGAAAATATTGTATTTTTTCCGCACTCTTACTATACCTATTGATAATCCGATCCTACTGAAATTAAAAAAAACAATTAAAGTGTGGCTAAACGTTCGACAAACTTCTGACATGTCATAGTGACACGTCAGACGTTTGGATTGGTGAGGGTCCGAGCACTGAGACCCCCACCAATCGCTAGAACGAAGCAGCTCAAGTACTCGTGTGAGCACTCAGCTTTTTCCAGAAAGTGTCACGTAGGGTTCATGGACCCACTGGGCTGTACCGCCTTGGCGGTATGGCAGCTGGCCAACAGGGCATAGGTAACAGTCTATAGTTTGTATAGGGTACCTGTGGCAGCTCGGAGAATAGCAAGGCAGGCTCGGCTGGGACTAGGCAGCAGGTAGACGTCAGGCGTGGAGTAGTAGGACAGGCGTGGAATATAGCACAGCACGACTACAACACAGCACGACACTTGACCAGTATAGCGCGGGATACAGGATACAGGAACAGGGTACACTGGGAACTGGGAGACACTAGGAGACCATTTGCATAGACAAACTTTGGGTACGACAACAACACTCAGGCAAAGATCAGAAGGACAGTGGGCCTCTTATAGTCCAGCAAAATCATGTGAGTTGATGATGATGATGATTGTTTTCATGTGCGTGCGATGGCCCTTCAAGAGCGGGCACGAGCCTGCGCGCGCACCCTACAGAACACAGCAGACCGTAGCGGAAGTGAGCGCTGGCTACTCCTAGGAAGTAGATGGGCACCAGCGCTCACAGATCCATGGCTGAGAGCGTCGGGAGGTAAGTAAACCCGATGACCTACGGCCACGCACACTACACCGATGTTTCGGAGTACGGGCTCATAGACTTTGTATTGAGTCAGTACACCGATACATTAATTTCTGGAAAAAGCCGAATAGACACGAAGCAGCTGAGCACTCACACGAGCACTTCAGCTGCTTCGTTCTAGCGATTGGTGGGGGTCTCAGTGCTCGGACTCCCACCAATCCAAACATCTGACATGTCACTATGGAACAGAGACGAACTTAAACCATTTGCAACTGTAACATTACCATTGAAATCAAATGCCATACAAACTGAAAGCTATGGTTTGATTTCTGTTTATGGGTTCCCCTGATGGAAAGGTCTGACAGAAGCCATTAATGGAACCCTCGACGCAGATGTGAACAGGCCATGATTCAGCATTTTGGGCCCCACTTTTAACTTTGCCCAAGGCCACACTTTGTCTAAAACCGGCCCTGCACACTCCATGTCCTGTACACATTATATGGGCAGCACCAAGCTGTAACTCATGCAGCACAGCCTTTTTAACAAGTAGTCATTAATGCAAAATTCTTGAAACGGATAGGAGTTATGAATAGGGCTAATCACTCTTTGCATGGAAAGTGCGTAAACTGTATAATGCACTTTCTTATCATTTGGATCTTAAAGGGGTTTTCCGAGTTAAAATGTGTATGTGTTAATGCTTTTAACTTATGAATGTAAATACATTTGTAATGTACTTACTGTTTCCAAATTGGCCCCGCTTCCCTGCTGATCTCGGACCGCGCATGCGCGTTACTGGCTCTATATCGCACATGCGCGGTCCCTGCTGTTCTTTCAAAAACAGCGTGGACCGTGCATGTGCGTTACTGGCTGTATAACAGAACAGCCCATACTGTGACATGTTGTATACCCGGACGTTGATTGATGATCAACACAGCGACCAGAGAGGGACATCACCTGTCATGTACCCCAAGGCAGCATCTTGAAACGGGGTCAATTTGGAAACTGTAAGTACATTGCAAATGCATTTACATTCAAAAGTTAAAAACATTAACACATACACATTTTAACTCAGAAAACCCCTTTAAGTGAAGATCTCAGGGACCACACTGTATGGAGGCATAGGTTTTTCTTCACGTTTAATTCTTATGTTGTAAATGAAATCTGAACTATTATAAAAATATTTTTTTGTAATCTAATTAATATAATAATTTACATTTGGGGAAGGATAACAAATAAAGGGTATAAGAATTAAATAATATGTTGTGTCTAGAACATTTTTCCTGCAGTATTGGATTTGGTGTTTTTGTGTACAGTAATTTTAATAACATTATGGTTTTTTCCCAAAATAGCATTACTTAGGCTGGGTTCACACAGAGTTTTTCGCAGGCGGAAAATCTGCCTCAAAATTCTGCCCATGGCCATTAAGCGCCGCGGGAAAAAAACGCAAAATACGCTTTCTCTGCCTCCTATTGATGTCAATGGGAGGTAAGAGGCGTAAATGCCCAAAGATAGGACATGTCCCTTCTTTTTCCGGTGAGCCGGTATTTTAAATCAATGGGAGGCATTTTCGGAAGTTTTTTGGCGCATTTTCCGACGTGGTTTTTGCGTCAAAAATCTCTGTATGAACTCCCCCTATGAGTGAGAAAGAAGAAGGTGAATTATGCATATGTTATGTGGCCTCAGGATATTCATTTGTCGCACATAAATATCAATTGTAGTCAGTCAGGCACGTAATATTCTTGATGTTAGTCAATGCCCCTGCCCCTGAATTTCACAATCCAGCAATTTATCATTCTAGGCCTCATACAGCCTGCGTCCACCTTCTGTCCCAATCTGATGAATCATCTGCAGGTGTAGCAAGTGAATTTAGATGCTCAGATAACTTAGTTCTTGAGGGAGGTGAATAACCGGAAGAAAGTGTTTGGGATATGAATAGTCTGGGTGTGCTTAAAAAAAAAGGATGGTAGTCATCTTGAAAATATTGCAGGATCCAACTCAAGAGAATTTGCCTGAGGTCTATTTTAAATTGATGTAAAAACACTTGGTGCAGCAGAGATCTTGGAGTACGTGCGTGTCTAAGTATTTATTTAGAAAAAAAACGTCATTTTAGATTTTAAATAGAACTAAAGGATTGCCATGTTTTGTCTCCTATATCTTGTACAAATAATTTATCAAAAATTACCATATTGTTAACCATATTTTTCCATTGTGCAAATGTGGGAGTCTTGTGGTACATTTAGCATTTTGCAAAGTCTAGAAAGTTTGGGGTATGTCCCAAAATGCAAACTATTGTATCAATTGATAAATTACATCCATATAAATTATTAATAAATATATATCTTGCCAATACTCTTTTCACTTGGAGAAGCACCAAAGATGGTGCACTAAATCAGCATCCAACATCAAATATTTAGGGTATTTAGATGATTCCCTATGTTGAATTTGAAATAAAAATGTTAGGGTATAGTAGAGGGTGGGCCATTTATATGGATACACCTAAATAAAATGGGAATGGTTGGTGATATTAACTTCCTGTTTGTGGCACATTAGTATATGGGAGGGGGGAAACTTTTGAAGCTGGGTGTTGACCATGGTGGCCATTTTGAAGTCGGACATTTTGTATCCAACTTTAGTTTTTTCAATTCGAAGAGGGTCATGTGACACATCAAACTTATCGAGAATTTCACAAGAAAAACAATGGTGTGCTTGGTTTTAACGTAGTAATCAAGTATACATTTTAGAAATGAAACCTTTCCAATACATTCAAATTACTTATATTCTTTTCCACCTTCAGTGCATGAGCTAGTACTGTATCTACATTTTTGACTATGTTTTAATAGAAATAATATGAGATTCAAAACTCCTAATCCTTCTTAAATCCACAACTTTTGCTACTCTATTATTAGTCATTTTAATCCAAAGTGACATATCTGGAATATTCACAACTTCCGAAAGAAACAGTTATTCCATAGAAGCGTGACGTTAGCATTTTTTCTTGTTGCCTAAGACCAAACTTTATGTGACATTTAAAGTCAGTTTCCCATCTTGGACATTTATGGCATATTCACAAGATATGCCATTAGTGTCTGATAGATGCGGGTCCTACCTCTGGGACCCATACCTATTTCTAAAACTCGGCCCCTGGACGCTGTCCTACCTTCTCTCTCCCTCGCTGCTCTCCGGCTACTGACTGATAAGGTGGTTGAGAATACAGAAACAGATGGAGGCAAGAGTGTCAGGGAGGCTAGTCTTGTTCTGGCACAAACCCAAACAAGCTTACCAAGTTGGGGAATGAGGTGGTAGCACTCTTCAGCAAGAAAATTCCTCGGACATCCAGGAAAATATGTGCTCCAGTAAGGAGAGGTATAGATATGCAGGGGAGGCCAGATAGGTGCAGGTAGTGGTATATTCAATTATGAGGGGAATTTAAAGGGAAATCTGTTACAAAGACTGGTATTGTTGAACAGTGTTTCTTTCTGGCTCTTGAATTTGACATAATGTGCATCAAGTTGAGAGATTACTAGGAGGTGTTGAGAGGACCCAGCTGTCGTGGAGCACATTGGCACCAACGACAAAGTTAGAGGTAGGTGGAAGGTCCTTAAAAATTATTTCAGGGACTTTGGTCATAAGCTTAGGGCAAGAACCTCAAATGTAGTATTTTAGAAAATAAAAAAAACTACCTGTACCACGTGCCACTCCAGAGAGGCAGTGGCAAACTAAGGAGTGGTGTAGGAAGAAGGGATTTGGGTTATTGAGAACTAGGCCGACTTCTCTGTTGGCTACAGGCTCTTTGGTAGGGATGAGCTGCACTTAAATGGGGAGGGTGCTTCTATGCTTTGGGGGAAGATGACTTGGAGGTTGGAGGAGTGTTTAAACTAGGGATCGGGTGGGAAGGTAACTGCACATGTAGGAGGTAAGATAGTGTAGACAGAGAACTGGGGCTTATTAATGAAACTGGGTGTGGAATGGAGTGAGAGAGTAGAAAAATGATTAAGGATAAGTCTAAATTCAAAAACTACCAAAAATCTCTAAATTGTATGCAAACCAAGCCTGACAAATAAAATCAGTCAACTGGAATTAATAATGTCAGATGAAAAGTATGACATAGTGGGGATAACTGAGACATGGCTGAGGCTAGCTATGACAGGGCGGCTAACATACAGGGTTAAAGTCTGTGCAGAAAGGATCGAAGAAATGGAAAAGGGGAGGAGTTTGCCTTTATGTAAAGTCCTGTCTAAAGTCCACACTACGAAACAATATATGTTAGGAAAATTATCATGTGGAGTTTCTATGGGTAAAAATCATAGATTTTCCTGAAATTCGTTTTGGTCCAATTCTATCGAACCGGCTGTGAGATTCAATTCAGTTAAAATAAATTGAAAAGTGCCCCGATTACAGTATAAAGTCTTGTATGACACCATGACTTCTAGGACTGTATCTATATCTCTTCAAGATCTTTAATGCTTAAGACACCATTAGTTATGTCAAAGTGACAGCAACAAATATGGCTATGGGTAAACGGATGGTAGCCTGTGGTAACAAACAGCCTTTTTAACCCCTTCCTTCCGCAGCCACTTTTTGACCAAACGACAGAGCCTCATTTTTAAAATCAGACATGCTAATATATGTGGTAATAACTTTGTAATGATTTTACCTATCCAAGTGGTTCTGAGACTGTTTTCTCATGACATATTGTACTTTATGTTAGTAAAAACATTTGGTCGATAAATTAAATATTTTTTTGTGAAAAACACCAAAATGTAGAGAAAATTTGCAAAAATTTGATTTTTTTTTTAAATTCAAATGTACCTGCTTGTAAGACAGATAGTTATACCACACAAAATAGTTACTAGCTAACATTTTCCATATGTCTACTTTATGCAGGCATCATTTTTTGAACATCCTTTTATTTTTCTAGGACGTTACAAGGCTTATATGTTCAGCAGCAATTTCTCACATTTTCAAGAAAATTTCAAAAGCTTATTTTTTTAAGGAACAGTTTATTTCTGAAGTGGCTTTGAGGGTGTAATATATTAGGAATCCCCACAATTCACCCCATTTTAAAAACTGCACCCTAAAGTATTTTAAACAGCATTTAGAAAGTTTCTTAACCCTTTAGGCATTTCATTTCATTAAAGCAAAGTGTAAGAGAAATTTCATTTTTTTGCAGAAATTCCATTTTAATAAATTTTTCCTGTAATACTCAAGGTTTTACCAGAAGAACACAACATAATATTTATTGCCCGGATTCTTCCGTTTTTAGAAATATCCCACATGTGGCCCTAGGGTGCTAATGGACTGAAACAAAGGCCCCAGAAGCAAAGGAGCACCTAATGGATATTAGGGCCTTCCTTTTCTTATATTATATTTCAGGCACTATGTCAGGTTAGACGAGATCTTGTAGTGCCAAAACAAAAGAAACACCCCAAAAAAGACCCCATTTTGAAAACTACACCCCTTGAGGAATTCATCTAGGGGTGTAGTGACCACACAGGTGTTCCATAGATTTTATTAGAATTAGACAGATAAAATGAAAAAAACAAAATTGTTTCCACTAAGACGTAACTTTAGCTAAAAAAATTTAATTTTCTCATCCAACAAAGGAGAAAAAGCACTGCAACGTTTATAAAGCAACTTCTCCAGAGTATGAAAATACCCCATATGTGGTAGTTAGGGGCAGTAGAAAGGGGTCAAAGAAAAGGAAGGCCAATCCTGTTTCTGATATTCCAAGCAAAATTGCCAAGTTGGGTAAAGATGCGAGGGTGTCGGTCTCAGAAATGGCAGCCCTAGTGGATACTGATCTCTCTAACAGCCAGGAGAACAGCCCAGCTAGTAGTCGGCGGGATGGAAATGCAGGTGAAGCAAGACAATTGGTATTTGTAGGGGATTCTATAATCAGGAAGACGGATAGAATAATTTGTCGCCAAGACCGCCTCAACCAAATGGTTTGCTGTCTCCCTGGTGCCAGAGTTCGGCATGTGGTGGAACGGGTGGATAAATTACAGGGAGGGGCTGGTGATGATCCAGCTGTTGTGGTCTATGTGGGTACCAACGACAGAATAAATGGTAGGTGGAGGAGCCTTAAGAATAATTTTAAAGAACTAGGCTACGAGCTGAAGGGAAGGACCTCCAAGGTTGTATTCTCAGGAATACTGCCTGTGCCATGCACATCATAAGAAAGACAGCGGGAGCTCAGGGAGTTAAATGCATGGCTTAAGTCTTGGTGTAGAGGAGAAGGCTTTGGGTTCCTAGAGCACAGGGCTGACTTTTCATTGGGGTACAAACTGTATTCTGCAGATGATTTACACCTAAATGGAAGAAGATCCGCTGTGCTGGGGGAGAGAATTCTAGCTGGGATGGCAGAGTATTTCAACTAGGGCTGAGGAGGGAGGTCAATGTAGAAAATAAAGGGATAGTCAGGTTAGAGAGGGGTCAGACTATATTGGTGGCGGTAGAAACAAACTGTGGGGAGAGGAATAGACAACAGGATAGGGAGTTCCATTTGTTACAAAACAGCAATGAAAATGAAAATAAAAATGCCCAAATAATGTCAAATAATCACATTTCTGATAATGAAAGTGAAAAACTGAAAGGCATGTTAAAGTGTATGTTCACAAATGCCAGAAGTCTGGCAAGCAAAATGGGAGAGCTGGAGGCCTTGATACTAGAGGAACATATTGATATAGATGGTGTTGCTGAAACAAGGCTAGACTCTTCACATGACTGGGCTGTAAATCTACAGGGTTTTACACTTTTTCGGAAAGACAGGACAAATAGGAAAGGCGGTGATGTATGTCTGTATGTGAGAAGTGATATGAAGGCGAGTGAGAAAGAGACATTGGAGGGTGAAATTGTGAGGAGGTTGAAACCTTGTGGGTGGAATTAGAAAGGGAGGTAAACACTGAAAAATTACTTTTGGTGTAATCTATATACCCAATATTACTGAGGAGATGGAAGGCCAGCTATATAAACAGATGGAGTAGGCAGCACAGGGGGGAACTGTAGTGATAATGGGAGATTTTATTAACGGGATATTAATTGGTGTCATGGTTCGGCTTCAACTGCAAAGGGGAGACATTTCTTCAACTTTTTGCAGGAAAATGTTATGGGCCAGTTTGTGGAAGACCCGACCAGAGGTGAAGTTCTGCTGGATCTGGTCATTTCTAATAATGCAGAGCTTGTTGGGAATGTCAATGTTCGTGAAAACCTTGGTAACAGTGATCACTATATAGTTACATTTTACCTATACTGTAAAAAACAAACGCAGGCTGGGAGGGCAAAAATACTTAATTTTAAGAAGGCCAATTTCCCCAAGATGAGGGCTGCAATTCAGGATATACACTGGGAAGAACTAATGTCAAATAATGGTACAAATCATAAATGGGAGATTTTCAAAATGTATTCCTATAGGTAACAAGTATAAACGACAAAAATTAAGCCCCACATAGCTTACACCTTCTGTAAAAAGGGCAATACATGACAAAAAAAAAGGGAATTTAAAAAATACAAATCTGAGGGTACATCTGTAGCCTTTTTAAATTATAAAGAGCGTAATAAAATCTGTAAAAATGTAATAAAATTAGCAAAAATACAAAATGAAAGGCAGGTGGCCAAGGATAGTAAAACAAATCCCAAAAAATTCTTCAAGTGTATAAATGCAAAAAAGCCAAGGTCTGAACTTGTAGGACCCTTAGGTAGGGGTAATGGGCAGTTGGTCACAGGGGATAAAGAGAAGGCAGAGTTATTAAATGGGTTCTTTAGCTCTGTATATATAACAGAAGAAAGAACAGCTGATGTAGCCAGTGCCAGTGCGGTTAATATATCAGTTGATATACTGAATTGGATGAATGTAGATATGGTCCAAGCTAAATAAAATAAAATAAATGTGCACAAGGCCCCGGAACCAGATGGGTTACACCCTAGAGTTTTTAAAGAGCTTAGTTCATTTATTTCAGTCCCCCTTTTCATAATATTCAGAGATTCTCTAGAGACTGGTGTAGTGCCAAGGGATTAGCGCAGGGCAAATGTGGTGCCTATTTTCAAAAAGTGCTCTAGGTCTTCCACGGGTAATTATAGACCAGTAAGTTTAACATCCATCGTCGGTAAAATGTATGAGGGGCTATTGAGGGAATATATACAGGATTACGTGACAAAAAATAGTATTATAAGTGACAGTCAGCACCTGATTTGTTTTTAAGAAGAGGTGAGCAGAAGCCTAGACAGAGGGGCCGCTGTGGATATAGTGTTTTTGGACTTTGCTGTAATGTCGCGGTAGGGAGACAGACAGGTGAGCCCTAATCTACCCGCCACTCTGTCCCTGCCTACTTGCACGGCCCGTCCTAGGCGACGGCGTACAACTGGGCGACGGTCCCTACGCTCAATATGTGCACGACAGACAAAACAAGACAAGGGTACACAGAAGCAAAGGGAAGTGGGGCAGTTGCCCACGGCAACACCGTAGCAACAAGAGTAGTGGACGAGCCGAGTCAAACCAGGAGAGTACGTGGTAGCAAAAGCAGAGCAGGAGAATAGTCAGTCAAGCCAGGGTCAATATGAAGAAGAGGTCAATGGTAATAGCAGGAACAGCAGAGCCAGGAAACAAGAGAATCACAGGCAAAGGACACGCAGCAAATGAAGGTATAAATAGACGAAGGGCAAGAGCTAGAACCGTCTGGCCAGGCTGTGATAGGTTCTCCCACTCCTCAGCCTACCAGCTTGAGTGGTAGCAGATCGAGACACTCTAGCAGACCTAGGAACAGATGCAGGCTGATTAACCACGGACGTCCACACAGAAGCAGTGTCTGGCAAATCCTTTACATTTGCAAAGGCATTTTACACTGTTCATCACAGACGTCTAATGAGTAAATTAAGGACTATAGGTTTAGATAGTATAGTTTGCAATTGTATTGAGAATTGGCTCAAGGACCGTATCCAGAGAGTTGTGGTCAATGATTCCTATTCTGAATGGTCCTCGGTTATAAGTGGTGTACCCCAGGGTTCAGTGCTGGTGTAAAGGATCTGCCAGGCACTGCGGGGTTAACTCCCAGAACTTATCAGTCAGCACCTGAGAATACATCCCTGAGACTGACTCCTGCTTCCACCATTCAGGCTGGCAGGCTTAGGAGTGGGAGAGCCTATCGTAACCTGGCCAGACTCAGCTAGCTCCCGCCCTCGGTCTATTTAAGCCTGCACTTCCTGTCCCTCGGTGCTTGTTATTGCTTTGGTTTCCTTCCTTGTGGTTCCTGGCCCAGCTACAGCTCCTGCTATTTTTGATCCTGCTCCATACCGACCCTGGCTTACCGACTACTCTTCTGCTTTTCGTTTTGTACCTCGCACACTCCTGGCTTGACTCGGCTCGTTCACCACTCTGGTTGCTCACGGTGTTGCCGTGGGCAACGGCCCCTTTTCCTTGCTTGTGTTCCTTGTATGTTTGTCGTGTTTGTCGTGCACTTACTGAGCGCAGGGACCGCCGCCCAGTTGTACCCCGTCGCCTAGGGCGGGTCGTTGCAAGTAGGCAGGGACAGAGTGGCGGGTAGATTAGGGCTCACATGTCCGTCTCCTTACCCCCTGCCGTTACATAATAACAAGCCAATGGCCAAACGGAGAGGACTAATCAGTCCCTAGAACAATACTTAAGGTGTTTTGTCTCTGACTGTCAATTTGATTGGGTCTCTTTCATTCCCCTCGCCGAATTTTCCCTTAATAACCGGGTCAGTAACTCGTCTGGGGTCTCTCCTTTTTTTTGTAATTTTGGGTTTAATCCACGGTTCTCCTCCGTTTCACCTGGTAGTTCCAACAATCCTGAGGTAGAGGTCGTTCATCGGGAACTGTGCACAGTCTGGGCCCAGGTTCAGAAAAACCTAGAGGTGTCCCAGAGCGTACAAAAAACTCAGGCTGATAAAAAACGTTCTGCTAACCCCCTGTTTATGGTCGGGGATCTGGTGTGGTTGTCATCTAGGAACTTGCGTCTCAAGGTTCCGTCCAAGAAGTTTGCTCCCCGGTTTATTGGGCCGTATAAGGTCATTGAGGTCCTCAATCCTGTCTCCTTCCGGCTGGAGTTACCCCCGTCTTTTCGGATACACGACGTGTTTCATGCCTCCCTCCTCAAACGCTGCTCCCCGTCCTTGGCTCCCTCGAGGAGACCTCCTGTTCCCATCCTCACCCCGGAGGGGGTGGAATTCGAGGTGGCCAGGATTGTGGACAGCAAGATGGTCCAAGGCTCCCTCCAGTACCTGGTCCATTGGAGAGGATACGGGCCCGAGGAGAGGACTTGGGTACCCGCCCGGGATGTTCACGCTGGGGTATTGGTCAGGAGGTTCCACCTGCGTTTCCCCAGTAAGCCAGGTCCACTTAGAAAGGGTCCGATGGCCCCTCATAAAAGGGGGGGTACTGTAAAGGATCTGCCAGGCACTGCGGGGTTAACTCCCAGAACTTATCAGTCAGCACCTGAGAATACATCCCTGAGACTGACTCCTGCTTCCACCATTCAGGCTGGCAGGCTTAGGAGTGGGAGAGCCTATCGTAACCTGGCCAGACTCAGCTAGCTCCCGCCCTCGGTCTATTTAAGAAGTGCTTTGTCTCGGCCCCGGTGCTGGTTCAGCCCAACCAAATGGAGCCATTTATCGTGGAAGTTGACGCATCTGAGGTGGGAGTGGGGGCTGTCTTGTCCCAGGGTACCAGGTCCCTCACCCATCTCCGCCCCTGTGCCTACTTCTCCAGGAAGTTTTCGCCAACTGAAAGTAACTATGATATTGGCAACCGCGAACTCTTAGCCATTAAATGGGCATTTGAAGAGTGGCGCCACTTCCTGGAGGGGGCTAGGCACCAGGTAACGGTCCTTACCGACCACAAGAATCTGGTGTTCCTAGAATCTGCCCGGAGGCTAAACCCGAGACAAGCTCGATGGGCGTTATTTTTTACCAGATTCAATTTTTTGGTTACCTATAGGGCTGGGTCTAAAAATATTAAGGCTGATACACTGTCGCGTAGCTTCATGGCCAGCCCTCCTTCGGAGGAAGATCCTGCTTGTATTTTGCCTCCAGGTATAATCATTTCCTCGATCGATTCTGATTTAGTCTCTGAAATTGCTGCTGATCAAGGTGCAGCTCCCGGGAACCTTCCTGAGAACAAGCTGTTTGTTCCCCTGCAATTCCGGCTAAGGGTACTTAGGGAAAATCATGACTCCGCTCTATCTGGCCATCCAGGCATCCTGGGTACCAAACACCTCATTACCAGAAATTATTGGTGGCCTGGGTTGCCTAAAGACGTTAAGGCCTACGTCGCCGCTTGTGAGGTTTGTGCTAGGTCCAAGACTCCCAGGTCCCGACCAGCGGGCTTACTGCGTTCGTTGCCCATTCCCCAGAGACCTTGGACACATATCTCCATGGATTTTATCACCGATTTGCCTCCATCCCAAGGCAAGTCGGTGGTGTGGGTGGTGGTGGACCGCTTCAGTAAGATGTGCCACTTTGTGCCCCTCAAGAAACTACCCAACGCCAAAACGTTGGCTACCTTGTTTGTCAAACACATCCTGCGTCTCCATGGGGTCCCTGTCAATATTGTTTCGGACAGAGGGGTACAATTTGTTTCATTGTTTTGGAGAGCCTTCTGTATGAAGTTGGGGATTGATCTGTCCTTCTCCTCTGCCTTCCATCCTGAAACCAATGGCCAAACGGAGAGGACTAATCAGTCCCTAGAACAATACTTAAGGTGTTTTGTCTCTGACTGTCAATTTGATTGGGTCTCTTTCATTCCCCTCGCCGAATTTTCCCTTAATAACCGGGTCAGTAACTCGTCTGGGGTCTCTCCTTTTTTTTGTAATTTTGGGTTTAATCCACGGTTCTCCTCCGTTTCACCTGGTAGTTCCAACAATCCTGAGGTAGAGGTCGTTCATCGGGAACTGTGCACAGTCTGGGCCCAGGTTCAGAAAAACCTAGAGGTGTCCCAGAGCGTACAAAAAACTCAGGCTGATAAAAAACGTTCTGCTAACCCCCTGTTTATGGTCGGGGATCTGGTGTGGTTGTCATCTAGGAACTTGCGTCTCAAGGTTCCGTCCAAGAAGTTTGCTCCCCGGTTTATTGGGCCGTATAAGGTCATTGAGGTCCTCAATCCTGTCTCCTTCCGGCTGGAGTTACCCCCGTCTTTTCGGATACACGACGTGTTTCATGCCTCCCTCCTCAAACGCTGCTCCCCGTCCTTGGCTCCCTCGAGGAGACCTCCTGTTCCCATCCTCACCCCGGAGGGGGTGGAATTCGAGGTGGCCAGGATTGTGGACAGCAAGATGGTCCAAGGCTCCCTCCAGTACCTGGTCCATTGGAGAGGATACGGGCCCGAGGAGAGGACTTGGGTACCCGCCCGGGATGTTCACGCTGGGGTATTGGTCAGGAGGTTCCACCTGCGTTTCCCCAGTAAGCCAGGTCCACTTAGAAAGGGTCCGATGGCCCCTCATAAAAGGGGGGGTACTGTAAAGGATCTGCCAGGCACTGCGGGGTTAACTCCCAGAACTTATCAGTCAGCACCTGAGAATACATCCCTGAGACTGACTCCTGCTTCCACCATTCAGGCTGGCAGGCTTAGGAGTGGGAGAGCCTATCGTAACCTGGCCAGACTCAGCTAGCTCCCGCCCTCGGTCTATTTAAGCCTGCACTTCCTGTCCCTCGGTGCTTGTTATTGCTTTGGTTTCCTTCCTTGTGGTTCCTGGCCCAGCTACAGCTCCTGCTATTTTTGATCCTGCTCCATACCGACCCTGGCTTACCGACTACTCTTCTGCTTTTCGTTTTGTACCTCGCACACTCCTGGCTTGACTCGGCTCGTTCACCACTCTGGTTGCTCACGGTGTTGCCGTGGGCAACGGCCCCTTTTCCTTGCTTGTGTTCCTTGTATGTTTGTCGTGTTTGTCGTGCACTTACTGAGCGCAGGGACCGCCGCCCAGTTGTACCCCGTCGCCTAGGGCGGGTCGTTGCAAGTAGGCAGGGACAGAGTGGCGGGTAGATTAGGGCTCACATGTCCGTCTCCTTACCCCCTGCCGTTACAGCTGGGACCACTATTATTCAACTTATTTATTAATGATATAGGGGATGGGATTAATAGCACTATTTCTATTTTTGCAGATGAAACCAAGCTATGTAATGTAGTTCAGTCTATGGAAGATGTTCGTGAATTGAAAGCGGATTTAACCCCTTAAGGACACAGCCTGTTTTGGCCTTCAGGACAGAGCCGATTTTTTCAAATCTGACATGTGTTATTTTATGTGGTAATAACTTTACTTGGGAATAGAAAAAAACAATATATTACAAGAAGTGCGCTCACCACATTTCCATTGCGTTTCCAATGCGTTAGTTGGTGCAAATAGATATAAATTGATCCAATTGCTGCAGGTGCTTGTAGATACTCCCAATAAGGTCCTGTGTCGACAGCACGTAAAACAAGGTAATGGAGTTGAATGATGAGGATGTATCCAGCTGTAGTGGCAGGAAGGAGGTGAAGGGAAAGTGAGCCCTAATCTACCCACCGCCCTGTCCCTGCCTACTTGCAACGACCCGCCCTAGGCGACGGGGTACAACTGGGCGGCGGTCCCTACGCTGTCTAAGTGCACGGGAGAACAAACAGGGAACACGCAAGGGAAGGGGCAGTAGCCCACGGAACGCCGCGAGGAAACGAGCGGAGAATGAGTTGTCAGGACCAGGATGAAGTGGAGTATACTCAAGTGAGCACGGAGGAGGAAGCAAGCCGGAGGCAAAGCAAAGCGGGTTAAGCAGAACAGCAGCAAGGCAGAAGCACGGCAGAAGCAGGCTGGAGCAAGCAGCAGTGGGGCCAGGAATCCAGAAGAATTACAAACACTGAGGAGGAGAACACAGCAGGTAATAAAGGACAGGGGGCGGAGCTAACTCCGACTGACCAGGCCGCGATAGGCTCTCCCACTCCTGAGCCTGCCACCCTGGTTGGTGGGAGATGGTGTCAGTCGAACAGGTCTGGCCTCAGGTGTGGATTGATTAATCCCAGGAGTATACCTAGACGTAGTACCTGGCAGATCCCTAACAGTACTCCCCCTTTTATGTGGGGCCACCGGACCCTTACTAAGAGGACCCGGTTTAGTAGGGAAGAGAAGGTGGAACCTCCTGATCAATACCCCAGCGTGAACATCACGGGCAGGTACCCAAGTCCTCTCCTCCGGCCCGTACCCTCTCCAATGGACCAGGTACTGGAGGGAGCCCTGGACCATCCTACTGTCCATAATCTTGGCCACCTCGAATTCCACCCCCTCAGGGGTGAGAACGGGAACAGGAGGTTTCCTCGAGGGGGACCAGGACGGGGAGCAGCGTTTAAGGAGGGAGGCATGGAAGACGTCATGTATGCGAAAGGATGGGGGCAGCTCCAGACGGAAGGATACAGGATTGAGGACTTCAATGATCTTATAAGGCCCAATAAATCGGGGAGCAAACTTCCTGGACGGGACCTTAAGGCGCAAGTTCCTGGACGACAACCAGACCAAATCCCCGACGACAAACCGGGGGTTAGCAGAACGTCTACTATCCGCCTGAATCATTTGTGCGCTCTGGGACGCCTGTAGGTTCTTCTGAACCTGGGCCCAGATAGTGCACAGTTCCCGATGAACATCCTCTACCTCAGGATTATTGGAACCACCAGGGGAAACGGAGGAGAACCTTGGGTTAAACCCGAAATTACAGAAAAACGGGGAGACCCCTGACGAGTTACTGACCCGGTTATTCAGGGAAAATTCAGCAAGGGGAAGGAATGAGACCCAATCGAATTGACAGTCAGAGATGAAACACCTTAAATATTGTTCCAGGGACTGGTTAGTCCTCTCCGTTTGGCCATTAGTTTCGGGATGGGGCTTGTAATTATGTAGTGGCAGGAAGGAGGTGAAGGGAAAGTGAGCCCTAATCTACCCACCGCCCTGTCCCTGCCTACTTGCAACGACCCGCCCTAGGCGACGGGGTACAACTGGGCGGCGGTCCCTACGCTGTCTAAGTGCACGGGAGAACAAACAGGGAACACGCAAGGAAAGGGGCAGTAGCCCACGGAACGCCGCGAGGAAACGAGCGGAGAATGAGTTGTCAGGACCAGGATGAAGTGGAGTATACCCAAGTGAGCACGGAGGAGGAAGCAAGCCGGAGGCAAAGCAAAGCGGGTTAAGCAGAACAGCAGCAAGGCAGAAGCACGGCAGAAGCAGGCTGGAGCAAGCAGCAGTGGGGCCAGGAATCCAGAAGAATTACAAGCACTGAGGAGAACACAGCAGGTAATAAAGGACAGGGGGCGGAGCTAACTCCGACTGACCAGGCCGCGATAGGCTCTCCCACTCCTGAGCCTGCCACCCTGGTTGGCGGGAGATGGTGTCAGTCGAACAGGTCTGGCCTCAGGTGTGGATTGATTAATCCCAGGAGTATACCTAGACGTAGTACGTGGCAGATCCCTAACACCAGCACTCAGTATAAAAGTTAAATGGTTTATTTGGTCATGTTAAAACAAAGAGATTAAAACAAAAATCCCGGGACCATGCTTACGCGTTTCAGACCATTGGGGTCCTTAAAGGAACAGTGTCACCCCAAAAAAAAAATTAATATCAGTTTGATGTTAGTGTTTTATTAAAAACGTTTGTATTAATTTGTGTGTTTGTGTGTTACTTTTTTTTATTTTTACACTTTTTCTTCCCTATGGGGGCTGCCATTTTTTTTTCCATTTCTGTATGTGTCGATTAACGACACATACAGATATGGAATACGGCAGCTCCAGTCCATAGGAGTCAATGAACGGGACCCGTCCCATTGACTTTGCACTATGGCTCTGTCCTGCGCAGACGCAGGTCAGAGTCAGACAGAGCAGAGCATCTGTTTGCAGGGAGAGAGCAGGCGCCATCTTGAAGACCAGCTGCACTGCAGGTAAGATGTGTGTCTCTGCATGTCCCACTCTCTACCTCACAGACCCCCGCTCTCGTGACCCCCGATGGGCCCCCCCACACGACGCCCCCCCCCCCGAAACGGCCCCCCCCCCGAAACGCCCCCCCCCCCCCCCCCGACGCCCCCCCCCTTCCTCCCTCCCTTGTGTGAAGGACACACGATGAAACTGTACTGGGAAAGTCATGAACGGTAAATCTCTCTAGTTGTGCTGAGACTGTTTGGGGATGTGACTAATGAACCTCAGTCTCAGCACAATTAGAGAGATTTACCTTTCAGGGGTCTGGGAATGCTGGGTGACCACCATTACCCCTCCTACTGGAGTGTGATATTCATTAGTCACATCCCCAAACACACTCCACTAGGAGGGGTAATGGTGGTCACCCAGCTTTCCCAGACCCCTGAATGATAAATCTCTCTAGTTGTGCTGAGACTGAGAGGTTCATTAGTCACATCCCCAAACAGTCTCAGGACAACTAGAGAAATTTACCGTTCAGGGGTCTGGGAAAGCTGGGTGACCACCATTACCCCTCCTACTGGAGTGTGAGAGGTTCATTAGTCACATCCCTAAACACTCCAGTATGAGGGGTAATGATGGTCACCCAGCTTTACCAGACGCAGATATAACCAGGAAAGGGCTGGATGGACGGGCTGAGGGTGCACAGGGTTTTTGGTGACCCCCTTTGTCATGTGATCGGACCTAGGTTACCGGTTCATCAGACGGGGTTCATGTGACTATAACTCTGTCCATAACAAGAGACAGTGCACTCAGGACAAGCCCTGCCCTCATGCCATAGTTGTGTGGTTCTGTCTGCGGTGATGGCGGTGGGTGGCTCTGACACCCGCCTCCCCCGTCGGGTCATCTCAGGACAGAAGGGGTGTCCGGATTGGAGACACAGCGCCGCACCTGTCCTCAGGTTGTGTCTGGTATTGCAGTTCACCTCCATTGAAGTGAATAGGACAGAGCTGTAATACCACACACGACCTGAGGACAGGTGCGGCGCCATGTTTTCCTGGACGACCCCTTTAAGACTTTTCCCGTGTGTGTGTGTGTGGCAGAGTGGAGTGTGCACGGGCGCCGCTGATACTTCATAGCCGCTTATCAGCTGTTTTGAAGAATCAGCGGCGAGAACACACACACACACACACATCCCCCAAACACACAAAATCAAGTGTAATCAAGCGTTTTTTATGTGTTTTTTTTGCACGTAAAATGTGCAAAAAAAAAAACATGTCAAATACACGGCGTGTGAACCGGTCAACTGAAAAGTCATTCACTTCACTTTCATCATTCTAAGGCTGGGTTCACACGACCTATTTTCAGGCGTAAACGAGGCGTTTTACTCCTCGATTTACCCCTGAAAAGACGGCTCCAATACGTCGGCAAACATCTGCCCATTCATTTAAATGGGTTTGCCGACGTACTGTGCCGACGACCTGTAATTTTACGCGTCGCTGCCAAAAGACGGCACGTAAAATAACAGCCTCGGCAAAGAAGTGCAGGACACTTATATACATTATATGCAGGACACTTCTTGGAACGTAATTTGAGCCGTTTTTCATTGAAGTCAATGAAGAACAGCTCCAAATTACGGCCGTAATTGACGCCTCGCAAAACGCGAGCACGAGCAATTACGTCTGAAATGACGGAGCTGTTTTCTCCTGAAAACAGCTCCGTCATTTCAGACGTAAATGCAGTTAGTGTGTGCACATACCCTAGGGGTATGTTCACACACAATGTTTTCAGCTGAAAAATCGGAAGCAGAAAGCCTACAAGCATCTGCCCATTGGTTTCAATGGGAAATACGGCGTTCTGTTCCGACAGGGCGTTTTTTACGTGGTAGTTTTCTAAAAACGGCACGTAAAAAGACGCCCGACCAAAATGAAGTGCACATCACTTCTTGGGACGTTTTTGGAGCCGTTTTTCATTGACTTTATAGAAAAACAGCTCCAAAAACGGCCGTTAAAAAACGCGAGTTTGATTAAAAAATGGCTGAAAATCAGGATCGGTTTTCCCTTTGTTTAGTAAGCGTGTGAACATACACTTAGCCTTTTGGTGTGTCCTATAACTTCTTCCAGCTGCAGAATCACACCCAATATGGCTGACAGACACTGCTTAGCAATTTGAAGACACCTTTACCTGGCTTGTGAGAAGGGGGGGGTGAGGTTCCCTCCCACATTTACAGCAGCTGTGAGTCAGGTTGCTTTGCCTTATTCACCTTGCTGTAATTCTGGGAAGTGCTCCCCCTGGTGGCCAACATTGGAAAACATGTCAAATTATTATTAAATTTTTAATACTTTCCACCATACAGAAAAAAATAAAAAATACAGAAAAAAAATAAAAAAATATAATAGAAATAAGTAACGACACTTAAAAAAAAAGGTTTAATTTGCGACACATTCCCTTTAATCATAATCATAGCTATGATTAAGGACCCCAATGGTCTGAAACGTGTAAGCGTGGTCCCGGGATTTTTGTTTTAATCTCTTTGTTTTAACATGACCAAATAAAGCTTTTAACTATTATACCGAGTCCTGGATACATCTGCATCATTCACCTCCATTACAATAACTTGAGAATGCTTTTACCTAGCCACGCGATTCTGAGATTGTTTTCTCGTCACATATTGTACTTGATGTTAGTAAAAAAATATGGTCGATAAATTCAGTATTTATTTGTGAAAAACACCAAAATTTTGAGAAAATTTGTAAAAGTTTGAATCTTTCTTAATTTAAATGTATTTGCTTGTAAGACAGATAGTAATACCACACAAAATAGTTACTAGTTAACATCCCCCATATGTCTACTTTATGTTTGCATTGTTTTTTGAACGTCCTTTTATTTTTCTAAGACGTTTCAAGGCTTAGAACTTTAGCAGCAATTTCTCACATTTACAAGAAAATTTCAAAAGGCGATTTTCACAGAGCCAGTTCAGTTTTGAAGTGGCTTTGAGGGCCTTATATATTAGAAAGTCCCCATAAATCACCCCATTTTAAAAAAAAATGCACCCCTCAAAGTATTCAAAATGTTTCTCAACCCTTTAGGCATTTCACAGGAATTGCAGCAAAATAGATATGAAATTTACAAATTAAATTTTTTTGGGCAAAATTAATTTGTAATAAAAACACACAGAAGGTTTTAGCCAAGAATTGCAACTCCATAATTATTATTTAGATTCTACAGTTTTTAGAAATATCCCACATGTGGCCTTAGTGTCCTCTAGGACTGAAACACGGACCTCAGAAGCAAAGGAGCACCTAGAGGATTTTTGGGCCTCCTTTTTATAGAATATATTTTAGGCACCATGTCAGGTTTGAAGAGGTCTTGTGGTGCCAAAACAGCGGAAAGCCCCCAAAAGTGACCCCATTTTGGAAACAACACGCCTCAGGAAAATTATCGAGGGGTATAGTTAGCATTTTAACCCCACAGGTTTTTTTGCTAAATTTATTTGAAATAGTCTGTAAAATTGAAAATCCACCTTTTTTCTAAAAAAGCGTAGAATTTTTTAATTTTTACAAGGAATAAAGGAGAAAAAGAACCACAACGTTTGTAAAGCAATTTCTCACAATTATGGCAATACTCCATATGTGGTAATAAACTGCTGTTTGGACCCACGGCAGGGCTCAGAAGGGAAACAGTGTCATTTGGATTTTGGAGCGCAGATTTTGCTGGAATGATTTTCGGTGCCATGTCGCGTTTGCAACGTCCTGGAGATTCCAAAACAGTGGTAACCCCCCAACAATGGCCCCATTTTGGAATCTACACCCCTCAAGGAATTTTCCTAGGGGTATAGTTAGCATTTTGACCCCACAGGTTTTTTTTTGTAGAATTTAGTGGAATTTGGCCAGGTATATGAAAATCCATCTTTTTTCTGAAAAAACTTACATTTTTAATTTTTACTAGGAATAAAGGAGAAAAAGAACCCCAAAATTTGTAAAGCAATTTCTCTCGATTACGGGAATACCTCATATGTGGTAATAAACTGCTGATTGGACCCACAGCAAGGCTCAGAAGGGAAACAGCACCATTTGGATTTTGGAGCACAGATTTTGCTGGAATGATTTTCGGTGCCATGTTGCAATTGCAACGTCCTGGAGGTACCAAAACAGTGGAAACCCCCCAAAAGTGACCCCATTTTGGAAACTACACCCCTCAAGGAATTTATTGAGTGTTATAGTGAGCATTTTGACCCACAGGTTTTTTGCTGACTTTAGTGGAATTAGGCAGTGAAAATGAAAATCTAAATTTTTTCTAATAAAATGTTGACATTTTTTATTTTTACAAGCCATAAAGGAGAAAAAGCACCCCAACATTTTATTTTTCCCGATTACGGCAATACCCCATAAATGGTCATAAACTGCTGCTTGGACACATGGCAGGGGTCAAAAGAGAAGGAGAACCATTTGGAGCTCAAATTTAGCTGGACTAGTTTTCTGGTGCCATGTCACATTTGCTAAGTGCCTGCGGGACCAAAACAGTAGGAACCCCCCAAAAGTGACCCCATTTTGGCAACTACACCCCTTAAGGAATTTATCGAGGGGTATAGTAAGCACTTAGACCCCACTGGTCTTTTGCAAAATTTATTGGAATTAGGACGTAAAAATTTATATCAGCGTTTTTTCCACTAAAAAGTTGAATTGTACACCAATTATCAAGTACATAAATTGTATGCGAGCACGTCACCATCCCGTCATCTCCCTGTGATCACCCACCTGTGATCACCTCCGTAATTTTTAGTACTATTTATGCTTCTGTAATTTTTTTAGTGAAATTTGTACGCCATCAATTTTTTTGTACAATTTGTCTGCCAGTAAATTTTAGTACTATTTGTATGGCTGAAATTTTTGAGTGCTATTTATATTTGTATGTCATTTGATATAATCGCCTAAAGTATTTTCTATGATAAGGAGGCGTACAGCTTTCTCAGTGGCGGATAAAGTAGACCAGAGACCCTGGGCTGTTCCACAAACTTGGGCCCTCCTTTCCCACCACCGGTCTGCTGTGTCTATAGTGAACACCACCTTTTTGTGCAAGCATTGACAAATGGGTGTTACGATTCCTCTTGTCAAAGGGCTGTGTCCCTACATACTGACAGTTTCCAACCATCACTGACAGTATAACACTGTGTAGGGACACATCCTCCTGACAACTGGAATGGTAACACGCATTGTCTATTAGTCCTGGGTACACAAAGACTTTATGTGGAATACAAGGATCTCCTACAGCAGACATGTCAGGAGAGGGGACAGATCCTCTATAGATCCAGTGACTCACAGTTGATGTCTTCTCTGATGGTAGTCATTCTCTTTTCTTCTCCATCTGACACAGACCGGTATTGCGACTTCTGATGAGACATCTTTGCTCCACGCTTCTGCAGCCATTTCCAGGCTCTATAGAAACACAAAAATTCAGACACCAAGGCCCAGGACCATACACTAAAGGGATTGTCCGGGCACGGACCGGTTTTTCATACTAATGACCAATCAATGTGCCCGGACAACCCCTTTTACTCTGACTAATAAATTGGAATGCTTATTGCCGTCCCAAGACCAGACGCCCTAAGCAAATACAGACCCCAGAACAAGCACCCTAAACAAATACAGAACCCAGAAAAAGCACCCTAAATACAGACCTCGGACCAGACCCCTAAATACAGAACCCAGACCTGACCCCCTAAACTAATAATGACCCCAGACCTGGCTCCCCAAACACAGACCCCATAAACTAATACAGACCCTAGACCAGACGCCCTAAACCAATGACACCAGGCTTTACTCCCTAAAGTAATACATACCCCAGACCAGACCCCCTAAACTAATGCAGACCCCAGGTCAGGCCCCCTAACTATAGACCCCATAAACTAATACAGACACGATATCTGACTCTCTAAACTAATACAGAAGCCAGACCTCCCAAATACAGACCCCCTTAAATGAATACAGAGCCCAGACCCTCTAAATATATAGACCCCAGACCAGACCCTTAAGTACAGACCCCAAACCAGACCCCCTAAATATAAAGACCCCAGACCTCCTAAATACAGTCCCCAGACCCCTTAAACTAATACAGACTCCCTAAATACTGACCCCTTAAACTAATACAGAGCTCAGACCTCCTAAAAACCCAGACCAGACCCCCGTGAATACAGACCCTAGACCAGACTCACTAAACTAATACAGACCCACTAAATACATACCCCCTAAATACAGACCCCTGAATAAAGAACCCAGACCTCCTAAATACAGACCCCAGATCAGACCCCTAAATACAGACCTCAGACCAGATCCCCTAAGTACAGATCCCAGATCCCTTAAACTAATACAGAACCTCAGACCCCCTAAATACAGACCACTTAAACTAACAGACCCCCTAAATACAGTCCCCAGACGCCTTAAACTAATACAGACCCCCTAAATACTGACCCCTTAAACTAAAACAGAGCTCAGACCTCCTAAAAACAGATCCCAGGCCAGACCCCCGTGGATACAGACCCTAGACCAGACTCACTAAACTAATACAGACCCACTAAATACATACCCCCTAAATACAGACCCCTGAATAAAGAACCCAGACTTCCTAAATACAGACCCCAGACCCCCTAAATACAGACTCCCAGACCCCTTAAACTAATACAGACCCCTAAATACAGACCCCTCAAACTAATACAGACCGCAGATCAGACCCCCTAAATACAGACCCTAGACCAAACCACCTAAATACAGACCCCAGACCAGACCACCTAAATACAGACCACAGACCACCTAAATGCAGACCCTCTAAATACAAACCCCTAAACACAGAACCCAGACCCCTTAAACAAATCCATGATCCCCTTATACTTACCTAGCAGCTCACCTCACCTCACGGCCTTCTCTCTTGTAGGACCAGTGGTCATGTGACCAGCAGGTCTCTAATCAGTAACAAGAACTGCAGACATTAGGTCATGTGACCTTTATGTCTGCAGGTAATTTACAGGACATACACAATGCCATTTTGTCACGGTTTGAGTCGCGATTCGCAGCAAAAGCGCATTGGCCCCCCGCCTCGGGCCCTGGGCAGCCACCCAAAATGCCCAAAGATGATCCGCCATTGAGCTTTCTGGCATCTGACACTTCAACTAGCGAGGATGACACTACTTCTCTCTTCCTCATCCTCTTCATCCACTAGTGACTCAGAAGAACGCAAGAGAAGGCGTCCCAGGACTGCAACTGAAGCGACCTCTGACCTCATATGGATAACCTCCGACCATTTTGTACCCCAAATCCATTTTGACACAGCAGGGCTCATAGAGCTGGATTTGTTTTCTGAGTTAAAACTTTTATGTGGTTGTGCTTTTAACTTGGGAATGCGCTTAAATTTGTAATGTACTTAAAAGTTTCAAAATTGGCCCCGTTTCACGATGCTGCACATGACTGGTGACGTCACTCTCTGCCCTCTGTGTTTATCAGCCGTATACATGTTACGTGGTCAAATTATTCAAATTTTCTTCCTGGTATACGACACGTCAATTGTGACGTGCCGTCTTTTGGGCTGTTCTGTTATACAGCCAGGAACGTACGTGCGTGGTCCCTGCTGTTCTCTCATTTGACCGTTTGTCCTTAGGACGCAGATACTATTAAATGCTATGGCAGAGTAAGGAGGTATCTTTCTACTCTGCCATTCACTAGGCTACAGGCCACGTTTAGGTGCAGGCGCAGCGGTAGCAACACCAGATTCAATAGTATCTGTGTCCTTAGCAATGGCGGATTAAGTAGACCATAGGCCCTGGGCTGTTAACCAAACTTGGGCCCCCCTTCACCACCGCCGCCCTGCCGCGCCGTAACTATTGCTAACACTACCATTTTGTGCAAGCATTAACAAATGGCTGTTATGATTCCCCTTTCACAGGGCTGTGTCCCTACATACTGAGAGTATCACACTGTATCACAGTATCACACATCCTCCTGACAAGGGGATTGATAACACCAATTTTTCTATCAGTCCTGGACTACACAAAGAATTTATGTGGAATACAAGGATTTCCTGTAATAAACATGTCAGGAGAGGTGACAGATTCTGTACAAATCCAGTGACTCACAGGTGATGACGTCTCAGATGCTAGTAGTTTTTTTTCCTCTTTTCTTTGCCATCCGGTCCAGAGCTCATGACGACTTCTCCCGGCCATGACCCATTTCTGCAGCTCCTAAATGTAATATCACCATGCACTGCGCCCCTGAATATAATTGTGTCACACACTGTAAAGTAAAGCACAACATAAAGTGCCCCCTGTAGATAGCGCCAACCCCCCATGTAGATAGCGCCACACACACCCCCAGGTAGATAGCTCCACACACACCTGTAGCTAGTGCCACACACACAACCTCCTGTAGATAGCATCACACAGCCCCCTATAGAGCCACACAGCCCCTATAGATAGAGCCACACAGCCCCCTATAGATGGAGTCACACAGCCCCCTATAGATAAGCCACACAGCGCTCCCCCCTTGTATATAGTGCTACACAGCGTCGCTATACTGCAGCCCTGGGATGACATTTTATCCCATATGACTGCTGCAGTCTGTGATTGGCTGCAGCATCACATGGGGTGAAACGTCATCCCAGGAGTCCGGCCCGGACCAAGAAACAGAATTCTGGACAAGTCTAAGATTTTTATTTTTTCTAAATTGTGTTTTTACATAACATCTGTTATTTGTTTCGGGTTTTACCTCCCCATTGAATTAAATGGGGAAAACCCAAAAGAAATAAGCAGCGTTTACGCAAATGCAATTGACATGCTGCGGAATTAAAAAAAACGCACCGCAGGTCAATTTCTGAGTGTTTTTTTCCACTAATCATTTACGCAGTATGTGGATGAGAATTGTTCACATCTAATCTACTCTGCTGCTACTGTATTAGGGCTTGTCCAGACTTAACGGAATTGCTGTGTATTTTCCACCCGGAAAATAGACAGAATACAGTAGCAGCAAAGTGAGTGAGATTTAACAAATCTCATCCAGATGCTGCGTAAAATTTCCGACCAGAAATTTTATCCTGCCATGCGTATTTTTCGTGCCGCAGCAAGTCAATTCCTGCTGCTGATAGTGGACTGAATTGCTGCGTTTTTCAGAGGAGATGTCACCATCCCCCAACATTGAGAAAAACACAGAAAATACGCACCATTTTCTGCACCAAAAACGCATATAGTGTATATATATATATATATATATATATATATACACATACATACACTATATATACACATACATGCATACAAACACAAACACACACACACACACACTATATATATATACACACATACATACACACACATGTAAACATCACAGACACACATGAATATGCACATTATACACATATAAAGTACACATTGTAAACACACATGCACTTACCTTATATGTAGGATACTTGTGAAGGGCATTCGGCAGCTTGACGGCCTGACAGTGCCAGAGACAGTCTCGTCTCCCCGTCACGTCCTGACTGGTAACAGCAGCAGCAGGAACGGGAGGAGGAGAGGTGTGTAGAGCAGAGAGGGGGGCTGGGGGTGGAGCTTCTAAATCATCACAGGGAAATGTAAGATCGCAGCACAAACCATGGCTGCTAATAGCTGGGAGTCCGACAGAAGCTCACCTCGCCTAATGACAGGTGCGGCCCTGGCACCGGGGCCCCCTCCGCCGGTGCTAGCGACGCCACCTGGCATGAGGGGACCCCGTGCGGTCATGTGCGGTTTTGGCTGCCATGGGCCCCCTGAAAGCCTTGGGCCCGGGCGGCCGCCCGAACCACCCTAATGATGATCCGCCACTGGTCCTTAGGACACATATACTATTGAACACTATGGCAGAGCAGGGAGGTATCTCCCTACCCTGCCATTTACTAGGCTACAGGCCACGTTCTGGCTATCAGGCGCAGGTACGGCCGTTGTTAGGGGGCAACTGGGTAATTGCCAGGGCCCTCATCCAATAAGGGACCCCTGCCCGCGGCTGCTACGGGGCGTCGCTAGAACCAGAGGCCCCAGTGCTAGCGACAGACACATTCACCTGTATCTGCGTACTCAGGACGCACATACAACTAATCACTATAGGCTGCAGACAACTCTGCGTCGACTGGGAAGACTGTACGCGCAGGTCGGCGTGATGACATCACTGCATCAGGGGGGGATTGCTGTGTGGCACTATATACAAAGAAGGGGCGCTGTGTGACACTATATACAAGGGAGGGGGCTGTGTGGCACGATAAAAAGGGGGGTCTGTGTGGCACTTTATACAAGGGGGGCTGCGTGGCACTATATATAAGGGAGAGGGGCTATGTGGCACCATATACAAGGGGGGGGGGGCTGAGGGGCACAATATACAAGGGGTCTGTGTGGCATTATACAAGGGGGGCTGTGTGGCACTATCTACTAGAGGGGCTGTATGGCACTATTTACAAGGGGGGCTGTGTGGCGCTATCTATAGGGGGATGTGTGTGGCACTATCTACAGGGGGCTGTGTGTGGCACTATCTCCAGGGGGCTGTGTGTGGCACAATCTACAGGAGACTGTGTGTGGCGCAATCTACAGGAGTCTGTGTGGCGCTATCTACAGGTGTCTGTGTGTGGCACTATCTACAGGGGGCTGCGTGTGGCGCACTCTACAGGGGGCTGTGTGTGGAGCAATCTACAGGGTGCTGTGTGTGATGCAATCTACAGGGCTGTGTGTGGCACAATCTACATTGGGCTGAATTTAGACGTTTTTATTGTGAATTTATTCAGAGGTCTGGTCGGGGGAGTTTGAATTAATTTTGGGGTCGGGTCTGTGGTCTGAATTAATTTAGGAATCTTTTCCAGGGCCTAAATTAATTTGAGTGTCTGTCCTGGGGTTTAAATTAATTTTAGGGTCTGAATTCATTATGTGGTCTGGCATTGATGCCTCCCCTGACCCATTCTGCATTTACTACTTATGTGGCTGAGTATGTGTGGTGCTATTGTCAAAGCATGCATTGATCATTTGTCAGGCAATGCTGGGAGTTTATGGGAGTATATGTTACTTAAGACTTATATGTTTATCTATACCTTTTGGGAGGGGGGGTGAAAATAAAACTCTGCACAGGGTGCCATACAACCTAAGGCCTGCCCTGGGTACATGGGAGGGGTTGATCTTTCAGATAAAGTGTTGAAGCAATATAGTGCCATGCGTTAATCGCGGTGTGGTACAAAAAGCTGGCCATGCACATTATACAGATAGCATCGTATAATGCTTATGTGCTTCATCGATGTGTAGGTCAAACGGGAACCTTCCTGGAATTCAAGAGATGGTTGTTGCGACCCAAAAAGGAAGGGGGCAGACTTCTGGAAACAAGGTCATACTGCCATACTGTACCAAGGCAACACTTTTCTAATGAAATCCTCTCCACTGGTAAGACAGACCCAAAAAAAGGTGAAAAGTTTATAACAAAAGGGGGGATAAGAAAGGGCATAATTCACCATTGTGAAATCTGGCCTGTGAATAAAGGATTGTTTTAAAACATTCAATATATCTTTTGAATTTTATCTGTTAGTCATTTAAACCCCCGTATTATTATGTACCCTGATGTACTCCACACAACTTATTCCCCAAGGCCGCATTCTGCTCATTACCTTCTATATAACACCTGTGGGGTTAAAATGCTCACTACACCTTTAGATGAATGGCGGTCCTTCCCTTCTGAGCCCTGCCATGTGCCCAGGCAGGGCCTGCCTTAGGGGTGTGCGACCTGTGCCATTGAAAAGGGCGCATCACTCCAGCAGGTGGAAGGGGGCGCTTCACTGGCTCCCTTCCCCTGCTTGTGTTTTAGAAGTGCACGGGCCCGGTGACTCAGCCCCTGTCTTTCCGCCCAGGTGCTTCATCTCTGAGTAGCGTCGCTATCGCTATAGCAGCCATTGTGGCTGCTAGCGGCGACATGGGCATGAGGGCGCCCGTGCCGCCCATTGGCACAGGCCCCCCGATGGGTAGCGACACCACATTCAATAGTATATGCTTTCTTAGGGCGCAGATACTATTGAACACTAAAGTAGAGCAGGGAGGTATCTCCCTGCTCTGCTATCTACTAGCGCCATTGTAGCTCCTTGAAGGAGTGGAATCCCCCTGTGACCGGGGATTCCGCTCCTGGATGGAGTGCTTGATGTCTCTGTCCATATATAGACAGTGACAACAGGGGCAACACCTGAAGCATGGAATCCCCCGTCCATAGCGTTGCCAGCGCTGTGACAGGGGATTCCACTCCAGGAGACGCCCCTTACGTCTCTGTTATTTTATAAACAGTAACATCAGGGGCAACTCCTGAAGCGTAATCCCCATCCCCAACATTGCCGATGTGGTGGCCGGTGATTGCCCCTGACTGTCACTAAATGTAGAGAGATTTCAGGTGCTTCTCCTGGAGTAGAATCCCCAGTCACAGCGTCGGCAATGCTATGGACGGGGATTACGCTTCCGGAGTTGCACCTGATGTCACTAGTTAATATATGGACAGAGACATTAAGCACCCCGTCCAGGAGCGGAATCCCCGGCCACAGATGGAAACCGCTCCTTCAAGGAGCTACAGTGGTGCCATCTACAGGAAGGGGGGTGTTATCTACAAGGGGGCTGTGTGGCACTACCTACAGGGGGGTATGGCACTACCTACAAGGGGGATGTGTGGCACTACCTATAAAGGAGTGTTTGGCACTAACTACAGGGGGCTGTGTGACTACCTACATGAGGGCTGTGTGGCACTACCTACATGGGGACAGTGTGGCACTACCTACATGGGGGCTGTGTGGCACTACCTACATGGGGACTGTGTGGCACTACCTACAAAAAGGCTGTGTGGTACTACCTACAAGGGGGCTGTGTGGCACTACCTACAAGGGGCTGTGTGGCACTATCTACAGGGGGCTATGTGGCACTATCTACAGGGGGCATCTGTGAGTGGCGGGCTGATGGTCATTTTACGGTGAGTGGCGGACTGGTGGTCATTTTACTGTGAGTGGGAGCTGATGGTCTTCAAGTGGTTTCCACCTCTGACCTCCAATTGCAATTAATAGGGGGCAGAAAATACCTGCGGAGCTCGTTTGATGCTTTTTTGCCTGCGTCTTTTGCATTAGCTTCAGCAGATTAAAAAACGCAAAAAAAAAACAAAACAACAACTCTGTCAATTCAAAATCTGCCTCAAAATTCCTGAAAGACTATAATGTATGTGGCACTTAGAGGGCATAATACTGTGTGGGCACAATTAGAGGACAAAATACTATGTCATTGAAGGGGTTATAATATATTATATTTCTAAATAATATTATTATTATACTGTATGGGGGTCACTAAAGGAGAATTATACTGGGTGGGGGCACTATATAGAGCATTATACTTTGGGGGGTATAATACGTTTTTATGGGGCATTGTTTTTATGATGAGGGTGGGGCGCCAAAAGATAATTTTGCACGGGGCACAATCTATCCTAAGGCTGGCCCTGTCCTCAGACAACAATTGATGACTATATATAGAGAACATCCAAGCCATGAGTAAGGACAAAGGAACCGTCAGATATGTGTAGGCTCTCTACACTCACCCCCTGTTGTCGCTGTATCATTATTTAATCAACAAGAAATAGAAATTGGATGATTTACTCTGAAGCGCTGGATTAAGCTTCTATTTTTCATATAGAGTATTACCGTACCTAAGAGAAAATGCTTTACAAATCTTACATGTTCTATGTATATAGGATGCATAGAAGCTGTATCGTATATTTTTAATAAAAGTAAATTTGAAAGTTGCTTTTTATACACTTAACACGTTGATTTAATAAATAATAAATACAAAATTGCTTCCATTCACAGCCTATAAAAGTGACCAGTTCATGAGGGCAACAGATTTTTAAATATTTTTTCTACACATATGGAAGGCTACCATAGCGATGCCTATGTTAATTACTGTTGAACGGCTTGGCATAAATCATCATTGAGCAGGGTGTATTATTTGCCTATTAACTTTTTTCAACATTAATGCAACAGTATTTGCCAGGACTCGCTTTAAGTCGGAATTTAAAAGTGGAATAGGTCTATAGGATTTAGCAACCTGTGGGTCTAGTAAAATGTGGGGATAAATCCCCAAGGTAAAGGAGAAATATGTCTTCCTTTACATGCAAATTGCATTTTGGGCCCTCAGTGGCATTGTACGCCTATAAAGGTGATATGTGCACTGTCCCTTTAAGTAGTGCTGTTTTCTGCTGTTGTTTGTAATGGGGGCCTTGTTGTTTCAGCTGTTTGTGTTTGGGTACCTGGGTCTTGTCATAGGACGATATCTGGCTGAGTGCAACGATCCCAGGCTTCAATTTATGGCCTATTAGGTTAAGAGCAGTCATGATAGCTCTACAGGGGAACGCTTGCGGCCCCTTTTTTTTTTATATAGGAATGATTATCACTGACATGATGGAGATGTCAAAGAGAATCTTTACTGTAGATGAACTCTCTTGGAGAGGCAGAATTCTTGAACGTTACACATGCAATAACACAGTCTCTTATTAAATGCAGCTTTGTACAATGGTTGGCAGTGAAGATGACTTTCCCCCAATAAAGCTCTGTTCAACTTGTAGGCTTGTTCACAGCGGCTCCTGCCCCATCTGGCAATCTGACTCTAGCAGGCTCTCTGCCCTGCTTGGCAATCCAGCAGCTTCCGCCCTGTCTGGTATATGAAAGCTTTTGCCTCCCCGTCTGGCAGTATGATACTACACACACATTTTAGTCAGTAGATACCGGGTGGCTGTTTATCAAGGTCACTCCTCCCGTATCTTCAGGAAAGCAGGCCCTAGTTGACTTTCAAAAGGAGAGGACAAGTTGTTACTTCTCACCGATGCAAATTGCCAACAACTTGGTGCCAATACACAGCTCCTATTATGCTCTTTTGTGAGGCTCCGACCCTCTCTTACCTGAGACGCTTGACTACAGGGAATATGTACCTCCCAAAAATTGTGCCTGGGAAGATCGCTGCCTGGGGCACAAAATACCTAAAGTGCAGCATATCCTCAAGCAGTGTAGACAACCTTCGGGCTGGCCAAGTCCCACATCTGATGGCAGGGCGTACCCTTCTCTATTCCTATGATCAAATGTTCCATTAGTGCCCCAGATTAGCTATCCATTCAGGGATTATCCTGCAAAAAAAAAAACCCTGGATAAATCATTGCCACCTGTAAACAGGAAACATGCACAATTCAATGTACACAATATAACCCTGGTGTTTACCCCTCTTAAAGGGGTTTTCCAGCTTCTGACAACTGATGACCTATCCACCGGATAGGTCATCAGTACACACATGGGCCCCACACAGATCAGCTGGTCCGGTGCCTCTTTGCACCGGATGTACAAGCCGGAAGCAGTAAGCTCCAGCCATGGAATAGCGGCCGAGTTTCAGTACTGCAGCTCTGCTCCTATTCAAGTGAATAGGAGCAGACCTGCAATTATGCAGCACGGCTGCTATGCTATCTACTGAGCCAACTGCTTCCGGGCTCCGTACATAATATTATGTGCCACAAAATCCGGTGCTTGCAGGCAACCGGAGTAGCTTATCGGTGCGGGGTCCAGGTGTCGGACCCACACTGATGACATAATGGTGACCTTTCCGGTGGATAGGTCATCAGTTGTCAGAAGGTGGACAACACCTTTAAGTGTTTGCTTTTTGTTTGCCCCACTAGGTGGCATTTCAACAGTGGTCAGTTTGGCAACTATGATAACAGCATGGGAGGAGTGGTCCAGCTAATGTGCATGGACACCTTTACCAAAAAGGATTTGAAACCCCACTTGTAAAATCACATTCTGCTCCCAAAACCACACCCAATTTTTCGTGTGTTAACCTGGACCATCTGGTGTGGTGTCTGGATCATGTTTTTTTGTTTGTTTTTTTAATTAAATATTAACCCCTTCAAGACCAAGCTATTTTTGGCCTTCAGGACCAGACCCATTTTTTCAAATCTGACATGTGTCACTTTATGTGGTAATAACTCTGCAATGCTTTTACCTATCCAAGCGATTATGAGATTGTTTTCTCGTGACATATTGTACTTTATGTTAGTGAAAAAATTTGGTCGATAAATTTATTGCTTATTTGTGAAAAACACCAAAATTTTGAGAAAATTTGAAGAAATTATGATTTTTCGAATTTTAAATGTATCTGCTTGTAAAACAGATAGTAATACCACACAAAATAGTTACTAATTCACATTTCCCATATGTCTACTTTATGTTTGCATCGTTTTTTGAACATCCTTTTATTTTTCGAGGACGTTACAAGACTTAGAACTTTAGCAGCAATTTCTCATATTTTTAAGAACATTTCAAAAGGCTATTTTTTTCAGGGACGAGTTCAGTTCTGAAGTGGTTTTGAGGGCCTTATATATTAGAAACCCCCATAAAACACCCCATTTTGAAAACTGCACCCCTCAAAGTATTCAAAACAGCATTCAGAAAGTGTTTCAACCCTTTAGGCGTTTCACAGGAATTTAAGGAAAGTAGAGGTGAAATTTACAAATTTCATTTTTTTTTTTACAAAATTCATACATACATTCATACATTTTTTTCTGTAACACAGAAGGTTTTACCTGAGAAATGCAACTCAATATTTATTGCCCAGATTCTGCAGTTTTTAGAAATGTCCCGCATGTGGCCCTAGTGCGCTAATGGACTGAAACACAGGCCTCAGAAGCAAAGGAGCACCTAGAGGATTTTGGGGCCTCCATTTTTTAGAATATATTTTAGGCACCATGTCAGGTTTGAAGAGGTCTTGTGGTGCCAAAACAGTGGAAACCCCCAAAAGTGACCCCATTTTTGAAACTACACCCGTCAGGGAATTTATCTAGGGGTATAGTTAGCATTTTGACCCCACAGGTTTTCTGCTAAATTTATTCTAATTAGTCTGTGAAAATGAAAATCTACTTTTATTGTGGAAAAACTTAGAATTTTCGAATTTTTGCAAGGAATAAAGGAGAAAAAGCACCCCAAAACTTGTAAAGCTACTTTTCCCGATTACGGAAATACCCCACATGTGGTAATAAACTGCTGCTTGGACCCACGGCAGTGCTCAGAAGGGAAGGAGCGCCATTTGGATTTTGGAGCACTGATTTTACTGGAATATTTTTTGGTTTGGGTTTTGGGTCCCATCAGTGCATTGACAAGTCCTGTACATCTTCATCCTCTTCTGTCTTCTTCTGTCATCTGTCTTCTTCTGTCATCTGTTTTTTAACTGACTGTCACCCTTTGGTTGACCCACAGAGTTGTGGAGTCCGACTATACAGTGGAGTCCAATGGGGGATTTATTATTACCTACCTCCTGGTCACTTGCTTATATTCCGCTGTAAAACACTTGGATGTTGCTGACTGGTTCACTCAGTTCTTTTGCCTTTGCTTTACTTTGACAATTGCTGATGTGAGCAGGACTCGGTTTTGTCCTTCTCATCTGTCAGTCACTGTCTCTTATTAGTGTACGTCACTGGGCTGTACACAGCACCTTATACTGTGAAGCTGGGGTTAGTTCCCTCGTATGCGGATTAGTGGAGTTTTATTATGACTACCACAAACCCTCCGCATCTAAATCCTCTTCGTCCGGCAAGTTGCTTGTTTGCAAGGCTGCATAGAATTGTGACACTGCCTTCAGTTAATGACAAGCACGTTGCATTGGCTCAGGCTGAGCCTGCTGCATCTCAGTGATGCAGTTAATCATATTAAAATCTTTGATTTAAGTTTGTTGGCACTTGCTGGGGACCCAACCTTTATCAATTGTTAAAAGAAATACTCAATTGGTGATAACAACATCTGCATACTTTATAAAGTTGTTCTAAATACGTATAATAACAATGAGCGGCCCTTAAACTAAATTAAACAAACACCTTTATACAGTATAAGAAAAACTTATCTGTCCCAATGAACAAGGCACCTAGAAAATGTGTAGCTACTGGGTACATTTTATTTTGCACTTGGTGTTACTCTTTTCAGTGGGATTTGTACCTTGATCTGAGCTGATTACCTGTGACAGCTCCTACCCACAGCAATATTCACAGATACTATACGTTTTATCTGACAATTGTCTCAAACCAATTTTTTTTCTTAACTACTCTGAGATTCAAATTAACATCCTTACATACATATACCTAATATCTTAGGAAGCTAAAAGCAATTTGTATTACCTGGGAAGGCCTCTCAAGGTCTCTTCCTGGGAGGCTGGCATCGGTCTGCCAGGACTGTTCTGTAGGCAAATCAAACAGCTCTAACAGAATTTACCAGCAACAGCTGTAAAACATGGGGCATACCAATTAGATCTTACCAAATTGATCCTTGCAGTCTTGGAGGAATATGTGAGGCCAAATACCATCAATGCAAGTTCCATCCAGAGTGCCTTGGATGCTACTAGTTTACCTCCATTTATCCGTCCACATTCCATAAGAAACTGTTTTTCATGCCTTCCGCTTCCAGTTGGACACTTCCTGTGAAGAACAATCTTTTCATCGTATAATCATTAATTGATTTTAATACGGTAATTCAATTGAAGAAAAACATTAACAATGACATCTTGACGTTAAAAATTCACATAGGGCAGTAACTAAAAGTTATACATACAAACACATTTTTCTTCGTTTTACATATTCTTCACAGAATTGTCTTATCAAACAGCTGGTTCAATCCTCAGCAAAACTAAATAATATTGTGCACACTCAGACCAGATACAGGTATAGTTTCTGATCTGAACTTTTTGTTTTAACATTTTCCTTTTCATAACAAAAAAAAATGTTTTCAAATGGGAATCTACTTCCACTGAGAAGTTATCATTTACGAATTATAACACTGGCACATGCCAGAACTTTACATAAAACTTAACCTCAGTATTTAATATTCCTACAACACTTCTTGAATACCGCTATCAAACAAACTAACATCTAGAGAGCTGCTGTTATCTTAATCATTGTACAAACACCAGTTCAATACTTGGGAGAAAATTATTCCCCTCTCACAACACACAACTTCTGCAGTGGGGAAACTACTGGCCAGGCTTCAGGCCATCCTGAAAACAGGTCTACACATACAAGAACATTTTCATACTCACCTACCTCGGGTAGTTGTATGTTCTGCAGTCGCTGGAATCAGGGTGCTCTTTTCATAGGTACCTTTGCTGTGTTACCTATGTCATGCCTTGCACATATCATGCAGGCTACTACAAACCTAGTGGTGGCATTATTGAATCCAGGGACAAGCCAATTTTCTGATACCTGGCTGAACATACTCTCCTTACCAGGTCTGTCATCTCATGCGCTCTCAATTGGCTTACCCGATGATCCAACCAAGTTCCTACTACCAATGGGCCCATAATCGTGGGCGATGCCAAAAGCGTACCTAGAGTCAGTGTAAATGTTGGCCGTCTTACCTTTTGACAGGTTAAAAGCCTCAGCGAGCACCTCCAGCTCCGCTTCTTGAGATGAACAAGAAGGAGAGAATGGTCTCTGGATGCTTTACCTCGTGCATCGTAACTACCATGTAACCTGTCTTGTACATACTGTATATGATGACGTATCTCTATATTACACATTTACATTGGAAACCCATGTTACATATAGATAGACTATTTCAAAAGGCTGGAGTCTTATTTTTCCACATTCATCTGATAATCCAGAACACTTGTAAATTCCACCTCCATCAGGTCCTATAGATGCCTGAATAATACCACGAACAAACAAAAATGATTTTACTAAAATCTGGTATAAAACTAACAATGTACAGGCAATTCTCACCTGCTTCCCATCTAAATCTGTAAAGACTCATCTGTGAGTGATGTCACCTCAGCCTCCTGTGCAGATTTGCTTGAGAGGAGTGATCTGTTACCGTCTACACAGAAAAACTCAAAATTTGGTTTACTCATTGGGGTCTAATACACATTTTGTAGATCTCCTAGCTCTAAATTCATTAAAGAGAACATTTCACCTCTCCATACATGTGAAGCTGAGTGCAGCTGAGTGAAGCTGAGTGCAGCATGTAATGGCTGAACAAACCCTGGGGCACTTTAGATATTTTTTTCTACCTCCCTCCATTATTTAGATATTGGTGCTGTTATATTTCGCGCCCGATATTTAAATAACCCCCTGAACAGTCAACGGGGCGTGTACTGGCAAGGGGACGTGTTATTATGGCTGTGACACTGTCCAATCCGATATGGACAGTGTTACAGCAAGAGCGAGGAGAGAGAGTTTGCGCACACGCACAAGCTCTCACTCTCACTCTTCAGCTTTCAAGATTAGTCTTCTGCCGAACTGGCAAGGGGGCAGGTCACTGCTACAGACAGTGTAAGAGCTGTGGAGAGGAGAGCACACTCTCATCTTTTCAGCTCTTGCGAGAGATCAGTCTTGTATTGTCTGCCGAACTGGCAAGGGGGCGTGTCTCTGCTACGGACAGTGAAAGCGCTCAACAGCTCTTACACTGTCCGTAGCAGTGACACGCACCCTTGCCAGTTCGGCAGACAATACAAGACTGATCTCTCACAAGAGCTGAAGAGATGAGAGCAGGCTCTCCTCTCCACAAATCTTACATTGTCCGTAGCAGTGACACACCCCCTTGCCAGTTCGGGTGAAAAGACTGCAATCACTCACTCTCTCTCCTCGCTCTTGCTGTGGCACTGTCCATATCTGATTGGACAGTGTCACAGCCATAGTAACACACCCCCTTGCCAGTACACGCCCCGTTGACTGCTCAGAGGGTTATTTAAATATTGGGCGCCAAATATAATAGCACCGATATCTAAATAACGGAGGGAGGTAGAATTTTTTTTTTAAAGTGCCCCATGGTTTGTGCAGCCCACCCCATTACATGCTGCACTCAGCTGCACATGTATGGGGAGGGGAAAGGTTCTCTTTAATTTAAAACAAAACAAAATTATGCGTTGTCACTGAGACATACCTGATCAATCTCATCACTACTCCCCCTTTTTTGCACTCTGCGGAAGTAATGTAGCAGGATACAAAACTATGTATCTCAACATATTGAGGTTGGGCACTCTATCTGGGGGCACTAATTTGGCACCCTTTTAATACGCTATAGCCCAGAAAAAAAGTGACTTCCTCCTAACAAAACTTCATTTAATCTTATAGATAAGTTGCACCCATTTGCTTTTAAAACAGCATACATTTTCAAAATGACATTTAGGCAGTCTTTTTCTGACTCACAGGTCAGAAGTACGTACTATACCACTTGCCTGCATGTGTCAGTAAAACAGAGAAAAATGTGTCTGCTAAGTTAATTACTGAAAACCAATAAACTGTGTGTGGGAGTAGGGAACAGTAGGGGTACATACATTTTCAAGACGCCAATTCTGTCTTACAAATATGATATCAAAGTTGTTCCTCTAGACATTCTAGCAGTGGGGTAACCTTTATACTTGATACTATATCAGCGAGATTCAAAGACAATTGAACTCATATTGCTATGTATGTTTGAGTGATAATCCCATGAAGAATATATCTCACAAATTAAATAGAAAGCTTTCATTTGCATTAGACGAGGGCTTGATAAACCGCCATGAATATAATTTTCTTTTGGTAAGAGAGCCACGCATGCCTACCATATACATACTTCCCAAGGTGCATAAAAATAAGGATCTACCTCCGGGGCGACCTATCATCTCGGGAATGGGGGCCCAATGGATCACCTTGGGAAATATGTAGATGAGAAACTCAAACCCTTTGTCCGTCAACTTCCATCGTTTGTTTTGGACACTGGAGACCTCTTACGAAAAATTAATAACCTACACTTTGAGGGTGATTTTTTATTAGTGGGTTTGGATGTGGAATCCTTATATACCTCAATCCCCCATGAATGTGGCTTGAGGGCCTCGGCTTCTTTTCTTGAGAAACGGGTTGGTGACTGGGCACATCAAAATGAATTTATAGTTGAGATGCTTGAATTTGATTTGAACCAAATTGTTTTTCCTTTGATGGAAAATTCTTCCGCCAAGTCCAACGGACGGCGATGGGCTCATCTTGTGCCCCATCCTATACCTGTCTTCACCTTGGATGGTGGGAAGAACATGTGGTCTATAAAAATTCCCTGTTTGATAAGTATGTTGCCTGCTGGTATAGGTACATGGATGATATACTAGTCTGTTGGTAGGGGTCGGTCTTAGAACTAAAATTCTTTCTGAAAGAGTTAAATCAAAATAATCTAAATATCACACTAACTTGTACTCATAGTGAGATTTCAATAAATTTCTTAGACCTAAACATATATAAAGAAAGCAACATGTTGATGACATCAACTTACCGAAAACCAACAGCAGGCAACACTCTGCTTTTAGCCAGCAGTCACCACCCCCTCCCTCAGATTAGGGGAATACCGGTGGGAGAATTGATCAGGATTAAGAGGAATTGCTCAAATTTTGATAGATTTAAAACTGAAGCTGCGGAGCTCTCTGAGAGGTTTCAGTCTAGGGGCTATTCTAAAAAGATAATCAAGTGTGGATACAACCGATCTCTGAGACTGGATAGGGGTGAAATCCTTAAAGAGAAAGAGGAGAAGGGAAGAATCAAAAAAGATTATAGGGTGCGTTTTATTTCCAGGTATGCCTCCCACTGGGAGATCTTATGGAAATTGATGTTAAAAAACTGGTCATTTCTGACATTGAACCCTAAGATTGGGAGTTTGGTTGTTTCATCACCAAGTATGGTGTCGAAAAGAGCTCCAATCCTTAAAGACATTCTAGTTGACTCCGAATTTAGGAGGAAGACAAGGGATAACCAGGCCTGGCCCAAAAAAACGCCCTAAGGGCATGTTTAGATGTGGAAGTTGTTCCTATTGTAAATATGCCCTGAAAACTGATAAGTTTATGGATGCTAAAGGGGAAAAGGAATATCAAGTACAAACTTTTATGGGGGGAGGAAACCTCCAGCTCACCAGTCCAACGCCCGACACCTCTGCCTCGCTCGGATCTCCGCAACGGTCCACGGCAAACAATGGTAGAATGAAGAAAGTTGATCCAGCGCTGCAGGTATGTGGTTTAAAAAGGAACATATTCCCAATTTTATTGTATCAAAAAAGCTTTAAAATTCGATATCAGGTGCATTTGGGCATCAAGGCAGTAATAGGTGGGTATTTAGCGCCTACGCCTTTCAAACACGGCAAGTGCTCTTAGTCATGGCATCCATTCGAATGGATGCCATGACTAAGAGCACTTGCCGTGCTTGAAACGCGTAGGCGCTAAATACCCACCTATTACTGCCTTGATGCCTAAATGCACCTGATATCGAATTTTAAAGCTTTTTTGATACAATAAAATTGGGAATACGTTCCTTTTTAAACCACATACCTGCAGCGCTGGATCAACTTTCTTCATTCTACAAACTTTTATAAATTGTCGCACCAGTATGGTGGTCTATTATAAAACTTGTCCGTGTAATAAAATGTACATAGGAAAAACCATACATGAACTTCAGACTCGTATTGGTGAACATATATCTGATATCAAAAGAGGTGAGCTGAAAAGCCCTCATGCAGCCCATATTAAATCCTATCATCAACAATCTCCCTCTGGTTTAAAATTTATGGGTATCTACCATCTATTCGAAGATAGGAGAGGGGGTGACAGAAACAGAGCGCTATTACAAAAAGAGACAATGTGGATATACACTTTGGGCACATTGTTGCCTGGTGGATTAAACAATCAGATTAAATTCAATATGTACCTATGAAATTGATCCTTTTGGTTTGATGACTGTATACCAGTGTCTAAACGTCCATTACTCTCTCTTATATTGTTATGGTGCTCTGTCTCTAGTCTCTTCATATATGAAAACGCATTCTTACTTGTCATTTGTACTTGATCTACAGGCCCTTTTCTCGTATTTGATCTCCCAAAAAAAAAACTTTTGGTACTCAGCTGTAATTAAATCTTTAGAAACAGCAGCTGCTAGACTTGAACATTGTCTATATGAAAAATAGTATCTATTTCAGGTTTTTCTGGGTAATGTTACCTTAATTTCATGTTTGGTTTGGTTTGTGGGCTATTGCATCCTCTTCCCGTGGATTGATGGGGACCCGGTCTAGGATGGCTTTTGCCCTCCTTTGACTGTCTCCCTGTCTCCTCACGTTTGATGGGTTTGCTTTCTGCTTACTCTCATCTCATTCATGACAAATCGATTATCTGTGGCTAATCTACGCCTCAGGCCCTTCCCTGTATCTGATCCCAACCCTTTGCTATCAAGTTGTGACCAAATATTTGAAAGTAGTATTGGTTAGGTTTGGGAATTGGATTTTCTATATATATGGGTGAGTAATATCTCCTCCAAAACAAACTCTGATTAGTATTATATTGACATTAGGTTTTATCTTGGGCCATTAGTGTCCTCTTTCCCGTGGGCTGATGGGGACCTGGTCTGGGACGGCTTCTGCCCTCCCTTGACTATCTCCCAGTCACCTCATGGGTAATCTCTTCGCCTTTTGTCTGTTGTCATTTCATTCATCCACAAAAAATTTAAAATTCTTTCTTTTCTTTTTATACTTTGTTATTTTTTATTTCTATTATTATTTTCTTTTCTTTCCCAACATTCTGTTTATTATCTTATTTTTCTTCTTTCCTTTTTTTTTCTCCCCTCCCTTTTTTTTTTACTTATTATTATTTATTATTTAATTTTGCTTTATGGATGAGCACCTATCCATAAGCGAGCATAGAGACGTTATGACACATACATTTTCTGCCTAGTATTACACTGGGAGAATATAAGACTTTACAATGCCACTTTGTTACAATATGATAAAATGTCTCTATATTAGTTGGCATTAATGTATCTGTTGAAAAAAACTGAATGAAAACACTTGCGAACATACGGATAGAAACTATCTAAACTATATGTACTAACATAACGGGTTTACTGAAGTTATATAGATATGTATTGAATGAGATAGCTGGATTGGCATTAATTGATAATGTTCACTATTTAAGCTGTGCATACCATGAAAGCGGCGACGGCTCTGAGGAAGTCCCAGAAGGGTTGAAAACACGTTAAGCCATTCAATTATCCCTTGACACGTGCAAGGTTGACGTCACTCGCTGTGTATCTGCTCTGGAAGCAGACTCCATGCTGAGACAGGTCTGAAATCTATCCGGCACCACACCTGCAAATGTGGATACGCCAAGGCAGAGAGTTCCAGCTTAAGCCATAAACTTATGGTAGACATCGCGGTGGACTGAGGGATGCTCGGACCTTACCTAAATTGGACCCCGTTCTGAGGAACCTTGGGAGACATTATTACACCTGTAAACTAGAGGTATATGTGGACGAACACTCAGCCACGAGACTTATAGTCCTGGTGTTAAGGATCTGCCAGGCACAGCTTCTGTATCCACGCCCATAGGTAATCAGTCTGCACCTGCTTCTATGTCTGTGAGACTGACTCCATCTTCCACCACTCAGGATGGCAGGCTTAGGTGTGGGAGAGCCTATCACAGCCCTGCCAGACGAAGCTAGCTCCCGCCCTCTGTCTATTTATACCTGCCTTTCCTGTTCCTCCTTGCTTGTGATTCTTCTCTGTTGGTTTCCTGGCCCTGCTGCAGCTTCTTGAACTACTTGTCCCTGCTTCGTATTTACCCTGGCTTACTGACTACTCTTCTGCTCTGCGTTTGGTACCTCGTACACTCCTGGTTTGACTCGGCTTGTTCACTACTCTCCTGCTCTGCGTTTGGCACCTCGTACTCTCCTGGTTTGACTCGGCTCGTTTTCTACTCTTGTTGCTCACGGTGTTGCCGTGGGCAACTGCCCCGTTTCCCTTTGTTCTGTGTTTCCTTGTCTGGTTGTCTGTCGTGCACTTACTGAGTGTAGGGACCGTCGCCCAGTTGTACCCCGTCGCCTAGGGCGGGTCGTTGCAAGTAGGCAGGGACTGAGTGGCGGGTAGATTAGGGCTCACTTGTCTGTTTCCCTATCCCTGTCATTACATAATCACAAGCCCATATACCTACTCTACCCTGGTCCCTCACACCACTATGGACCCCCTTGAGACCCTGGTTCAGCAAATGCAGGGTCTCTCCCTACAGGTCCAGGCCCTGGCTCAGAGGGTCAACCAGCCTGATGCTACCATGGTAGTGCCCCTCACCTCACCTCACCTCTTGAACCCCATCTCAAGTTGCCTGACCGGTTCTCAGGGGACCAGAAGACTTTTCTCTCCTTTCGGGAGAGTTGTAGGCTCTATTTTCGTTTAAAGCCCCATTCTTCAGGTTCTGAGAGCCAGCGGGTGGGTATAATTATGTCCCGGCTCCAGGAAGGGCCCCCAAGAATAGGCCATCTCCTTGGCTCCTGACGCCCCTGAACTTTCCTCCGTTGATCTTTTCTTTTCTGCACTCAGACTCATTTATGACGAGACTGACAGGACTGCCTTTGCCGAGAGTCAGCTGGTGACCTTACGTGAGGGTAAGAGACCTGTTGAGGAGTATTGCTCTGACTTTAGGAAGTGGTGCGTAGCTTCTCGGTGGAAAGACACTGCCTTAAGGTGCCAGTTTAGGTTGGGTCTGTCGAACGCCCTGAAAGACCTGCTAGTTAGCTATCCCTCTTCTGACTCCCTAGACCAGGTTATGGCTTTAGCGGTACGACTTGACCGACGTCTCAGGAAACGACAACGTGAACGTTTATGTGTTTTCTCCTCTGACTCCCCCATGATGCCTCCTGAGGTTCCGTTGCTTCGTTCTTCCACGGAAGACTCGGAGGTACCTATGCAACTCGGAGCCTCCGTGTCCCCCCAACAACGTAGAGAGTTCCGCAGGAAGAATGGTCTCTGCTTCTATTGTGGGGATGACAAGCATCAAGTGAACACCTGTCCTAGGCATAAGAATAATCAGCCAGAAAACTTCCGCGCCTAAGTGATCATCGGGGAGGTCACTTGGGCGCACAGGTATTTCCCGTAAATATGAAACGTAATAAAATCTTGCTTCTCTTTCAGGTCTCTTTTGGTGGTAGGTCTGCTACCGGCAGGGCCTTCGTGGATTCAGGGTCTTCTGCTAATATCATGTCTGTGGAATTTGCTATGTCTCTAGCTATGCCTTTGATTGATTTGCCTAAACCTGTACCGGTAGTGGGTATCGACTCCACTCCTCTTGCTAATGGTTATTTTACACAGCATACCCCTGTTTTTGAACTCCTTGTTGGCTCCATGCATTTGGAGCAGTGCTCTGTACTGTTGATGCAGGGATTATCGTCCGATTTGGTTTTAGGCCTTCCCTGGTTGCAGTTGCATAATCCCACGTTTGACTGGAATACTGGGGATCTTACCAAATGGGGTAATAAATGCTTGACGTCATGTTTTTCTGTTAATTCTATTTCTCCCCCTGAGGAGGTGAACACGCTACCTGAGTTTGTTCAGGACTTCGCTGATGTTTTCTCTAAGGAGGCCTCCGAAGTGTTACCGCCTCATAGAGAATACGATTGCGCTATCGATTTGGTACCAGGAGCTAAGCTCCCTAAGGGTAGGATATTTAATCTCTCTTGTCCCGAATGTGAAGCCATGAGAGAGTATTTCCAGGAATGCCTGGCCAAGGGTTACATTCGCCCCTCTACTTCTCCGGTAGGTGCTGGCTTCTTCTTCGTAGGGAAGAAGGATGGTGGTCTTAGGCCATGCATTGACTACCGTAACTTGAATAAGGTCACTGTAAGGAACCAGTATCCCCTTCCTTTGATTCCTGATCTCTTCAATCAGGTTCAGGGGGCCCAATGGTTCTCTAAGTTTGATCTACGGGGGGCGTATAACCTTATCCGCATCAAAGAGGGGGATGAGTGGAAGACTGCGTTTAACACGCCCGAAGGTCATTTCGAATACCTCGTCATGCCCTTTGGGTTGTGTAATGCTCCCGCGGTCTTCCAGAATTTCATAAATGAGATTTTAAGAGATTACCTGGGGGTATTTCTTGTAGTGTACCTTGATGACATACTTGTGTTTTCCAAGGACTGGTCCTCCCACATTGAGCATGTCAGGAAGGTGCTCCAGGTCCTTCGGGAAAACAAACTGTTTGCGAAGACCGAAAAATGTGTGTTTGGGGTGCAGGAGATACCATTTTTGGGTCAAATCCCCACTCCTCATGAATTTCGCATGGACCCCGCCAAGGTCCAGGCTGTGGCGGAATGGGTCCAACCTGCCTCTCTGAAGGCGTTACAGTGCTTCTTGGGGTTCGCTAATTATTACAGGAGATTTATTGTTAACTTCTCGGTCATCGCTAAGCCTCTTACGGACCTCACTCGCAAGGGTGCTGATCTCCTCCACTGGCCTCCTGAGGCTGTCCAGGCTTTTGAGACCCTTAAGAAGTGCTTTATCACGGCCCCGGTGTTGGTTCAGCCCAACCAAATGGAGCCATTTATCGTGGAGGTTGACGCGTCCGAGGTGGGAGTGGGGGCTGTCTTGTCCCAGGGTACCAGGTCCCTCACCCATCTCCGTCCCTGTGCCTACTTCTCCAGGAAGTTTTCGCCCACTGAGAGTAACTATGATATTGGCAACCGCGAACTCTTAGCCATTAAATGGGCATTTGAAGAGTGGCGCCACTTCCTGGAGGGGGCTAGGCACCAGGTAACGGTCCTTACCGACCACAAGAATCTGGTTTTCCTAGAATCGACCCTGAGGCTAAACCCGAGACAAGCTCGATGGGCGTTATTTTTTACCAGATTAAATTTTTTGGTTACCTATAGGGCTGGGTCTAAAAATATTAAGGCTGATGCACTGTCGCGTAGCTTCATGGCCAGCCCTCCTTCGGAGGAAGATCCTGCTTGTATTTTGCCTCCAGGTATAATCATTTCCTCTATTGATTCTGATTTAATCTCTGAAATTGCTGCTGATCAAGGTTCAGCTCCCGGTAACCTTCCTGAGAACAAGCTGTTTGTTCCCCTGCAATTCCGGCTAAGGGTACTTAGGGAAAATCATGACTCCGCACTATCTGGTCATCCAGGCATCCTGGGTACCAAGCACCTCATTGCCAGAAACTATTGGTGGCCTGGGTTGCCTAAAAACGTTAAGGCCTACGTCGCCGCTTGTGAGGTTTGTGCTAGGTCCAAGACTCCCAGGTCCCGACCAGCGGGCTTACTACGTTCTTTGTCCATTCCCCAGAGACCTTGGACCCATATCTCCATGAATTTTATCCCCGATTTGCCTCCATCTCAAGGCAAGTCGGTGGTGTGGGTTGTAGTAGACCGCTTCAGTAAGATGTGCCACTTTGTGCCCCTCAAAAAACTACCCAATGCTAAGAAGTTAGCTACCTTGTTTGTCAAACACATCCTGCGTCTCCATGGGTTCCCTGTCAATATTGTTTCTGACAGAGGGGTACCATTTGTTTCTTTGTTTTGGAGAGCCTTCTGTAAAAAGTTGGAGATGGCCAAACCGAGAGGACTAATCAGTCTCTAGAACAATATTTAAAGTGTTTTATCTCTGACTGTCAATATGATTGGGTCTCATTCATTCCCCTCGCCGAATTTTCCCTTAATAACCGGGTCAGTAAATCGTCAGGAGTCTCCCCCTTTTTCTGTAATTTTGGGTTTAATCCACGGTTCTCCTCCGTTTCACCTAGTAGTTCCAACAATCCCGAGGTAGAGGTCGTTCATCGGGAACTGTGCACAGTCTGGGCCCAGGTTCAGAAGAACCTAGAGGCGCCCCAGAGCATACAAAAGACTCAGGCAGATAGAAGACGTTCTGCTAACCCCTTGTTTATGGTCGGGGATCTGGTGTGGCTATCGTCAAAGAACTTGCGCCTTAAAGTCCCGTCCAAGAAGTTTGCTCCCCGGTTTATAGGGCCGTACAAGGTCATTGAAGTCCTCAATCCTGTCTCCTTCCGACTGGAGGTGCCCCTATCTTTTCGAGCACACGACGTGTTTCATGCCTCCCTCCTTAAACGCTGCTCCCCGTCCTTGGCTTCCTCGAGGAAACCTCCTGTCCCCGTTCTCACCCCTGAGGGGGTAGAATTCGAGGTGGCCAAGATTGTGGACAGCAAGATGGTCCAAGGCTCCCTCCAGTACCTGGTCCATTGGAGAGGATACGGGCCTGAGGAGAGGACTTGGGTACCCGCCCGGGATGTTCACGCTGGGGTATTGGTCAGGAGGTTCCACCTTCGTTTCCCCAATAAACCAGGTCCATCTAGAAAGGGTCCGGTGGCCCCTCATAAAAGGGGGGGTACTGTTAAGGATCTGCCAGGCACAGCTTCTGTATCCACACCCATAGGTAATCAGTCTGCACCTGCTTCTATGTCTGTGAGACTGACTCCATCTTCCACCACTCAGGATGGCAGGCTTATGAGTGGGAGAGCCTATCACAGCCTGGCCAGACGGAGCTAGCTCCCGCCCTCTGACTATTTATACTTGCCTTTCCTGTTCCTCCTTGCTTGTGATTCTTCTCTGTTGGTTTCCTGGCCCTGCTGCAACTTCTTGAACTACTTGTCCCTGCTTCGTATTGACCCTGGCTTACTGACTACTCTTCTGCTCTGCGTTTGGTACCTCGTACACTCCTGGTTTGACTCGGCTTGTTCACTACTCTCCTGCTCTGCATTTGGCACCTCGTACTCTCCTGGTTTGACTCGGCTCGTTTTCTACTCTTGTTGCTCACGGTGTTGCCGTGGGCAACTGCCCCGTTTCCCTTTGTTCTGTGTTTCCTTGTCTGGTTGTCTGTCGTGCACTTACTGAGTGTAGGGACCGTCGCCCAGTTGTACCCCGTCGCCTAGGGCGGGTCGTTGCAAGTAGGCAGGGATCTTTTTGCCTTTCCAATTTGGCATATACTGTATCTGTATGCCCTGCAAACCTTCATTTATATCTGGACAAACTATCTAACAGCTTTATACATCTACGTATAGGAATGTGTATTCTTTTTGTCTAAAACTTTAAATCTCATGGATGTCTGTACCCTGTAGCTGTTTTATGTAAATGATTATGTTATATGTTTTATAACTCCTTTTTCTAAAAATTTAATATTTATAAATATTGGTACTAATCACTTAACCCAGAGTGTGATGGTTTTGTCCAAATTCCTTTTTGTTTTGTTTTTGTCATATATTTCAATTTTGGACGGCACCGTGCATTTATTTTTCCTTGCATTCTCTGGGTTCAATAGGGTAACTTTTTTATTTGGATAACCTTTAATGAGCTCACTGTTTTGAACATCAAGAACAGATAAAATCTTCCAATCAGCAAATTGCAAGAGCAAATTTGGGACATTCGTGAACCTCCATTGACTCAAGCTGGAGTTGGTCACATTTATTTCAAACATCTACAAAACCCTCAACTTTTTATTTATGCAAAACACTTGCTACAGTGAAGTATGATTGGGCGTCCCATCTTCGCCGCATTCCCTGTTGGGTGTCCCTTCGGGCATACAACAAGTGGACTGAGATAGAGAAATTGTGGATGGCTCCTGTTCATCCTAATTCATTGTTATGGGGTGAACCGCTGGCCATGCCTTCTTTGTCTCTGTTGGGTCCCATGCGCTTTCAGCGGGAGGTATGGGATACCTGCAAAAGACGCTTTCACTTGGTGTCTGATTGCCCGCCTTTGACCTCGGTTCTATATACCCCTACTATTCCAGGGGGTACTACTTCCCAAGTGGTCCGACGGTGGATGGGGCCAGAGGTGTTCCACCTGGCCGATATGGTTGATCCTCATACACTAGATCTTCACCCGTTTTCATATTTCCAACGGCATCACAACATCCCTTCTTCTAATTTTTTCCACTATCTTCAAATTCGACATAACATGCAGCAGACCTTTGGATCCACTCGGGTCACTAAGCCTACAAGCTTTGAAAAACTTTGTCCCCATACTACCACTACTAAAGGGCTTATATCCGCTATTTACACAATACTGCTGTCCCCGGATAACTCCCCTCCACCTATGCATAGATATATGTCGAAATGGGAAACCCTGTTGAATACATCCATCCCTTTCTCATTATGGCAGATCATCTGGTCACAAACAGCTAAAACTTCCCTTTGTTCTATATAAAGAAAATTTATATAAAATCCTTATGTTTTGGTATCTTACCCCTGCCCTCCTGCATAGCTTCAATCCGGGTATTTCGTCGGTTTGTTGGCAATGTAGAGATCAGAGGGGAGACTTGTTCCATATCTTTTGGAGCTGCTCCCTGGTACAACAGTTTTGGCTGGAGGTTAGGAATTTGGCAGTGGCGATGTTGAAGCAGGATATTCCGCTAGATCAGGGGTCTCAAGCATGCGGCCTCTAGTATCGGCTCTGCTCCGAGACTCTGGAATTCCCTGACATCGCTGTCCACATATGAACAGCGATGTCTGGGGCTTCCCCAGAGCCGGAGTCCCGGGCAGAGCACTAGTACAGGCTCTGCTCCGGGACTCTGTGGAATTCCCTGACATCGCTGCCCATATATGAACAGTGTGTCAGGGTCTTCACCAGAGCGGAGCCCCGGGCAGAGCGCTAGTAAAGGCTCTGCTCCGGGACTCTGTGGAATTCCCTGACATCGCTGTCAACATATGGACTGTGTGTCAGGGTCTTCCTCAGAGTGGAGTCCTGGGCAGAGCGCTAGTATCGGCTCTGCTCCGGGACGCTGCGAAATTCCCTGACATTGCTGCCCATATATGGACAGTGTGTCAGGGTCTTCCCCAGAGCGGAGTCCCGGGCAGAGTGCTAGTACAGGCTCTGCTCTGGGACTCTGGGGAAGCCTCGGACATCGCTGTCCATACACCGACAATGATGTCAGGGGCTTCCCCAGAGCAGGAGTCCCAGTGATGTTAGGAGTACAGCTGGAGTCCCAGTCTACGTCGGCCACTGCTGTGGCGGCATCTACAGGGGGCACTGCTGTGGCGGCATCTACAGGGGGCACTGCTGTGGCGGCATCTACAGGGGGCACTGCTGTGGCGGCATCTACAGGGGGCACTGCTGTGGCGGCATCTACAGGGGGCACTGCTGTGGTGGCATCTACAGGGGGTACTGCTGTGGCAGCATCTACAGGGGGCACTGCTGTGCCGGCATCTACAGAGGGCAATGCTGTGGCGGCATCTACAGAGGGCACTGCTGTGGCGGCATTTACAGAGGGCACTGCTGTGGCGGTATCTACAGAGGGCACTGCTGTGGCAGCATCTACAGAGGGCATTGCTGTGGTGGCAGCATCTACAGAGGGCACTGCTGTGGCATGATCTACAGAGGGCACTGCTGTGGCAGAATCTACAGAGGGCACTGCTGAGGCAGCATCTACAGAGGGCACTGCTGTGGCAGCATCTACACAGGGCACTGCTGTGGCAGCATCTACACAGGGCTCTGCGGCAGCATCCACCGAGGGCACTGTGGCACTATCTAAAAAGGGGCTGCCCAATCATGACATGTGTGCTAACTGAGCTGCCGGACTGCATTTAGTGACACTTAAACTGGAAAGCTGGATTGTTGAAATTAGCACGTGGAGAAATCTCTCAAATTTTAAACCTAGCTGTATTATTATAGTAATGTAGTATTATTATTATTATTATTATTATTATTATTATAGTAATATAGTGTTATAGTAGTTCAAATAACTAATTGATTAACAATAATTTTGTATTGTATCAAATTTGAAATTCATGCGGCCCGACCACTTCACATTTTTTCTATATGCGGCCCACTTACCCGGCCGAGTTTGAGACCCCTGCTCTAGATCCTCTTCATTATCTCTTGAATGTCCCTCCTAGGTTATTGGAGAAGCCTTCAGCTCAACTTTTCCGTCACTTTCTTACTGCTGCTAAAACTCTGATTGCTTGGAAATGGAGACAGACTACCCATCCCTCTCACATTGACTTACTGACTAGGATTATTGAAATTCGCACTATGGAACATATAACGGCTTCACTTGACAATACGTTGGACAGATTTAGAAAGGTTTGGGATCCGTGGGACAAGTATTGGCTACCAATATCTCTGAGTTAGATCTTTGACTGATCTTTTTTGTTTTCTTCTCCCCTCCCTTTTGTCTTTCTCCTTGTGTCTTGTCTGATTGGAGTTTCTAATATGTCAAATGGATCATATGGCCTGCCCATACGTCTTTATGTCTTGTGTGTATTTTGAAAACTATTCAATAAAAATACAGTTGAAACCAAAACACTTGCTACGGGGATATAGCTTTGGATCATACAGCCTGTGATGTATTTTGGTGATGTTTTCTTTAGGGGCCCTTGGAGCGGGCCAATACCAATCTTCTTCACTGTAATTTGTGTAGGTAGTTATACTACTATGACACAGGTGGCACTTGGGGGTGTAACGCCCATGGCCACGGACCGTCGGGATTACTCACCTCCCGACAGCCGCAGCCATGAATCTGTGAGCACTGGCCCACATCTCCTCCTCAGGATAAGCCAGCACTCACTTCCGCCGCTTCACTCTGCGGTGTCCCGTATTGGTCCCCTTAAAAGGCCAGCGCGCACACCTGAAAAATAAGTAAAATGAGGCCATGATCACCCTGGACTATAAAAAGGGCCCTGCCCCTTCTTTCATTGCCTGGACATTGTTGTGTTTACCCATGTTAGTCTTTGGTCCCTTAGTGTTTTCCAGTTCCCAGTGTTCCCGTACCTGATACCTGCATCCTGTGCTACCTTGTTCCTGTGTCGTAGAGAGTTGGAGTCGTGTTGTGCCATATACTACGCCTGCTGTCTTTTCGCATAGTGTTCGAGGAACCTGGCCGAGTCTCCTCAGCAGCTGCATCTTTCCTGACCCTTCACCAGGAGGACACCTCTGTCAGCGAGAATGCCATTCAGTTCAGCACCCTGGCGGCAGAGCTGTCCTGGAACAACAAGGCATTGGTGGCTACATTCTGGCAGGTACTGTCTCCAAAAATTAAGGACGAACTTGCTGCTGGTGATATGCCACCTACCCTGGATGACTTCATACGTTTGAACACTCATATCCGGGCGCGATCCCAAGAGGGAGAATCCACACCAGGGGAGTTTATGCAGATGGACCTGCTTAAACTGTCTGTCAAGGAGAAACTCCACAGACGTACTTCTGTACTTTGTCTGTATTGCGGCCTCGGATGCCATATTGTGCATGCATGCCCTCAGAAACAAAAGAGGCTCCAATGCTTAGAATTGGTTGGAGAGACAACACTAGGAGGAACGGCGCTAGATAAGAAGTTCTCCTCCATATTGTCTATTCCCGTGACCATTGGGTCTGGGGAGAAGAGACACCGGGTCTCGGCATACCTAGACTCTGAGTCTGCAGCAAACTTCATCGGTAAAGATCTAGTGGACCTCCTCCAGTTGCCCACAGTCCCTCTGGAGGCATCTTTGGCTGTGGCATCAGTGAATGTACTACCTCTGCCCAACCCTATTGTGTCTGAGACCAAGCCACTGAGACTCCAAGTTGGAGCCTTCTAAATTAATTTCCTTTCTTGTCTTGCCTAAAGCCGTCAATACTTTCCTGCTGGGCCTGCCTTGGCCCCGACTACATGCCCCAAGTCTGCACTGTAATTCCGGGGAAGTTCTCCAAAGGGGCCCTAAATGTCGCAGCCGCTGTCTGTTACAGATTCATCCTGCCCAGCCTCCTCTGCCCTGGTCATTGGCAGGATTGCCCCCCACTTCTCTCAATTTGCAGATGTCTTCAGTAAAAAGAAGGCTGAGATGCATTCTCCACACCGGGCTTATGACTGCCCCATTGAACTGGTTCCTGATGCGTCCGTCCGAACAATTTTACCGCATACGAGGAGCCAAGATCTTCTCCAAACTAGACTTGCATGGGGTTTACAATTTAATTAGAATCCGTCGAGGTGATGAGTGGAAGGCTGCGCTTAACACTCGAGACGGGCACTACGAATACCTGGTGATGCCCTTCGGTCTCTGTAACGCTCCCGCTGTCTTCCAAAAATTCGTCAATGACATCTTCCGAGATCTCCTCTATGTTTGTTTTGTGGTCTAGCTCTATGACATTGTGATTCTTTTATCCACAGATCCGTCAATTTCTGCTGCGACTAAGGGAGAATCGCCTGTATGCCAAGCTGGAGAAGTGCGTGTTTGAGAAGAAATCTCTACCCTTCCTGGGCTACATCATCTCGGATCAAGGCCCCAAGATGGATACTAAGAAGGTAAAGGCCATTCTGGAATGGCCACGTGCTCAAGGCTTGAGGTCCATACAGTGTTTTTTGGGATTCGCCAACTTTTGCCGGCAGTTTATTCCACACTTCTCTTCACTGACAGCTCCCATTTCTACCCTCACCAAGAAAGGTATGAATGCCAAGGTGTGGACTCCAGAGGCAGAAGCTGCATTTAATAGCCTTAAGAGTGCCTTCACGTCAGCCTTAACCCTCCATCATCCTGATGTATCGCTACAGTATTCATTGGAAAATTCCTCTGTTGGTGCAGGTGCAATTCTGTTCCAGAGACGTTCTAAAGGGAAGGCAGGGGTATGTGGCTATTATTCCAGACTTTTTCGTCTACAGAATGCAATTACTCGATTGGAGATCGGGAATTACGGGCAATCAAGTTTGCTCTGGAGGAGTGAAGACATCTATTAGAGGGTGCAGCTCACCCCATCCTGATATATACGGACCACACGATCTCAACTATCTCCAGTCGGCCCAACGACTGAACCCCCGTCAAGTCAGGTGGTCGCTGTTCTTTGCTCGTTTTGAGTTTGTACTCCACTACCACCCTGCTGATGAAAATTTGAGGGCCGATGCCTTGTCCAGGTCATTCAAGACAGAGGACACCGTGGACTCTCAACAAAATATCATTGATCCGTCCTGTATCATCTTGGTTAATCCTCTGCAAGTTAGAGACATCCCTCCAGGGAGGACTTTTGTGTGTTTGACAGACAGGAAGAGAGTCCTTCACTAGGGACACAGCTACAAACTTGGGTGCCCGTAAGACCCGAGATTTCATTGCCCCTAATTTCTGGTGGCTCACGCTGCCCAAAGACATTACGGACTTTGTGTCGTCCTGCACGGTGTGCGCTGCCAATAAAGTTGCTCACTCCAAGCCTGCCGGTCTGCTCCAACCTCTGCCTGTGCCCAAAGCTCCCTGGCAGCATAAAACAATGGACTTTGTCACAGACCTTCCGTCCTCTGCTGGATGTAATACGGTCTGGGTGGTGGTGGACCGGTTCTCGAAAATGGCTCACTTTGTTCCACTGACCGGCCTTCATTCTGCTTCTCGACTGGCCAACCTCTTCATACAACACATCTTCCGCCTGCATGGCTTACCTCTGCATATCATGTCTGATCGGGGGGTTCAGTTTACCTCAAAATTCTGGAGAACCCTCTGTAAACTCCTTCATGTAAAGTTGGACTATTCCTCAACCTACCATCCCCAGTCCAATGACCAAGTCGAGAGGATCAATCGATCATCGAGAACTATCTACGACATTTCATCTCTATGCAGCAGGATGACTGGATGCGGCTTCTTCCCTGGGCTGAGTTCTCTTACAAAAACCACACAAGCGAGTCCACTGCCTCCACACCATTCTTTATTGTCTACGGCCAACATCCACGAATGCCTCTTCCTGTTTCTGCTACGTCCCAGGTGCCAGCAGCTGACTCTACATTCCGGGACTTTCTATGGATCTGGCAGCAGAACCGGTCCTCTATTCTGCTGGCGGTCGATTGCATGAAATGAAAGGCAGACACGAGGAGAAGAGAGCCGCCTCAGTATCTTCCGGGTACCAAGGTCTGGCTGTCTTCAAGTAATATCCGGCTGAGGGTGCCGTCATACAAATTTGCTCCCAGGTTCCTTGGACCCTTTGAGATCCTCCAGCAGATCAACACGGTTTCTTATAAGCTTATGCTGCCTGCTACTCTCAGAATCCCGAACTCCTTTCACGTGTCTCTTCTGAAGCCTCTGGTCCTGAACTGCTACTCTAAGACTCTAAGCCCTGCAGTTGCCCTCAGCGGTTCTGCCAATGTATTTGAGGTCAAGGATATCTTGGACTTCAAGAGGATAAGAGGAAAAGCCTTTTACTTGGTGCATTGAAGGGGGTTTGGTCCAGAAGAGAGGTCCTGGGAGCCAGAGGAGAACCTCAATGCTCCTACCCTCGTGAATAAGTTTCTCTCCCAGTCTGGCCCCAAGAAGAGGTGGTGTAAGAGGGGGATACTGTAACTCCCATGGCCACGGACCATTGGGATTACTCACCTCCTGACGGCCACAGCCATGGATCTGTGAGCGCTGGCCCGCATCTCCTCCTCAGGAGACGCCATCGCTCACTTCCGCTTCACTCTGCGGTGTCAAGTAGGGTGCGCATGCACGATTGTGGCCGGCCTTAAAGGGCCAGCATGTGGACCTGAAAAGTATGTAAAATTAACCCATGATAACCCTGGACTATAAGAAGGGCCCTGACACTTCCTTCATTGCATGAGCGTTGTTGTTTTAGAAAATGGTCCCTTAGTGTTTTCCAGTTCCCAGTGTTCCTGTACCTGCTACCTGTATCCTGTATCCCATGCTACCTTGTTCCTGTGTCGTAGACAGTTGGAGTCATGTTGTGCCATATACTAAGCCTGCTGTGTTACACCACGCCTTGTGTCTGCCTGCTGCCAAGGTCCCATCCGAGCCTAAACATCGCTACTGTCTGAATTACCACAGGTACCCTTATTCGAACTATAGAAATTGACTTGGTATCCTGTCTGTCAGCGGCTATACCGCTATGGCGGTATGTTCCAGTGGATTCACATACCCACAGATTGTGACAGGTTCTGTTCAGGGTCGTTCATTGAACATAGTTTGTTTTTCCTCACTGTACAAACTGCACCTGTCACTTTAAAACGTACACATATAAATTACAACTCCGCTCAACCATCCACTACGTCACTGCATTCCAAAGGGGGGTCATCATTCACAACTTGTTCGGATAATAATCATCTTAATAGTTTAATTGCCGGCAAAAATACTATTACGTCTTTCATATCAACAATTAAACATCTTCAACAATAACTCAAGATAACGTATGCACCTGCAATCATTCATCACACAAAAAGTAAATTTTTTGGATCCATCCTTCCATACCATTTCTGGACAAATTTCCTGGTGTCCAGGAGATATGATGTCATAACAGCGGTTCCAAGGCTTAAGCAATACATGTGTGAAAGGTTGTGTAAGAATAAGCTCCTTACCTACCACGTTTTTTTTTATTTCACAAATGCAATGACATGACAGCTATCAGATGATCAATCTCCTGGGTTTCGGCACCGAAAACGGTTGAAGAAGTCATGGCTAAAACTATATTAGACTTAAATAAAGACGAGTGTTCCAACAGACAACTCCAGGAAATATATCAATCTCCAAATCATAGATTATATCGATATATATCGGCGAGAAGTAGACACACGGACATTGCTTGTATGGTCAAAAAAGCTCCTCTAAGGTTTATTGCCAAAATCAATTACAATAATATAATTCAAAAGGGATGTAGGCTTGAGGTTAATGTGGGAATAACTCTGATTCAGCCAATAGCATACAATACGAATATTACATATTGAGCCAACCACAGACAAACAATACAAATGTAAAACTATTATTCTTCATTAGATTGGGGTATGGAGGAGTTATATTCACATGTGCATGTGAGTATTAGGATAGCAACAAATAATAAGGAATGTGATAACTTTATGTCTGGGTGTTCAGCCAGACTGCCAACTGCTCACTTAGTAAGGTTATGCAAACAAAGCAGAAATAGGGGGGGAATGTCACTGCAGCTCCTGCTTGATAATTCATAATCTAATTTAATACAGAGAATACAAGCAAATGGACCATCCATCACGGGGTCTTGAACAATAGACTCCAATCTGTTAACTCAGAATTCCCTAACATGATATTTGAAAATTGATTTTCTAAACCAGACAACCCTTTTTATTATTTTTATTTAATAATTATTTTATTTTTATTGAAAGGAAGGCATGACGTTTATTTTAGCCACTTATATACATATCTTTGCTGATTGGTGAGAGGGACATCATTTTCCAGATTGCCATTGTCCCAAATTTAAAGAGACAGTCCCGGCAAATTACTGTCCCGGGACTTGTCCCGGTATTATTTTTGTTATAAGGAAGGCATGACATCTGTTTATTTACACGTGTCGCTTTTAGCTACTTATCTAAATATCACTGCTGATTGGGGAGAGGGACATCATTTTCCAGATTACCATTGTCCTGAATTTACAGAGACAGTCCCGGCAAATTACTGTCCCGGGACTTGTCCCGGTAACTGCTACATTCAATTGTATCTGCGTCCTCAGGACGCAGATACAATTGAATACTATGGCAGAGCAGGAAACTATCCGATTCCTGCTCTGCCATTCACTCCTCCTGGAGAGAAATCCCCGGCCAAAGCGTTGCCGACAGCCTGGCCGGTGATTCCGCTCATAGACGGAGCCCCTGACTTCACTGTCCATATAAGGATAGTGACATCAAGGGCACTTCCTGCAGCGGAATCCCCGGCCAGAGTATTGCAGATGAGCTGGCCTGGGATTCCGCTCATAGAGGGAGCCACTGATGACGTCACTGTCCATATACAAACAGTGAAGTCAGGGGCTCCTCCTGGAGCATCAGAATCCCCAGGCCAAAGCGTTGCCGATGCCCTGGCTGAGGATTCCGCTTATAGACTGAGCCCCTGACTTCACTGTCCATATAAGGGCAGTGACATCAGGAGTACAGCTTGCAGCGGATTCCCTGGCCAGGGCATTGCCGATGCCCTGGCTGGTGATTCCGCCCATAGATGGAGCCCCTGACTTCACTGTCCAGAAAAGGGCAGTGACGTCAGGAGGACACCTGCAGAGAATCCCGTTAAAAGATTGCTGATGCACTGGCCTAGGATTCCACTCATAGAGGGAGCCACTGTTTACGTCAGTGTCCATATACAGATATTATTGGTATAAATCTTGGCACTAAAAATTGTCCTAAAAGAAGAAAGTGGAACTTAAATCCACAATGGTTAAACTATATTAAAACTCAGAAGAACTCACATTTTTTTATGAAGTTAATATAGGGACGGCATTTCAAAATATTATATGGGATGCATATTATATGTAAAGTACATTTAAGGGGAACTTTGAATAGGTAAATATGTAGACTTAAAAAACACTTTAATGTTCAAGAAAGTAAAAATAAATTCTTGGTCCATCCTAGTACAGAGGAACTGGAAAGGTTTCTATTAGCCAAATAGAGACACATAATTATTTAGTAGAAGGGGAAAAATGGGACGATGGTTAGAAAACAAAGTGGGGGAAAAAAAAGGATAATAAAAACACTAAATGTATTAATTCAGCTGGGCGTGGCTTCGGCATGAGCGGGACAGGACACACACTAGAGAGGCTCCGCCGACATTGCCTTTAAATCCCTGTTCATCTTCTCCTTAGAGGCCATGAACAGCGGGGAAACTTTCCTCACGCCATCCATCATCCTCTGTGGCACATTTAGAGACCCTGGGAGCGAAAATCGGACATTCGGAGGGTCAGGCCTACTGAGCATGCCGGATCCCCGGCCTCAATTTAGGAGCAGCCCGTGCAGAAGTGGTGAAGACCGGTTACTTGCGACGAGATGCTCGGGGAGGAAGTTGTGGCTAGTGGATCCCTGTCGGGGATAAAATCATCTTCCACTTTCGTGGTAAGCTCCTTTTGTACAGTTTGGGCTGGAGTGGAGAGTTGGACCTGGTGGAGAGGCTGGATCCCCACCCTCAATTTATCAGCAGCCTGTGGCCTGCCACATCCCAGGTACATGTGATTACATCAGATTTGCTGCCAGCGTCAGTACATCTAGCTGGGGCAGCTTTACCACGCCACGACTGGCAACCCAGGCATTGCATGGGAAGACATCCTCTGCTGGATGTAATACGGTCTGGGTAGTGGTGGACCGGTTCTCGAAAATGGCTCACTTTGTTCCACTGACCGGCCTTCATTCTGCTTCTCGACTGGCCAACCTCTTCATACAACACATCTTCCGCCTGCATGGCTTACCTCTGCATATCATGTCTGATCGGGGGGTTCAGTTTACCTGAAAATTCTGGAGAACCCTCTGTAAACTCCTTCATGTAAAGTTGGACTATTCCTCAACCTACCATCCCCAGTCCAATGACCAAGTCGAGAGGATCAATCGATCATCGAGAACTATCTACGACATTTCATCTCTAGGCAGCGGGATGACTGGATGCGGCTTCTTCCCTGGGCTGAGTTCTCTTACAAAAACCACACAAGCGAGTCCACTGCCTCCACACCATTCTTTATTGTCTACGGCCAACATCCACGAATGCCTCTTCCTGTTTCTGCTACGTCCCAGGTGCCAGCAGCTGACTCTACATTCCGGGACTTTCTATGGATCTGGCAGCAGAACCGGTCCTCTATTCTGCTGGCGGTCGATCGCATGAAATGAAAGGCAGACACGAGGAGAAGAGAGCCGCCTCAGTATCTTCCGGGTACCAAGGTCTGGCTGTCTTCAAGTAATATCCGGCTGAGGGTGCCGTCATACAAATTTGCTCCCAGGTTCCTTGGACCCTTTGAGATCCTCCAGCAGATCAACACGGTTTCTTATAAGCTTATGCTGCCTGCTACTCTCAGAATCCCGAACTCCTTTCACGTGTCTCTTCTGAAGCCTCTGGTCCTGAACTGCTACTCTAAGACTCTTAGCCCTGCAGTTGCCCTCAGCGGTTCTGCCAATGTATTTGAGGTCAAGGATATCTTGGACTTCAAGAGGATAAGAGGAAAAGCCTTTTACTTGGTGCATTGGAGGGGGTTTGGTCCAGAAGAGAGGTCCTGGGAGCCAGAGGAGAACCTCAATGCTCCTACCCTCGTGAATAAGTTTCTCTCCCAGTCTGGCCCCAAGAAGAGGTGGTGTAAGAGGGGGATACTGTAACTCCCATGGCCACGGACCATTGGGATTACTCACCTCCTGACGGCCACAGCCATGGATCTGTGAGCGCTGGCCCGCATCTCCTCCTCAGGAGACGCCATCGCTCACTTCCGCTTCACTCTGCGGTGTCAAGTAGGGTGCGCATGCACGATTGTGGCCGGCCTTAAAGGGCCAGCATGTGGACCTGAAAAGTATGTAAAATTAACCCATGATAACCCTGGACTATAAGAAGGGCCCTGACACTTCCTTCATTGCATGAGCGTTGTTGTTTTAGAAAATGGTCCCTTAGTGTTTTCCAGTTCCCAGTGTTCCTGTACCTGCTACCTGTATCCTGTATCCCATGCTACCTTGTTCCTGTGTCGTAGACACTTGGAGTCATGTTGTGCCATATACTAAGCCTGCTGTGTTACACCACGCCTTGTGTCTGCCTGCTGCCAAGGTCCCATCCGAGCCTAAACATCGCTACTGTCTGAATTACCACAGGTACCCTTATTCGAACTATAGAAATTGACTTGGTATCCTGTCTGTCAGCGGCTATACCGCTATGGCGGTATGGTCCAGTGGATTCACATACCCACAGATTGTGACAGGTTCTGTTCAGGGTCGTTCATTGAACACAGTTTGTTTTTCCTCACTGTACAAACTGCACCTGTCACTTTAAAACGTACACATATAAATTACAACTCCGCTCAACCATCCACTACGTCACTGCATTCCAAAGGGGGGTCATCATTCACAACTTGTTCGGATAATAATCATCTTAATAGTTTAATTGCCGGCAAAAATACTATTATGTCTTTCATATCAACAATTAAACATCTTCAACAATAACTCAAGATAACGTATGCACCTGCAATCATTCATCACACAAAAAGTACATTTTTTGGATCCATCCTTCCATACCATTTCTGGACAAATTTCCTGGTGTCCAGGAGATATGATGTCATAACAGCGGTTCCAAGGCTTAAGCAATACATGTGTGAAAGGTTGTGTAAGAATAAGCTCCTTACCTACCACGTTTTTTTTTATTTCACAAATGCAATGACATGACAGCTATCAGATGATCAATCTCCTGGGTTTCGGCACCGAAAACGGTTGAAGAAGTCATGGCTAAAACTATATTAGACTTAAATAAAGACGAGTGTTCCAACAGACAACTCCAGGAAATATATCAATCTCCAAATCATAGATTATATCGATATATATCGGCGAGAAGTAGACACACGGACATTGCTTGTATGCTCAAAAAAGCTCCTCTAAGGTTTATTGCCAAAATCAATTACAATAATATAATTCAAAAGGGATGTAGGCTTGAGGTTAATGTGGGAATAACTCTGATTCAGCCAATAGCATACAATACGAATATTACATATTGAGCCAACCACAGACAAACAATACAAATGTAAAACTATTATTCTTCATTAGATTGGGGTATGGAGGAGTTATATTCACATGTGCATGTGAGTATTAGGATAGCAACAAATAATAAGGAATGTGATAACTTTATGTCTGGGTGTTCAGCCAGACTGCCAACTGCTCACTTAGTAAGGTTATGCAAATAAAGCAGAAATAGGGGGGGAATGTCACTGCAGCTCCTGCTTGATAATTCATAATCTAATTTAATACAGAGAATACAAGCAAATGGACCATCCATCACGGGGTCTTGAACAATAGACTCCAATCTGTTAACTCAGAATTCCCTAGCATGATATTTGAAAATTGATTTTCTAAACCAGACAACCCTTTTTATTATTTTTATTTAATAATTATTTTATTTTTATTGAAAGGAAGGCATGACGTTTATTTTAGCCACTTATATACATATCTTTGCTGATTGGTGAGAGGGACATCATTTTCCAGATTGCCATTGTCCCAAATTTAAAGAGACAGTCCTGGCAAATTACTGTCCCGGGACTTGTCCCGGTATTATTTTTGTTATAAGGAAGGCATGACATCTGTTTATTTACACGTGTCGCTTTTAGCTACTTATCTAAATATCACTGCTGATTGGGGAGAGGGACATCATTTTCCAGATTACCATTGTCCTGAATTTACAGAGACAGTCCCGGCAAATTACTGTCCCGGGACTTGTCCCGGTAACTGCTACATTCAATTGTATCTGCGTCCTCAGGACGCAGATACAATTGAATACTATGGCAGAGCAGGAAACTATCCGATTCCTGCTCTGCCATTCACTCCTCCTGGAGAGAAATCCCCGGCCAAAGCTTTGCCGACAGCCTGGCCGGTGATTCCGCTCATAGACGGAGCCCCTGACTTCACTGTCCATATAAGGATAGTGACGTCAAGGGCACTTCCTGGAGCGGAATCCCCGGCCAGAGTATTGCAGATGAGCTGGCCTGGGATTCCGCTCATAGAGGGAGCCACTGATGACGTCACTGTCCATATACAAACAGTGAAGTCAGGGGCTCCTCCTGGAGCATCAGAATCCCCAGGCCAAAGCGTTGCCGATGCCCTGGCTGATGATTCCGCTTATAGACTGAGCCCCTGACTTCACTGTCCATATAAGGGCAGTGACATCAGGAGTACAGCTTGCAGCGGATTCCCTGGCCAGGGCATTGCCGATGCCCTGGCTGGTGATTCCGCCCATAGATGGAGCCCCTGACTTCACTGTCCAGAAAAGGGCAGTGACGTCAGGAGGACACCTGCAGAGAATCCCGTTAAAAGATTGCTGATGCACTGGCCTAGGATTCCACTCATAGAGGGAGCCACTGTTTACGTCAGTGTCCATATACAGATATTATTGGTATAAATCTTGGCACTAAAAAATGTCCTAAAAGAAGAAAGTGGAACTTAAATCCACAATGGTTAAACTATATTAAAACTCAGAAGAACTCACATTTTTTTATGAAGTTAATATAGGGACGGCATTTCAAAATATTATATGGGATGCATATTATATGTAAAGTACATTTAAGGGGAACTTTGAATAGGTAAATATGTAGACTTAAAAAACACTTTAATGTTCAAGAAAGTAAAAATAAATTCTTGGTCCATCCTAGTACAGAGGAACTGGAAAGGTTTCTATTAGCCAAATAGAGACACATAATTATTTAGTAGAAGGGGAAAAATGGGACGATGGTTAGAAAACAAAGTGGGGGAAAAAAAAGGATAATAAAAACACTAAATGTATTAATTCAGCTGGGCGTGGCTTCGGCATGAGCGGGACAGGACACACACTAGAGAGGCTCCGCCGACATTGCCTTTAAATCCCTGTTCATCTTCTCCTTAGAGGCCATGAACAGCGGGGAAACTTTCCTCACGCCATCCATCATCCTCTGTGGCACATTTAGAGACCCTGGGAGCGAAAATCGGACATTCGGAGGGTCAGGCCTACTGAGCATGCCGGATCCCCGGCCTCAATTTAGGAGCAGCCCGTGCAGAAGTGGTGAAGACCGGTTACTTGCGACGAGATGCTCGGGGAGGAAGTTGTGGCTAGTGGATCCCTGTCGGGGATATAATCATCTTCCACTTTCGTGGTAAGCTCCTTTTGTACAGTTTGGGCTGGAGTGGAGAGTTGGACCTGGTGGAGAGGCTGGATCCCCACCCTCAATTTATCAGCAGCCTGTGGCCTGCCACATCCCAGGTACATGTGATTACATCAGATTTGCTGCCAGCGTCAGTACATCTAGCTGGGGCAGCTTTACCACGCCACGACTGGCAACCCAGGCATTGCATGGGAAGACATCCTCTGCTGGATGTAATACGGTCTGGGTGGTGGTGGACCGGTTCTCGAAAATGGCTCACTTTGTTCCACTGACCGGCCTTCATTCTGCTTCTCGACTGGCCAACCTCTTCATACAACACATCTTCCGCCTGCATGGCTTACCTCTGCATATCATGTCTGATCGGGGGGTTCAGTTTACCTCAAAATTCTGGAGAACCCTCTGTAAACTCCTTCATGTAAAGTTGGACTATTCCTCAACCTACCATCCCCAGTCCAATGACCAAGTCGAGAGGATCAATCGATCATCGAGAACTATCTACGACATTTCATCTCTAGGCAGCAGGATGACTGGATGCGGCTTCTTCCCTGGGCTGAGTTCTCTTACAAAAACCACACAAGCGAGTCCACTGCCTCCACACCATTCTTTATTGTCTACGGCCAACATCCACGAATGCCTCTTCCTGTTTCTGCTACGTCCCAGGTGCCAGCAGCTGACTCTACATTCCGGGACTTTCTATGGATCTGGCAGCAGAACCGGTCCTCTATTCTGCTGACGGTCGATCGCATGAAATGAAAGGCAGACACGAGGAGAAGAGAGCCGCCTCAGTATCTTCCGGGTACCAAGGTCTGGCTGTCTTCAAGTAATATCCGGCTGAGGGTGCCGTCATACAAATTTGCTCCCAGGTTCCTTGGACCCTTTGAGATCCTCCAGCAGATCAACACGGTTTCTTATAAGCTTATGCTGCCTGCTACTCTCAGAATCCCGAACTCCTTTCACGTGTCTCTTCTGAAGCCTCTGGTCCTGAACTGCTACTCTAAGACTCTTAGCCCTGCAGTTGCCCTCAGCGGTTCTGCCAATGTATTTGAGGTCAAGGATATCTTGGACTTCAAGAGGATAAGAGGAAAAGCCTTTTACTTGGTGCATTGGAGGGGGTTTGGTCCAGAAGAGAGGTCCTGGGAGCCAGAGGAGAACCTCAATGCTCCTACCCTCGTGAATAAGTTTCTCTCCCAGTCTGGCCCCAAGAAGAGGTGGTGTAAGAGGGGGATACTGTAACTCCCATGGCCACGGACCATTGGGATTACTCACCTCCTGACGGCCACAGCCATGGATCTGTGAGCGCTGGCCCGCATCTCCTCCTCAGGAGACGCCATCGCTCACTTCCGCTTCACTCTGCGGTGTCAAGTAGGGTGCGCATGCACGATTGTGGCTGGCCTTAAATGGCCAGCATGTGGACCTGAAAAGTATGTAAAATTAACCCATGATAACCCTGGACTATAAGAAGGGCCCTGACACTTCCTTCATTGCATGAGCGTTGTTGTTTTAGAAAATGGTCCCTTAGTGTTTTCCAGTTCCCAGTGTTCCTGTAACTGCTACCTGTATCCTGTATCCCATGCTACCTTGTTCCTGTGTCGTAGACAGTTGGATTCATGTTGTGCCATATACTAAGCCTGCTGTGTTACACCACGCCTTGTGTCTGCCTGCTGCCAAGGTCCCATCCGAGCCTAAACATCGCTACTGTCTGAATTACCACAGGTACCCTTATTCGAACTATAGAAATTGACTTGGTATCCTGTCTGTCAGCGGCTATACCGCTATGGCGGTATGGTCCAGTGGATTCACATACCCACAGATTGTGACAGGTTCTGTTCAGGGTCGTTCATTGAACACAGTTTGTTTTTCCTCACTGTACAAACTGCACCTGTCACTTTAAAACGTACACATATAAATTACAACTCCGCTCAACCATCCACTACGTCACTGCATTCCAAAGGGGGGTCATCATTCACAACTTGTTCGGATAATAATCATCTTAATAGTTTAATTGCCGGCAAAAATACTATTATGTCTTTCATATCAACAATTAAACATCTTCAACAATAACTCAAGATAACGTATGCACCTGCAATCATTCATCACACAAAAAGTAAATTTTTTGGATCCATCCTTCCATACCATTTCTGGACAAATTTCCTGGTGTCCAGGAGATATGATGTCATAACAGCGGTTCCAAGGCTTAAGCAATACATGTGTGAAAGGTTGTGTAAGAATAAGCTCCTTACCTACCACGTTTTTTTTTATTTCACAAATGCAATGACATGACAGCTATCAGATGATCAATCTCCTGGGTTTCGGCACCGAAAACGGTTGAAGAAGTCATGGCTAAAACTATATTAGACTTAAATAAAGACGAGTGTTCCAACAGACAACTCCAGGAAATATATCAATCTCCAAATCATAGATTATATCGATATATATCGGCGAGAAGTAGACACACGGACATTGCTTGTATGCTCAAAAAAGCTCCTCTAAGGTTTATTGCCAAAATCAATTACAATAATATAATTCAAAAGGGATGTAGGCTTGAGGTTAATGTGGGAATAACTCTGATTCAGCCAATAGCATACAATACGAATATTACATATTGAGCCAACCACAGACAAACAATACAAATGTAAAACTATTATTCTTCATTAGATTGGGGTATGGAGGAGTTATATTCACATGTGCATGTGAGTATTAGGATAGCAACAAATAATAAGGAATGTGATAACTTTATGTCTGGGTGTTCAGCCAGACTGCCAACTGCTCACTTAGTAAGGTTATGCAAACAAAGCAGAAATAGGGGGGGAATGTCACTGCAGCTCCTGCTTGATAATTCATAATCTAATTTAATACAGAGAATACAAGCAAATGGACCATCCATCACGGGGTCTTGAACAATAGACTCCAATCTGTTAACTCAGAATTCCCTAGCATGATATTTGAAAATTGATTTTCTAAACCAGACAACCCTTTTTATTATTTTTATTTAATAATTATTTTATTTTTATTGAAAGGAAGGCATGACGTTTATTTTAGCCACTTATATACATATCTTTGCTGATTGGTGAGAGGGACATCATTTTCCAGATTGCCATTGTCCCAAATTTAAAGAGACAGTCCTGGCAAATTACTGTCCCGGGACTTGTCCCGGTATTATTTTTGTTATAAGGAAGGCATGACATCTGTTTATTTACACGTGTCGCTTTTAGCTACTTATCTAAATATCACTGCTGATTGGGGAGAGGGACATCATTTTCCAGATTACCATTGTCCTGAATTTACAGAGACAGTCCCGGCAAATTACTGTCCTGGGACTTGTCCCGGTAACTGCTACATTCAATTGTATCTGCGTCCTCAGGACGCAGATACAATTGAATACTATGGCAGAGCAGGAAACTATCCGATTCCTGCTCTGCCATTCACTCCTCCTGGAGAGAAATCCCCGGCCAAAGCGTTGCCGACAGCCTGGCCGGTGATTCCGCTCATAGACGGAGCCCCTGACTTCACTGTCCATATAAGGATAGTGACGTCAAGGGCACTTCCTGCAGCGGAATCCCCGGCCAGAGTATTGCAGATGAGCTGGCCTGGGATTCCGCTCATAGAGGGAGCCACTGATGACGTCACTGTCCATATACAAACAGTGAAGTCAGGGGCTCCTCCTGGAGCATCAGAATCCCCAGGCCAAAGCGTTGCCGATGCCCTGGCTGAGGATTCCGCTTATAGACTGAGCCCCTGACTTCACTGTCCATATAAGGGCAGTGACATCAGGAGTACAGCTTGCAGCGGATTCCCTGGCCAGGGCATTGCCGATGCCCTGGCTGGTGATTCCGCCCATAGATGGAGCCCCTGACTTCACTGTCCAGAAAAGGGCAGTGACGTCAGGAGGACACCTGCAGAGAATCCCGTTAAAAGATTGCTGATGCACTGGCCTAGGATTCCACTCATAGAGGGAGCCACTGTTTACGTCAGTGTCCATATACAGATATTATTGGTATAAATCTTGGCACTAAAAATTGTCCTAAAAGAAGAAAGTGGAACTTAAATCCACAATGGTTAAACTATATTAAAACTCAGAAGAACTCACATTTTTTTATGAAGTTAATATAGGGACGGCATTTCAAAATATTATATGGGATGCATATTATATGTAAAGTACATTTAAGGGGAACTTTGAATAGGTAAATATGTAGACTTAAAAAACACTTTAATGTTCAAGAAAGTAAAAATAAATTCTTGGTCCATCCTAGTACAGAGGAACTGGAAAGGTTTCTATTAGCCAAATAGAGACACATAATTATTTAGTAGAAGGGGAAAAATGGGACGATGGTTAGAAAACAAAGTGGGGGAAAAAAAAGGATAATAAAAACACTAAATGTATTAATTCAGCTGGGCGTGGCTTCGGCATGAGCGGGACAGGACACACACTAGAGAGGCTCCGCCGACATTGCCTTTAAATCCCTGTTCATCTTCTCCTTAGAGGCCATGAACAGCGGGGAAACTTTCCTCACGCCATCCATCATACTCTGTGGCACATTTAGAGACCCTGGGAGCGAAAATCGGACATTCGGAGGGTCAGGCCTACTGAGCATGCCGGATCCCCGGCCTCAATTTAGGAGCAGCCCGTGCAGAAGTGGTGAAGACCGGTTACTTGCGACGAGATGCTCGGGGAGGAAGTTGTGGCTAGTGGATCCCTGTCGGGGATATAATCATCTTCCACTTTCGTGGTAAGCTCCTTTTGTACAGTTTGGGCTGGAGTAGAGAGTTGGACCTGGTGGAGAGGCTGGATCCCCACCCTCAATTTATCAGCAGCCTGTGGCCTGCCACATCCCAGGTACATGTGATTACATCAGATTTGCTGCCAGCGTCAGTACATCTAGCTGGGGCAGCTTTACCACGCCACGACTGGCAACCCAGGCATTGCATGGGAAGACATATTGTGCAGTGATCTGGACTACTTCACAGTGTACTGGCTGCATCCTTTACTATAATATATTATAATATACACTAGGCTATTGCTTCAAGCTCAACTATACTGTAAAGTTAGCACCTGAAAGTGCTATTTGTGCATTACTACTGCCATCTAGTGGACATTATTCATTATTACCACTACGTGCTTGTTCTGATTCAGGCTTGTTATACGGCAACTAGGACAGTGGCGTAACTACCGCTATAGCAGTATGGACGGAGGCTCTGCTAGCAGCTGCTATGGTTGCTACAGTGCGACGCCACTGAAGTGGTTGTTCCTACAAAAAACATGCATCCCCTATCCACAGGATAGGGGATACATGTGTGATCGCTGGGATGCAGCGTTAAGGAGAACAGGGGACCGAAAGTCCCCCGAAGTTCTCCATGACAAACATCGGACTTCCGGGGTCTGTCTGCATCTCCATAGAAATGCGTGACCAGCGCTCCTTTAACTTTTATTGAACTGCGCAGACGCCAGAAGTCCGAGGTTTGTCATGAAGAACTTCGGGGGACTTTCGGTCCCCCGTTCTCCTTATCACTGCCAGCGATCACGCATGTATCCCCTATCCTGTGGATAGCTAATACATCTCTTTTGTAGAACAAACTGTAGGCCGTTTTTTTTTTGGGGGGGTGCTATATGGCATTATCTACAGGCGGGGGTCTGTATGGCGTTATCTACAGGGGGGGTTCTGAATGGTGTTATATACAGGGGGTCTATATGGCGTTATCTACAGGGGAGTCTGTATGGCGTTATCTACAGTGGGTCTGTCTGTATGACAGTTCTCCTCCATACTGTTTATTCCCGTGACCATTGGGTCTGGGGAGAAGACACACCGGGTCTCGACATACCTAGACTCTGGGTCTGCAGCAAACTTCATCGGAAAAGATCTAGTGGACCTCCTCCAGTTGCCCACAGTCCCTCTGGAGGCATCTTTGGCTGTGGCATCAGTGAATGGACTACCTCTGCCCAACCTGATTGTGTCTGAGACCAAGCAACTGAGACACCAAGTAGGAACCTTCTAAACTAATTTCCTTTCTTGTCTTGCCTAAAGCCGTCAATACTTTCCTGCTGGGCCTGCCTTGGCTCCGACTACATGCCCCAGTTCTGCACTGTAATTCCGGGGAAGTTCTCCAATAGGGCCCTAAATGTCGCAGCAGCTGACTGTTACAGATTCATCCTGCCCAGCCTCCTCTGTCCTGGTCATTGGCAGGATTGCCCCCCACTTCTCTCAATTTGCAGATGTCTGCAGTAAAAAGGAGGCTGGGACGCATTCTCCACACCGGGCTTATGACTGCCCCATTGAACTGGTTCCTGATGCGTCCGTCCGAACTATTTTACCGCATACGAGGAGCCAAGATCTTCTCCAAACTAGACTTGCGTGGGGCTTACAATTTAATTCGAATCCGTCGAGGTGATGAGTGGAAGGCTGCATTTAACACTCGAGACGGGCACTACGAATACCTGGTGATGCCCTTCGGTCTCTGTAACGCTCCCGCGGTCTTCCAAGAATTCGTCAATGACATCTTCCGAGATCTCCTCTGTATTTGTTTTGTGGTCTATCTCTATGACATTATGATTCTTTTATCCACAGTTCCGACATCTCATCGGAGACATGTCCGTCAATTTCTGCTGCGACTAAGGGAGAATCGCCTGTATGCCAAGCTGGAGAAGTGCGTGTTTGAGAAGAAATCTCTACCCTTCCTGGGCTACATCATCTCGGATCAAGGCCCCAAGATGGATACTAAGAAGGTAAAGGCCGTTCTGGAATGGCCACGTGCTCAAGGCTTGAGGTCCATACAGTGTTTTTTGGGATTCACCAACTTTTACCGGCAGTTTATTCCACACTTCTCTTCACTGACAGCTCCCATCTCTACCCTCACCAAGAAAGGTATGAATGCCAAGGTGTGGACTCCAGAGGCAGAAGCTGCATTTAATAGCCTTAAGAGTGCCTTCACGTCAGCCTTAACCCTCCATCATCCTGATGTATCGCTACAGTATTCATTGAAAAATTCCTCTGTTGGTGCAGGTGCACTTCTGTTCCAGAGAGGTTCTAAAGGGAAGGCAGTGGTATGAGGTTATTATTCCAGACTTTTTTCATCCGCAGAACGCAATTACTCGATTGGAGATCGGGAATTACGGGCCATCATGTTGGCTCTGGAGGAGTGGAGACATCTATTAGAGGGCGCAGCTCACCCCATCCTGATATATACGGACCACAAGATCTCAACTATCTCCAGTCGGCCCAATGACTGAACCCCCGTCAAGTCAGGTGGTCGCTGTTCTTTGCTCGGTTTGAGTTTGTACTCCACTACTGCCCTGCTGACGGAAATTTGAGGGCCGATGCCTTGTCCAGGTCATTCAAGACAGAGGACACCGTGGACTCTCCACAAAATATCATTGATCCGTCCTGTATCATCTTGGTTAATCCTCTGCAAGTTAGAGACATCCCCCCAGGGAGGACGTTTGTGCGTTTGACAGACAGGAAGAGAGTCCTTCACTAGGGACACAGCTCCATACTTGGGTGCCCGTAAGACCCGAGATTTCATTGCCCATAATTTCTGGTGGCTCACGCTGCCCAAAGACATTATGGACTTTGTGTCGTCCTGCACGGTGTGCGCTGCCAATAAAGTTGCTCACTCCAAGCCTGCCGGTCTGCGCCAACCTCTGCCTGTGCCCAAAGCTCCCTGGCAGCATATAACAATGGACTTTGTCACAGACCTTCCATCCTCTGCTGGATGCAATACGGTCTGGGTGGTGGTGGACCGGTTCTCGAAAATGGCTTACTTTGGTCCACTGACCGGCCTTCCTTCTGCTTCTCGACTGGCCAACCTCTTCATCCAACACATCTTCCACCTGCATGGCTTACCTCTGCATATCATGTCTGATCGGGGGGTTCAGTTTACCTCAAAATTCTGGAGAGCCCTCTGTAAACTCCTTCATGTAAAGTTGGACTATTCCTCAACCTACCATCCCCAGTCCAATGACCAAGTCGAGAGGATCAATCGATCATCGAGAACTATCTACGACATTTCATCTCTAGGCAGCAGGATGACTGGGTGCAGCTTCTTCCCTGGGCTGAGTTCTCTTACAAAAACCACACAAGCGAGTCCACTGCCTCCACACCATTCTTTATTGTCTACGGCCAACATCCACGAATGCCTCTTCCTGTTTCTGCTACGTCCCAGGTGCCAGCAGCTGACTCTACATTCCGGGACTTTCTATGGATCTGGCAGCAGACCCAGTCCTCTATTCTGCTAGCATTCGATCGCGTGAAGCAAAAGGCAGACACGAGGAGAAGAGAGCCGCCTCAGTATCTTCCGGGTACCAAGGTATGGCTGTCTTCAAGTAATATCCGGCTGAGGGTGCCGTCATACAAATTTGCTCCCAGGTTCCTCGGACCCTTTGAGATCCTCCAGCAGATCAACCCGGTTTCTTATAAGCTTATGCTGCCTGCTACCCTCAGAATCCCGAACTCCTTTCACATGTCTCTTCTGAAGCCTGTGGTCCTGAACTGCTACTCTAAGACTCTTAGCTCTGCAGTTGCCCCCAGCCGTTCTGCCAATGTATTTGAGGTCAAGGAGATCTTGGACTTCAAGAGGATAAGAGGAAAAGCCTTTTACTTGGTGCATTGGAGGGGGTTTGGTCCAGAAGAGAGGTCCTGGGAGCCAGAGGAGAACCTCAATGCTCCTACCCTCGTGAAAAAGTTTCTCTCCCAGTCTGGCCCCAAGAAGAGGTGGCGTAAGATGGGGATACTGTAACTCCCATGGCCACGGACCGTCGGGATTACTCACCTCCAGATGGCCGCAGCCATGGATCTGTGAGCGCTGGCCCGCATCTCCTCCTCAGGAGACGCCATCGCTCACTTCCGCTTCACTCGGTATCGAGTAGGGTGCGCGTGCACGATTGTGGCCGGCCTTAAAGGGCCAGCATGTTGACCTGAAAAGTATGTAAAATTAACCCATGATCACCCTGGACTATAAGAAGGGCCCTGCCCCTTCCTTCATTGCCTGAGCGTTGTTGTGTTAGAAAATGGTCCCTTAGTGTTTTCCAGTTCCCGGTGTTCCCGTACCTGCTACCTGTATCCTGTATCCCATGCTACCTTGTTCCTGTGTCGTAGACAGTTGGAGTCATGTTGTGCCCTATACTAAGCCTGCTGTGTTACACCACACCCGGTATCTGCCTGCTGCCAAGGTCCCATCCGAGCCTAAACATAGCTTCTGTCTGAATTACCACAGGTACCCTTATTCGAACTATAGAAATTGACTTGGTATCCTGTCTGTCAGCTGCCATACCGCTATGGCGGTATGGTCCAGTGGATCCACATACCCACAGATTGTTACAGGTTCTGTTCAGGGTCGTTCATTGAACACAGTTTGTTACTTAACAACAGTACTAATTTTCGGACACTCTGATGTTATGCTACTACAGACTTACTTGGTTTTTATTCTACATCAAAGTCTATATGTTGGATTATAAAATGCGTGCTAGAAATCAGTCTGTACTGATTCCTACCTTATGCCAGTCTGACAATGCATACATACAACTGACGGTTTTTAAGAACCCCTACATACAATATTACAAGCTGGCAGTGTGCTAGAAGCATATAATTGTTTACTCAATACAACATTCAATGTTTTCCTCATCCTCTCCATTATCAGGACTTAACTGTAGAAGTCCTTGTGGTACTACAGGATATTACCTACAAATATCCAACCCTCCTGTCCCCTACAACTGTCAGTACCTCGTCCGACACTAGGCTGTCTCAGAGCAAACTGGCAACAGTATAACCTTTGATCGTGGACAATTTCACACAACAGCCAAATTTCTTATCAACAATTACACATCTTCAACAATAACTCAAGATAACGTACGCACCTGCAATCATTCATCACACAAAAAGTACCTTTTTTGGATCCATCCTTCCATACCATTTCTGGACAAATTTCCTGGCGTCCAGGAGATATGATGTCATAACAGCGGTTCCAAGGCTTAAGCAATACATGTGTGAAAGGTTGTGTAAGAATAAGCTCCTTACCTACCACGTTTTTTTTATTTCACAAATGCAATGACATGACAGCTATCAGGCGATCAATCTCCTGGGTTTCGGCACCGAACGGTTGAAGAAGTCATGGCTAAAACTATATTAGACTGAAATTTAGACGAGTGTTCCAACAGACAACTCCAGGAAATATATCAATCTCCAAATCATAGATTATATCGATATATATCGGCGAGAAGTAGACACACGAACATTGCTTGTATGCTCAAAAAAACTCCTCTGAGATTTATTGCCAAAATCAATTACAATAATATAATTAAAATGGGATGTAGGCTTGAGGTTAACCAATCAAACGTAATGTGGGAATAACTCTGATTCAGCCAATAGCATACAATAAGAATATTACATATTGAGCCAACCACAGACAGACAAAACAAATGTAAAACTATTATTCTTCATTAGATTGGGGTATGGAGGAGTTATATTCACATGTGCATGTGAGTATTAGGATGGCAACAAATAATAAGGAATGTGATAACTTTATATTTGGGTGTTCAGCCAGACTGCCAACTGCTCACTTATTAAGGTTATGCAAACAAAGCAGAAATAGGGGGGGGGGGGATGTCACTGCAGGTGGAATAGAGATTACATCTCTGAATGATTCGGCATCCTGCTTGATAATTCATAATCTAATTTAATACAGAGAATACAAGCAAATGGACCATCCATCACGGGGTCTTGAACAATAGACTCCAATCTGTTAACTCAGAATTCCCTAGCATGATATTTGAAAATAGATTTTCTAAACCAGACAACCCTTTTTATTATTATTATTTCATAATTATTTTATTTTTATTGAAAGGAAGGCATGACATTTATTTTAGCCACTTATATACATATCTTTGCTGATTGGTGAGAGGGACATCATTTTCCAGATTGCCATTGTCCCAAATTTAAAGAGACAGTCCAGGCAAATTACTGTCCCGGGACTTGTCCCGGTATTATTTTTGTTATAAGGAAGGCATGACATCTGTTTATTTACACGTGTCGCTTTTAGCTACTTATCTAAATATCACTGCTGATTGGGGAGTGGGACATCATTTTCCAGATTACCATTGTCCCGAATTTAGAGAGACAGTCCCGACAAATTACTGTCCCGGGACTTGTCCCGGTAACTGCTACATTCAATTGTATCTGCGTCCTCAGGACATAGATACAATTGAATACTATGGCAGAGAAGGAAACTATCCGATTCCTGCTCTGCCATTCACTCCTCCTGGAGCGGAATCCCCGGTCAAAGCGTTGCCAACAGCCTGGCCGGTGATTCCGCTCATAGACTGAGCCCCTGACTTGACTGTCCATATAAGGACAGTGACGTCAAGGGCACCTCCTGCAGCGGAATCCCTGGCCAGATTATTGCAGATGAGCTGGCCTGGGATTCCGCTCATAGAGGGACTGCTGACGTCACTGTCCATATACGAACAGTGAAGTCAGGGGCTCCTCCTGGAGCATCAGAATCCCCAGGCCAAAGCGTTGCCGATGCCCTGGCTGGGGATTCCGCTTATAGACTGAGCCCCTGACTTCCCTGTCCATATAAGGGCAGTGACATCAGGAGCACCGCTTGCAGCGGATTCCCTGGCCAGGGCATTGCCGATGCCCTGGCTGGTGATTCCGCCCATAGATGGAGCCCCTGACTTCACTGTCCAGAAAAGGGCAGTGACGTTAGGAGGACACCTGCAGAGAATCCCGTTAAAAGATTGCTGATGCACTGGCCTAGGATTCCACTCATAGAGGGAGCCACTGTTTACGTCAGTGTCCATATACAGATATTATTGGTATAAATCTTGGCACTAAAAATTGTCCTAAAAGAAGAAAGTGGAACTTAAATCCATAATGGTTAAACTATATTAAAACTCAGAAGAACTCACATTTTTTTATGAAGTTATTAAAGGGACGGCATCTCAAAATATTATATTGGATGCATATTATATGTAAAGTACATTTAAGGGGAACTTTGAATAGGTAAATATGAAGACTTAAAAAACACTTTAATGTTCAAGAAAGTAAAAATAAATTCTTGGTCCATCCTAGTACAGAGGAACTGGAAAGGTTTCTATTAGCCAAATAGAGACACATAATTATTTAGTAGAAGGGGAAAAATGGGACGATGGTTAGAAAACAAAGTGGGGGAAAAAAACAGATAATAAAAACATTAAATGTATTAATTCAGCTGGGGGTGGCTTCAGCATGAGCGGGACAGGACACACACTAGAGAGGCTCCACCGACATTGCCTTTAAATCCCCGTTCATCCTCTCCTTAGAGGCCATGAACAGCGGGGAAACTTTCCTCACGCCATCCATCATCCTCTGTGGCACATTTAGAGGGTCAGGCCTACTGAGCATGCCGGATCCCCGGCCTCAATTTTGGAGCAGCCCGGATCGCGGCGCTCTGTGCAGAAGTGGCGAAGACCGGTCACTTGCGACGAGATGCTCGGGGAGGAAGTTGTGGCTAGTGGATCCCTGTCGGGGGTATAATCATCTTCCACTTTCGTGGCAAGCTCCTCTTGTACAGTTTGGGCTGGAGTGGAGAGTTGGACCTGGAGGAGAGGTTGGATCCCCACCCTCAATTTATCAGCAGCCTGTGGCCTGCCACATCCCAGATACATGTGATTACATCAGATTTGCTCATTTGCTGCCAGCGTCTGTACATCTAGCTTGGGCAGCTTTACCACGCCACGACTGGCAACCCAGGCATTGCATGGGAAGACATATTGTGCAGTGATCTGGACTACTTCACAGAGTACTGGCTGCATCCTTTACTATAATATACTATAATTTACACTAGGCTATTGCTTCAAGCTCAACTATACTGTAAAGTTAGCACCTGAAAGTGCTATTTGTGCATTACTACTGCCATCTAGTGGACATTATTCATTATTACCACTTCGTGCTTGTTCTGATTCAGGCTTGTTATACGGCAACTAGCACAGTGGCGTAACTACCGCTATAGCAGCCGTAGCGGCTGCTACGGGACCCCCCCATGGCCGGATGCTCCACTAGCAGCTGCTATGATTGCTACAGTGCGACGCCACTGAAGTGGTTGTTCCTACAAAAGACATGCATCCCTTATCCACAGGATAGGAGATACATGTGTGATCGCTGGGACGCAGCGATAAGGAGAACGGGGGATCGAAAGTCCCCCGAAGTTCTCCATGACAAACCTCGGACTTCCGGGGTCTGTCTGCAGCTCCATAGAAATGACTTGTGCACCGGTCGCGCTTGTGCGCATATGTGACCAGCGCTCTTTTCATTTTTTTTTTCTTTATCAAAGATTTTTATTTTGAAAATATAACAGTATAGAAACATTTCACATATTTGCAAAAAAGAGAAATTTGCACGCAGTGCAATATATTAATTTTCATATTATAATAACAATATATAATATCTAACTGTATGCATTTGAACATCAGTAGGAGGTAGCCTTCCAACCATCAAGATTGAGTAGAAATAGAAATGTAACGGTAATAACTGTACCATGTTCACATCAAAACAGTGCAATAGTCAGGGAGACAGTCCCCCAATAAAGTAAGAGTTGGCACGTATAAGAGCACACAACACAAGACACCAGAAGTTACGCTATATAAGCCGTTCAGAACATTCCATCTATGAGCAGTCAACAGAAAAGGCCATCAAGCCAGAGAGGCAAATCAGCACCATCCCGGAAACCATACCTGACAGACCAGGTACGAACAAAGACCCCTGATGTACCCCGATCAGCAGACATCAGCTCCTCCAACCTCATAATCCCCTTCATCTCCGTTACCCATTCCGTCAAAGAAGGCACAGTACTAGACTTCCAATGACGTGGGATGACAGTTCTAGCTGCGGTCAGAAAGTGCCGAAAGACACCCCTTTTGAGGTGTGGGAGTGATCCAGGAACCATGGAAAGCAACCCAACAGAAGCCGAGGTAGGCACTTCAGTGCCAAAAAGTTTGTTGCCGAGATCAAAATTTTTTTCCCAAAAGGGCCGGAGCTTGGGGCAATCCCACCAAATATGCAACATAGTTCCAGGAGCCTCCCCACACCTCCAACAATCAGCTGACACATCAGGAAAAATCCTATGTAAAAAGGAAGGAGAGCGGTACCACCTGGTAAGTATCTTATAGTTTTTCTCCTGAGCAAAACATGAAGTCAGCAATTTATGAGCAAGCAAAAAAGATGTTCCCCATTCCTCCTCAGAGTGCTGAACTCCCGTTTCCTCATCCCAAGCTGCAGTAAATGCCAGCTGAGAGTAAGAATAGCTAGGTTGGAGGACCCCCATGTAGATGGGACAGTGTGTGAGAAGGAGCAGAGGTCAAAGACAGATAATGTTCCAGAGGAGTCTTATCCTGTAGCAACACAAGACAGTCACCCATGGAAGAGAGATATGAACGCAGCTGAAAATAGGACCACCATGCTGATCGTCTCCCCGGGCAGGCCTCCGAGACAGCAGTCAGTGACAAAATTGAACCATCAGGTGTAAGGGTTTGAGCCAGACATCCACCGCCCCTTCTCTCCCAACAGAGGAATGTATCCACACCCACTGCCGGAGGGAAGGAAGGGTTATCAAAGAGGGGAGTCATAGGACCTGGATGGTGAGCAATGTCCATGGTAACAATGATCCGCTCCCAGATTACAAGAAATTGACGTGTGAGGAAAGGCAAAGAAGATGAAGGTCGCTGGGAGGCAGTAAACCAAGGCAAGGAGGACAAGACGAGGGAAGACATTCCCCTCTCAATGCGCACCCATTGCTTACCGGCATCTGAGCGGAACCAGTCCACCAATCGCATGAGTATCGCAGCCTGATGATAATGTTTAAAATCTGGTAAACCCGCGCCCCCCTCCAGTTTCGGTCGGCTAAGGACAGAAAATCAAATGCGCGGCTTAGAGGACCCCCATACAAATTTGGCTATGGCCCTATGTAAGGACTGGAAGAAACATACTGGCACTACAATAGGGACGGTCTGAAAAACGTATAGGAATTTGGGCAAGATATCCATTTTGACAGCGTTAATATGCCCAAACCACGACATGCGGCTCCCGCCATACGCCGCCAATTCCCTCAGGGTACATTGTAAGATTGGTGTGTAGTTCAAGGCAAACAAATCAGACAAATGTGTAGGGACATGTATCCCCAGGTATTTTAAGGACTTAGATTGCCACTTAAACGGGAAAACCCGAGCGAGTTGAGCAGCAAGAGGAGCATCCAGATATATATTCAGTGCCTCCGATTTAGAGTAATTAACTTTAAAATTACTCATATGCCCAAACCGCTCAAACTCCCCAGTCAAAGATGGCAAAGAAATCATAGGATTCGTAATGTACACAAGAAGATCATCCGCATAGAGTGCGAGTTTGTGATGCTGTGCGCCAACACAAATGCCATTAATGTTAGAGTTTCTCCGCAGTGCCACGGCCAGGTGTTCCATGACCAAAACATATAGGAGAGGCGAGAGTGGGCACCCCTGTCTCGTGCCATTAGTAATAGACAAAGAGTCAGATAAGAGACCGTGGTGTTGCCAAGGCCAACCTGTATCAAGGCACTACGGAGAAACATCCAGTGCACTCTGTCAAAAGCCTTTTCGGCATCAACTGAGAGGAGACACATCGGTATTTTGCGGGATTGGCAATATGACGTTAAAAGAAGGGTCTTGTTGGTATTATCCCGAGACTCTCTACCACGTACAAACCCCACCTGATCATCCAGTATCGAGCCAGGCAATAACGGCGACAGGCAAGATGCAAGCAGTTTCGCATAGAGCTTCACGTCGACATTAATCAGCGATAGAGATGAGCGAACTTATCAAAAGTTCGGTTCGGCTAGTTCGCCGAATTTCACAAAAAAGTTCGATTCGGACCGAACTAGTTCTGACCGAACCTGTCACTTACGTGCGCCGAGCATGCTACTGTCCAGGGTGCTGATAGAGTTAATGGGCTGCACTAACTCTTTCAGCAACCTTGACAGTACATGTTTGGCGCGCGGAAAATACAATTTAAATGTAATAAAAGAATAAAAATTATACGTTCGTACTTACTTTCCTCCTGTCCGGCCTCCAGCGATGACGTTTCATCCCTTTCGCCGCTGCAGCCAATCACAGGCTGTAGTGGCGGTCACTTACGTCAGGATGACGCTTCATCCCACGTGACCGCCTCTGCAGCCAATCACAGGCTGCAGCGGCGACATGGATGAAATGTCATCGCTGGAGGCCGGACTGGAGGAAATTAAGTATGAACGTATTATTTATTTTTTTTGGCATGTATGTATGTTGTTATGTATGTATGTATGTATGTATGTATATATGTGCATGTATGTTGGCATGTATGTTGGCATGTATGTATGTATATATGTGCATGTGTGTATGTATATTTGCATGTATATATTTGCATGTATGTATGTATGTTTGCATGTATGTATGTTTGCATGAATGTATGTTTGCATGTATGTATGTTGGCATGTATGTATGTATATATGTGCATGTATGTTTGCATGTATGTTGGCATGTATGTATATATGTGCATGTTTGTATGTATATTTGCATGTATATATTTGCATGTATGTATGTATGTTTGCATGTATGTATGTATGTATGTTGTCATGTATGTATGTATGTATGTTTGCATGTTTTTATTTTTGCATGTATGTTTATATATATATGTGCATGTATGTAATTATGTTTGCATGTATATTTGTGCATGCTTGTATATATGTATGTATCTTTGCATGTTTGTATGTATGTATGTTTTCATGTGTGTGTGTATGCATGTATGTATGATACTTTGCATGTATGTATGTATATATGTGTGTATGTTTGCATGTATATATGTGCATGCTTGTATATATGTATGTATGTATGTTTGCATGTATGTTTGTTTGTATATATGTCTGTATGGCCATGTATGATACTGTCTGCTGGCGCCCTGTATCTAAGTCAACTTCGCGGCAGGCTTCTATACATGGTATAACAGTCAGTATCACACATTAAACTGAATCTAAGCCTACGACATGTTTTATTTCATTTTTTATTTTTTTTACAGGTTTGGTGTTTGGACTACGTCGGTTTCGAGGACTACTTCGATGACGGTTTTTTTTTCTACAATAAAATGGTTAATGAGGGTTGTGTTGGGGGTGCTTTATTTCAATAAAATATTTTATAAATATCTTTGTCTTTTTCAATTTTATTACTACCACTTTAGTAATGGCCGCTGTCTGAGTGACAACATCCATTACTAAGGCGAGGCTTAGTGTTAGCCGGTGCAGAGGCTAACACTAACCACCATTATTACCCCGGTACCCACCACCACCAGGGGTGCCGGGAAGAGCCAGGTACGATCCAGTACCCGACCATCTGTTGTGATGGTCGGGCTCCGGGGCGGCCGCAGGCTGGTATTATGAGGCTGGGAAGGGCCAAAAACAGTGGACCTTGCCACCCTTGTAATGCTAGGCTGCTGCTGCTGTGTTGTATCTGGCTGGTTATAAAAGTGGGGGGGACCCCACGTCATTTTTTTTTATTTTTTTTATTTTTTTTTTAAAAAGACATGGGGTTCCACCCAATTTATCATAACCAGCCACATACAACACAGTGTTATTAGCCTGGGAATGGACAAAACCAGTGGCCCTTCTCACCCATGTAATGCCCGACTGCTGCGGCCTTGTATATGGCTGGTTATTAAAAATGTTGGGGACCCAACGTCTATTGTTAAATTTGTTAAATTCAAAAAAAAAACGACGTGGGGGTCCCCCCCCATTTTTATAACCAGCCCGATACAACACAGCAGCAGCAGACTAGCATTACAAGGGTGGGAAGGTCCACTGTTTTTGGCCCTTCCCAGCCTCATAATACCAGCCTACGGCCACCCCAGTACCCGACCATCACAACAGATGGTCGGGTACTGGATCGTACCAAGCTCTTCCCTGCACCCCTGGTGGTGGTGGGTACCGGGGTAATAATGGGTGGTTAGTGCTAGCCTCTGCACCGGCTCACACTAAGTACCGCGTTAATAATGGACGCTGTCAATCAGCCAACTGCCATTATCTAGGCACTAATAAAGTTTAAAAAAAAACACAAAGACAATTCTTTTTTATTGAGATAAGAAATCCCCAACAAAACCCTCGTTAACCATTTTATTAAAATTTGAAAAAACTTAGATCTACGCAGTAGTCCAACGAATCGAAGATGTAGTCCAATCGGTACATCAAAATCTGCAACAACATAAAAAAACAGTTATCAATGTGAACAATAACAATACTTCTACTCACCTACACACATATATACACGCACACACACACACACAACCATACACAAACGCACACATATACACAAACTCACATATAAACAAACACACCCATATATACACAAACACACACATAAACACACACCCATATACACAAACACACACATATATACAAAAACACACAAACATCTACACACAAACATATACACAAATACACCCATATATAGACACACATATACACAAACACAAACACATATACACAAACACACTCATATATACACAAACACACACATATACAAAAACACACACACACACAAACATATACACACAAACATATACACATACACCCATATATACACACACATATACACAAACACATATACACAAACACACCCATATATACACAAACACACACATAAACACACACCCATATACACAAACACACACATATACAAAAACACACAAACATCTACACACAAACATATACACAAATACACCCATATATACACACACATATACACAAACACACCCATATATACACAAACACACACCCATACACAAACACACACATATACAAAAACACACACACACACAAACATATACACACAAACATATACACATACACCCATATATACACACACACATATACACAAACATATACACAAACACATATACACAAACACACCCATATATACACAAACACACATAAACACACATATACACAAACACACATATAAAAACAAAAACAGACAAAGACACATACCCAAACACACACACTGTTTCTTTTAAATGCTGCTGGGGAACCCGCTCGATCCACTATATAATGCTGCAGCATTTAAAAGAAACAGGATCCTGACCTGTCCATAGAGTTTAAGGCAGCACAGAGTATTTCAGGAGATGAGCGTGCAGATTCAGTGCTGCTGTGAACTCTGCTCTTACCATTACGTAGCTCTCAGTCTGTTACCTCTCCTCCACTCCTGTCCTCAAGAACACCTTCACATGATTGGCAAGTCACCACCGCGCAAAAGATCCGCACACTCATCTCCTGAAATACTCTGTGCTGCTGTGAACTCTGCTCTTACCGTTACGTGGTGACTTGCCAATCATGAAGGTGTTATTGAGGACAGTAGTGGAGGAGAGGTAACAGACTGAGAGCTATGTAATGGTAAGAGCAGAGTTCACAGCAGCACTGAATCTGCACGCTCATCTCCTGAAATACTCTGTGCTGCCTTAAACTCTGTGGACAGGTCAGGATCCTGTTTCTTTTAAATGCTGCACTGTAGCGCAGCCTTATATAGTGGATCGAGCGGGTTCCCTAGCAGCATTTAAAAGAAACAGGATCCTGACCTGTCCACAGAGTTTAAGGCAGCACAGAGTATTTCAGGAGATGAGCACGGCCGGCCACAAGCAGCCGGTCGTTTTTCCAAGCCGTGCTCCCATTATGCACACGACCGTAAAAACACCCGTTATTGCTGGTCGTAATTACGACCCGCAATAACGGGCTCATACACTTCTGTTACCCACGGGTACCTTCCCGTTTTCTCACTGGAAGGTGCCCGTGCCGTTAAAAAAATAGAACATGTTCTATTTTTCTATTTTACGGGCCGTGCTGCTATAATTAGGGTATGTTCACACGACAGCGTCCGTAACGGCTGAAATTACGGGGATGTTTCCACCTGAAAACATCCCCGTAATTTCAGCCGTAACGGCATGTGCAGGCGCTTGAACGCCGCATCCATCACGGACGTAATTGGCGCTGCTATTCATTGGAGTCAATGAATAACGGCTCCAATTACGGCCAAAGAAGTGACCGGTCACTTCTTTGACGCGGGCGTCTATTTACGCGCCGTCATTTACACAGTGTATGTTCACACGCACTAATTACGGACGTAATTCGGGCGTTTTTGCCCCGAATTACGCCCGAAAATAGCGCCTCGATAGCGCTGACAAACATCTGCCCATTGAAAGCAATGGGCAGACGTTTGTCTGTTCACACGAGGCGTATATTTACGCGCCGCTGTCAAATGACGGCGCGCAAATAGACGCCCGCGTCAAAGAAGTGACCTGTCACTTCTTTGGCCGTAATTGGAGCCGTTATTCATTGACTCCAATGAATAGCAGCGCTAATTACGGCCGTAATTGACGCGGCGTTCAAGCGCCTGCACATGCCGGTACGGCTGAAATTACGGGGATGTTTTCAGGCTGAAACATCCCCGTAATTTCAGCCATAACGGACGCCCTCGTGTGAACATACCCTTATAATGACAGCACGGCTCGCAAAAGCGGCCGGCTGCCCGTGGCCGGCCGTGCTCGTAATTACGAGTCGTAATTATGAGCACGGCCCGTAAAATAAAAACATAGAACATGTTCTATCTTTTTAACGGCACGGGCACCTTCCCGTGAGAAAACGGGAAGGTACCCGTGGCTAACAGAAGTCTATGGGCTCGCTATTTCGGGTCGTAATTACGACCCGTAATAACGGGTGTTTTTACGGTCGTGTGCATGAGGCCCCGTAATGACGGGTGGCTACATGTTTTCACCCGTCATTACGACAGCGTTGCTAGGCGACGTCAGTAAATAGTCACTCTCCAGGGTGTTGAAAGAGTTAACTGATCGGCAGTAACTGTTTCAGCACCCTGGACAGTGACTACCGATCACAATATAGAGTACCTGTAAAAAAAAAAAAGACGTTCATACTTACCGGGAACTCCCTGCTTCCTCCAGTCCGGTCTCCTGGCCGTTGCCTTGGTGACGCGTCCCTCGCGACATCCAGCCCGACATTCCTTGATGACTATGCAGCCCATGTGAGCGCTGCAGCCAATCACGGGCTGCAGAGGCGTCTGCAGCCAATCACAGGGTGCAGAGGCCTCTGCAGCCAATCACAGGCTGCCGCGTCAGGAAAGAAGGTCGGGCTGGAGGAAGAAGAGGGACTCGTCCGCAAGACAACGACCAGGTACGTATGAAATGCTTTTTATTTTATTTTTAATCAGCAGCCTCTTTTCTCTATCAGTGATTGATAGAGATAAGTGGCTGCCAATTTATATAATATTTTTGACCGGGTGCGGTCAAAACGGGTTCGGCCGAACCCGGTGAAGTTCGGATTCGCTGCGAACCGAACTTTTCCGGAAGTTCGGACCGAAACCGGGTTCGGTTGTCCCGGTTCGCTCATCTCTAATCAGCGAGATGGGCCTAAAGTTTGCGCATATCGTAGGATCTTTACCCGGTTTTGGGAGAAGGGTAATATGAGCCTCAAGGGACTGGGGCGCAAAGGGACAAGAGGAAGACACTGAGTTGAAGACTTTCGTCAAAAAGGGAGCTAGTTGATCTTTAAATGTCTTATAAAATTTAATATTAAACCCATCCGGACCTGGACTTTTGCCCAAAGGAGAGTCTCCAATTGCACTCTCCACTTCGGATTCCAAGAAATCCTCCTCAAGTCCCAAAGCCTCCCCGTCCCCCAAGGGCGGCAGAGCAGTGTCATGTACATATTGGTTAATTTTGTCCCGCAACGAATCCGCCGGCATATCATGAAAGTGTCCTTTGAGGTTATACAAGGCAGAGTAATATTGTCTAAAACATTCAGTAATGCCAACCGGATCGTGAACTTCACCGCCAGTGGGAGACATAATTTTAGGAAAGTATGAAGCCTGTGTACGAGGATGTAATATCCTCACCAGAGACCTACCACATTTGTCCGCAAATTCATAAGAGTGCTTCCGCATACGATCCCTGAACCTAGCGTGCGACTGGTCTAGTAGAGAACGTAATGATTCCCTCGCTATGGTAAGGTCCGAGAAAACCTGTGAGGAGGGATCCCGTTTATGACAGGATTCCAAATCTCGTATCTGATCAAGGTGACGCGCAATAGCTATCCCCTTTTCTCTCTTTAACCCCTTCCCTCTTTGGCCACTTTTGACCTTCCTGACAGAGCCTCATTTTTCAAATCTGACATGTTTCACTTTATGTGGTAATAACTCCGGAATACTAATACAAGCGATTCTGAGATTGTTTTCTCGTGACACATTGGACTTTATGTTACTGGCAAAATTTGCCTGATACATTCAGTATTTAATTGTGAAAAACACCAAAATTTAGCGGAAAATAGCAAAAATTAGCATTTTTCTCAATTTAAATGTATCTGCTTGTAAGACAGGCAGTTATACCACACAAAATTGTTGCTAACTAACATCCCCCATATGTCTACTTTAGATTGGCATCGTTTTTTTAACATCATTTTATTTTTCTAGGACGTTACAAGGCTTAGAACTTTAGCAGCAATTTCTCACATTTTCAAGAAAATTTCAAAATGCTATTTTTACAGGGGCCAGTTCAGTTGTGAAGTGGCTTTGAGGTCCTTAGATATTAGAAACCCCCAATAAGTCACCCCATTTTAAAAACTGCACCCCTCAAAGTATTCAAAACAGCATTTAGAAAGTTTCTTAACCCTTTAGACATTGCGCAGGAATTAAGGCAAAGTAGAGGTGAAATTTACAAAGTTCATTATTTTTTTCCAGAAATTCATTTTGAATCCATTTTTTTTGTACCACAGAATGTTTTACCCAAGTAATGCAACTCAATATTTATTGCCCAGGTTCTGCAGTTTTAGGAAATATCCCACATGTGGCTGTAGTGTGCTACTGGACTGAAGCACCGGCCTCAGAAGCAAAGGAGCACCTGGTGGATTTTGGGTCTCCTTTTTATTAGAATATATTTTAGGCACCATGTCAGCTTTGAACAGGTCTAGTGGAACTAAAACAGTGGAAACCCCCCAAAAGTGACCCCATTTGGGAAACTACACCCCTCTAGGAATTTATCTAGGGGTGTAGCAAGCATTTTGACCGGCCAGTTTTTTTGCAAACATTTTTGGAACTAGGCCATGAAAATGAAAATCTAAATTTTTTCCAATAAAATGTAGGTTTAGCTAATTTTTTTTAATTTCCAAAAGAACTAAAGTAGAAAAAGCACCACAACATTTGTAGAACAATTTCTCCCGAGTAAAACAATACCCCACATGTGGTAATAAACGGCTGTTTGGCCACATGGCAGGGCTTAGAATGGAAAGAGCGCCATTTGGCTCTTGGAGCTCAAATTTAGCAGGAATGGTTTGCGGAGGCCATGTCGCATTTGCAAAGAACCCTAGGGGACAAAACAGTGGAAACCCCCAACAAGTGACCCCATTTTGGAAACTATACCCCTCTAGGAATTTATCTAGGGGTGTAGCAAGCATTTTGACCAGCCAGTTTTTTTGCAAAAATTTTTGGAACTAGGTCATGAAAATGAAAATCTAAATTTTTTCAAATAAAATGTAGGTTTAGCTAATTTGTTTTCATTTCCAAAAGAACTAAAGTATAAAAAGCACCACAACGTTTGTAGAGCAATTTCTCCCGAGTAAAACAATACCCCACATGTGGTAATAAACGGTTGTTTGGACACACGGCAGGGCTTAGAAGGGAAAGAGCGCCATTTGGCTCTTGGAGCTCAAATTTAGCAGGAATGGTTTGCGGAGGCCATGTCACATTTGTAAAGCCCCTGAGGTGACAAAACAGTGGAAACCCCCAACAAGTGACCCCATTTTGGAAACTATACCCCTTGAGGAAATTATCTAGGGGTATAGTGAACATTTTGACCCCACAGGTTTTTTGCAGAAATTTTTGCAAGTAGGCTGTTTAAATGAAAATCTACATTCCTGCTAAATTTGAGTTCCCCATGGTTTGCGGAGGCCATGTCGCATTTGCAAAGCTCCTGGGGGGACAAAACAGTGGAAACCCCCAACAAGTGACCCCATTTTGGAAACTACACCCCATGAGGAAATTATCTAGGGGTAGAGTGAGCAGTTTGACCCCACAGGTGTTTTACAGAACTTATTGTAAGTAGGCCGTAAAAATGAAAATCTACATTTTTTCAAAGAAAATGTAGGTTTAGGTATTTTTTTTTTCATTTCCACAAGGACTGAATGAGAAAAAGAACCGCAACATTTGTAAAGCAATTTCTCCCGAGTAAAACAATACCCCACATGTGGTCATAAACATCTGTTTGGACACACGGTAGGGCTCAGAATGGAAGGAGCACCATTTGTATTTTGGAATTGTTTCTGGGTGTCATGTCATATTTGCTGAGCCCCTGTAGTACTAGTACAGTGGAAACACCCCAAAAGTGACTCCATTTGGGAAACTTCACCCCCTGAGGAATCATCTAGGGGTATAGTGAAAATTTTGATCCCAAAGGTTTTTTGCTGAATTAATTAGAATTAAGCCATGAAAATCAAAATACATTTTTTTTTTTTACAAGATGTAGTTTTAGATACAAATTTTTCATTTTTACAAGGAATAGAGAAGAAAAAGCACCCCAACATTTGTAAAGTAATTTCTCCCGAGTACGGTAACACTCCATATGTGGTTATAAACAGCTGTTTACGTATATGGGAGCATTCAGAAGAAAAGGAGCGGTATTTATCTTTTGGAGGGTAGATTTTGCTGGAATGGTTTGCGGACGCCAAGTTGCATTTGCAAAACCCCTGATGTACCAAACAAAAGTGACCCCGTTTTAGAAACTACACCCCTAAAGGCATTTATCAAGGGATGTAGTGAGAATTTAGACTCCACAGGTGTTTTTCAGAAATGAATACGCAGTGGATTGTGCAAAGTGAAAATTGCAATTTCTCCACTGATCTGCCCATTCACCGCACATGTTGTGCCCCTAGAGAATCTTACCCCATAAATTGTTAAGCGGGTTCTCCCGGGTATGGTAATGCCTTACTTGTGGCCATAAATTGCTGTTTGGGCACACTGTAGGGCTAAGAAGGGAAAGACCGCCATTTTGAGCATGGATTTTGCTTGGTAATAGTTCTGTTTGGGGTTTTGCTGGTATTTCCGTTTATAATGTGGGGGCATATGTAATCTGTGCGGAGTACATCAGGGCATAATAAGAGGGTATAATAATGGGGTAAATAATGCAATTATCCATAGATGTGTGTTACGATGTGAAGCGATCCGTTATGCACAGGCCAGTGTCGCACTGATAAACGGTTTTCTTTCTTATCCCCCTTTTGTAACACTCTGCACCTTTTGGGGACTTTTTCTCCTTCGTAGTTTGGGAAATATTACTGGGAAAGTTTTGCGCTGGTATAATACGGGCACCCTCGCTTCCAGCGGATGTGCCATGTCCATTCCCTTTCCTAGTTCCTAAATACTAGGGCCCTGAAACTGAAGGAATGTTCCCCTCCGGCCTGCGCATTGAGAGGTTTTTCATCACCGCATTACTAGTGCCATAACTTTTTTGTTTTTCAGTTGATTGAGCGGTGTGCGGGCTTGTTTTTTGCGAGACGGGCTGTAGATTTTATTGGTACCATTTTGGAACACATACGACTTTTTGATCACTTTTTATTTCATTTTTTGGTAAAGGAAATTACCAAAAACAAGCAATTCTGGAATAGCTTTTTATTGTTTTTTTTATCGGCATCCACAGTGCGCCCTAAATTACATGTTAGCTTTATTCTGCGGGTCGATGCGATTACGGCGATACCAAATTTATATATATTTTTTTATGTATTGCAGCTTTTGCACAATAAAATCACTTTTATTATAAAATCATTTGTTTTCTGTATCGCCATATTCTAAGACCCATAACTTTATTATTTTTGCGTGCACAAAGCGGTGTCAGGGATTATTTTTTGCGGCACGGATTGTCATTTTTTATTAGTACTATTTTGGAGTAAATGTGACTTTTTGATCACTTTTTATAGCATTTTTTGGAAGGAGATGTGACCTAAAAACAAAGATTCTGGCGTTGTTTTTCATGTTTTTTTTTTACGGCATTCACCGTGCGGGATAAATTACATAATTGTTTTGTCGTTTGGGTCGTTACGTACGCGGCGATACCAATTATGTATAGTTTTTTTATGAATTGCGGCTTTTGCACAATAAAATCACTTTTTTTATAAAATCATTTGTTTTCTGTGTCGCCATATTCTAAGACCCATAACTTTTTTATTTTTGCGTGCACGAAACGGTGTCAGGGATTATTTTTTGCGGGACGGATTGACGTTTTTATTAGTACTATTTTGGAGTAAATGTGACTTTTTGATCACTTTTTATAGCATTTTTTGGAAGGAGATGTGACCTAAAAACAAAGATTCTGGCGTTGTTTTTCATGGTTTTTTTTTACCGCGTTCACCGTGCGGGATAAATTACATAATAGTTTTGTAGTTTGGGTCGTTACGGACGCGGCGATACCAATTATGTATAGTTTTTTTTACGGTTTTTCCCATCATAAAAGACTTACTATGGGAAAAAAGTCAGTTTAGCTTTATTTTTATTTGAAATGTGTGTGTTTTTATTGTTTTACCACATTTTTATTAACTTTTTTTTACTTTTTTCACTTGTCCCACTAGGGGACATGGGGGCTTGATGCCCCGATTGCTACTCTAATACACTGCACTACATACGTAGTGCAGTGTATTAGCGCTGTCAGTTATTCACTGACAGCAAGCCTATGAGGACTCGCCGCAGGCGGGTCCTCATCGGCTCCCGTACAAGGCAGACTCAGACGCCATTTTCTGGCGTCCGATGGACACAGCAACCCAGCGATTGCATCACTGGGTTGCCGGTCGGGTGAAAACCTATCAGATGCTGCGCTCTATTGAGCGCAGCATCTGAGGGGTTAATCTGCCGGATCGGAGAATAGCTCCGGTCCTGGCAGTTACAGGAGGGTGCCAGCTGTATAATACAGCTGTCACCCCGCGGTGATGGTGCCGGCTCTGCTTCTGAGCCCGCACCATCACTGCGCCGTACATATACGGCGCTTTGCGGGAAGCACCTCCCGACAGCGCCGTATATATACGGCGGATGTCGGGAAGGGGTTAAACGCGCCCCTTGCTGTATCAGGACACCTCGAACTACACATTTCAGTGCTTCCCACTGGAATGGCAGAGGTGTAGAGTCACGCGCGTGTACTTCAAAAAAGATTTTAAGCGTGTCCTTAAGAGCCGATACACATACTGCGTCGCGCAATAGATTGTCATTAATTTTCCATGACTGAAAATTGGGCACCGAATTAGGAAACGTTAGCGACAGAAATACAGGGGCAAGATCCGACCACACCATAGGACCCACCGCAGAAGTAGGATGCCAGGTAAGCAAGTGGTGGCTAATCAGAAAGGCGTCTAGACGACTGTACATATTGTGCAATGGGGAGAAGTAAGTATACTCTCTCATCTGAGGATGAAGAATCCTCCACACGTCAATCAATTGCATGGAGTGCATCGTGTTCTTCAACGCCACCATGTGTGATTTAGGAACAGCAGACCTGCCCGAGGAGGTATCAAGCCTATAATCAAACAAGAAAAATGAAGGGAAGGATCCAGCGCTGAGACCATATGTGTCTATTAAAAATGGAAACTTCTTCCAAGTTTTATTGGACAAACAAAGTTAAAAATGGATAGTCCGTGTATCTTTGGTATCCGTGGTTCATTGGGATGAATAAGCAGGTGCCTACGCACGGAAAGCCATGATTAAGGACGCAGACCGCGTCTGAAACGCGTAGGCACCTGCTTATTCATCCCAATGAACCACGGATACCAAAGATACACGGACTATCCATTTTTAACTTCGTTTGTCCAATAAAACTTGGAAGAAGTTTCCATTTTTAATAGACACATATGGTCTCAGCGCTGGATCCTTCCCTTCGTTTTTCTTGTCTATCCAGCACGTGTACTGACACGAGGACCCGAGCACTACAGGCAAGGCAAATTACCTGCACAGGTGAGCTGGAGGACTCCTCCTATTTTCTCTCCTATAATCAAACGTCAGATTAAAATCACCTCCCACGATTAGAACACCCTCTGAAAACTCCTCCAATTTCCTCAAAAACAATCGACACACCCGAGCCTGATCCTGATTAGGGAGGCACAAATTAGCCAACGTAAAGATATTATTCTGGATGGACAATTTAAGAAAAACATAACGACCACCCGGGTCGACAAGGACATCTATGGTCTTGTGAGAGAGCGATTTATGAAGACATATACTAGCACCCTTGGACTTGGACTCCGGGTTGGCACTGTGAAACCAAGTAGGATAATATCGATTAGTAAACTGTGGCGTATGGCCCACCTGAAAATGAGTTTCTTGTAAAAGTAATATATGCACACGCTCTTTGTGCATGTTATAAAGGATCTGTGAGCGTTTTTCAGGGACGTTAAGTCCTCTAGCATTAAAGGTACAGATCTTCAGCTGCGCCATCTCCACTGCACTTAATTGACCAAGCCAATAATATAAGCTTAAGGCAACGAAGAAAAAAGACAAGACAGACAGGGGAGGGAAACCACGACAACAAAGATGGACAAATGGGCAAAACAATCACCCACTCCTTGATCTAATCAAGGGGAAAACAAGCAAATAGACACCGGATACAACCAGTGAGTCCCTAGGAGGAGAAGTGTCAGGACAAGGACTAGCCAGCGCCCCGCGCCCCCCCCCCCCCCAACCCATTGACAAATTGAACATTGCTAAATAAGAATATAAAATAAGAAGGAAAAGAAAAACCAAGGCATTTGGAATTACACCCCAAAATAACTAACCAAGGCATACAGCATTATCAGGAGCATATGGAAACTCCAGCAAAGAACTCCCCTGAATACATTCCTTGTCAGCATAAATGTACATACATGTAAGTAATAATAGTAACATAGAAATGAGAAAAATATAAACATTCACATTGAAGTAAATCTTGTAGCTCTTCAGCAACAGGCAACCACCAGCAAGTGGCCCGCCTGCGATTACGGAAGTACCCGCCTAGAACAAGGAAAAAGAATTCTCCCCAATGAAACACAGCAGGTCATGGCCTCATATTGATGGACACAAGAAATTAGAATCCAATAGCAAACTATGGTGGAGACATCATGGAGGTATCACATCGGGTCAGCAGGACGACCGCCGCGACGCCCCATAGGAGATGCAGGAGATCGACCCTGCCTTCGCGATCGTGGAAGTGGAGGTGGAGGAGGAACATAAGGCCAGTCGGAAAGAGAAACTCTGGGCAAATGGAGGGCAGCACAAAAAGCAGGAACATCGCCCGGGTCTCTAACGGTCAGCATCCCTCCATCCTTGCGAACCTGCAGCTGAAAGGGATGACCCCACGAGTAAGAGATCTCATGCTCTCTCAGGACATCTAGCAGAGGACGCAGTACCCGACGTTTATCCAGAGTCATCCTGGACAGGTCAGACAGCAGCTGGATCTTGACACCATTCAATAAAACTTCGCCTTTGTCACGGGCCTTCCTCATGATCTGCTCTTTGATAGAGAAAAAATGAACACGGCACAGAACATCTCTAGGCCTATCAGGATCCGGATTACGAGGGCCAAGAGTTCTGTGAGCTCTATCCAACTCCAGAGGATCACCAGCAGGACGCTCAGAGTAAGGAGTTAAACAGAGACTGTAAAGCGGGTATGAGCTGCGCAGGAGAAACATCTTCCGGAATACCCCGAAGCCGAATATTATTGCGCCGATTCCAATTTTTGTGATCTTCAGCTATGTTAAAGAGCATGTGAATCTGCTGAGAGTGTTGATCCAACCGATCTACCTGGGAAGCCTGTTGCTGTGTAACAGTGGAAACATCCTCCTCCATACGTTGCACTTGGTCAGACAATTGAGAGAGATTCGTGGTGAGAGATTGTATCTCTGACTTATAAGTCGTCTCCAGACGATTAACATAACGCTCCATGTCCTGTTTAGTGGGTAATGTGGAAAGCTGTTGTCTGAAGGCCTGTAAATCATCCCCCAGGACAGCAGTTCCAGCTACAGGCTGGGAAAAATGGGCATTCTGATCTCTGGGAGAGATGGCAGACAGCGATGCAGGTTCCAGCACATGAGGGGATGAAGAAGGAGAAACCAGGACGCCATGACAGACACCACGTGGCAGACCAGAAGGCGCCGTCATCACCCCAGAAGGATACCGCTCTTCCCTAACCAGCAGGCAAGGAGACTGCCCCGAAGGCCCAGGGGCTGAGGAGAGGGTACATTCGGTACCTGACACAGCAGCAGCAGTCGCTGATGACATCCCCCCTGCAAGCGGAGCTCCGGCGCCATCTCGTCTCCCCTCCAGCGGCGCCATCTTGGGAAGTGCTCCAGCAGCAGCGTCCGAGAGATAACGCTGAATGGAGCCGGCTGAAGACATCTGCCTCGTGAGGTAAGGAGTCCCCGTGGTAGCCTTGGTCTTCCTGACCATCAGGTAGATATAATTTTGCTTATGGATGAGCTTATGATCGGGTTAGGGAAGCACAGGAACGGAGCTCTCAAGCAGCACGTCTGGTCAGTGCCATGTCCAAGCCACGCCCCCCGCTCCTTTAATTTTTAATTAAACTGCGCAGACGCCGGAAGTCCGAGGTTTGTCATGGAGAACTTCGGGGGACTTTCGGTTCCCCGTTCTCCTTATCGCTGCCAGCGATCACACATGTATCCCCTATCCTGTGGATAGCTGATACATCTCTTTTGTAGGACAAACTGTAGGCCATTTTTTTTGGGGGGGGGGCTATATGGCATTATCTACAGGCGAGGGTCTGTATGGAATTATCTACAGGGGGGTTCTGTATGGTGTTATCTACAGGGGGGTCTATATGGCGTTATCTACAGGGGGGGTCTGTATGGCATTATCTACAGTGGGTCTGTATGGCGTTATCTACAGGGGGGTCTGTATGGCGTTATCTACAGGGGGTCTGTACGGCATTATCTACACGGGGGTTTGTATGGCGTTATCTACGGGGGGGTCTGTATGGCGTTATATACAGGGGGACTCTGTATGGCGTTATCTACGTGGGGGGTCTGTATGGGGTTATCTACAGGGGGTTCTGTATGGCGTTATCTACAGGGGTTGTCTGTATGGCGTTATCTACAGGGGCTGTATGGCGTTATCTACAAGGGGGATTTGGGGCTGTAAGACATTATCTACAGGGGGCTGTATGGCGTTATCTACAGGGGGGATTTGGGGCTGTAAGACGTTATCTACAGGGGGCTTGTAAGGCTTTATCTACAGGGGGCTGTGTATGGTGCTATCTACAGGGGGCTGTGTATGGTGCTATCTATAGGGGGCGCTGTGTGGTGGAATCTATAGGGAGGCACTATCTACAAGGGGGTGTTGTGTGATACCCAGCGGTGGGGGGCCCCAATCAAAAGTTTGCTATGGGGCCCAGTCTTTTCTAGTTACGCCCCTGCACAAAAGCACATAGTTCTCCCTACTATGTTATGTCTACCCAAGAATCCTTTATTGCATTTGCTTAGTGGGATGCTACTGCTAATGTTATTAAAAGTGGAGATCTTCAATCGTGAAACCTTCATAAATAAGTTACGTTTATACAGGCATTGAAAATGAAATATAGCTTCTGCTCAACTGCAACAACTATAACTGCTATGATAGCAATGGATGTGTGTCTAATTTTTGTTGTGAAAATTTTTGTTCTGTTAAGGTCAGGTGTTCATGCCATCAGCTTGAGTGTAGAAGCTCTAAAAAGCTACATATAAAAAAAAAACAATACACTCCAGAGTTCTGTGGAAAATAAGGCACCATGATAGAAAATAGTTATTTGTAATATTTAAGGATTCTGTCACTCACCACGCCACGTTCCAATGACGCATCTTGCCGAGCAGCCACGGATCGTGCTGACAGCTGCAATCTTTGCTGCTCTTGTCTTGAGCTGTGACCCTGCTGGTTCGGCCGCAGCCCTTCTCCTTTACACTGGCAGCAATCGTTGCCGGGGTAACCTGCGCTTCTGGGTGACGCCAGTCTTGGCAGCCTATTTAAATGGGACTACATCCTTTTCTCCTCATATGCAGATTAAAGCTGGTCATACATTTTAGATAGCTGTTGGTGGAAAAGGTATTCCTCTCGACTCCCCCATACACATGCAAGCTGGGCTTGGCCGAGCGTGCATGTTTTCTCATGGAATAAGCCGCTGCCAGACTCCTCTGGCAGCAGCTTATCTAATAACGAACCAAAGGATCGGGCATATCGAATTTCATCTGCCGTTAGGGGGAGAGTCGGTTCACCACCATACACATTAGATAGTCAGCCAGGCCCGCTGAGATCAGCATGTTCGACCAACATACATCTAATGTGTATGGCCTGCTTAAGGTACATCTTTTGTTTGGCTATTGTTCCTCCTGCTATATGTATTTTTTCCTGACTCTGAAACCGACCTTCACCTTGGCCTAGTTCCTTTATTATGATACTGACTCGTTGGAGTTGATGCTTTTTTTCTGTGGCTCTGCTCCTGGTATTGACTCCTGGCTTGACTCCTGGCTATTCTTCTGTCTCCTCCTTCGACTTGTTACTTCCTGACTGCTAAGCCATTGATGACCCCTGGTTACGTTCCTGACTCCCCTACAGCACACCCGCCGACAATCAGTAACTATTCTAAGCGAGCGAACGAGCGTTGAAAAGCTCAGCCATCATTCGAATCACATCCAAGTGACAGCTGTGCTTTACACGGCCCTATAGCGGCTGCTACGGGGCCCGCAACATGCCCGCCGGCACGGCCCCCCCTATGGCCGGAGGCTCCGCTAGCAGCCGCTATGGCTGCTACAGTGCGATGCCACTGAAGGGGTTGTTCCTACAAAAGACATGTATCCCCTATCCACAGGATCGGGGATTCATGTGGGATCGCTGGGACCGAAGTTCCGAAAGTCCCCCGAAGTTCTCCATGACAAACCTCGGACTTCCGGGGTCTGTCGGCAGCTCTATAGAAATGAATTGTGCACAGGTCGCGCTTGTGCGCATGCGTGACCAGCGCTCCTTTCATTTTTATTGAACTGCGCAGACCCCGGAAGTCCGAGGTTCGTCATGGAGAACTTCGGGGGACTTTCGGTCCCCCATTCTCCTTATCGCTGCCAGCGATCACACATGTATCTCCTATCCTGTGGATAGGGGATACATCTCTATTGTAGGACAAACTATAGGCCGTTTTTATTTGGGGGCTGTATGGCGTTATCTACAGGGGGGCTGTATGGTGTTATCTATAGGGGGCTGTATGGCGTTATCTACAGGGGGAGGGCTGTATAGCGTTATCTACAGGGGGAGGGCTGTATGGCGTTATCTACAGGGTGGCTGTATGGTGTTATCTACAGTGGGGCTCTATGGCGTTATCTGCAGAGGGATTGTATGGCGTTATCTACAGGGGGGCTGTATGGTGTTATCTACAGGGGGGGCTGTATGGCGTTATCTACAGGGGAGGGCTGTATGGCGTTATCTACAGAGGGAGGGCTGTATGGCGTTATCTACAGGGGGCTGTATGGTGTTATCTGCAGGGGGGCTGTACGGCGTTATCTACAGGGGGGCTGTATGGCGTTATCTACAGGGGTGCTATAAGGAGTTATCTACAGGGGTGCTGTGTGGCAGAATCTATAGGGAGGCACTATCTACAAGGGGGGTTTTGTGATACCCATGGGAGGGGGGCCCCAGTCAAAAGTTTGCTATGGAGCCCAGTCTTTCCTAGTTACGCCCCTGAACTAGGAGCTTTATGCCATGGAACGTGATGGCGTGAGTTGCTCTTTCTGCACTTTCCTGGCTGCTTCCACGTAAGTCCTGCAAAGCCTCACCATTGAGTCTGTGATGTACATGTCCCACTAACCACATCAGACTACCTCTCGTGACTACAATATCCTGTTAATTCCTGCTAATCGACAAGATTTAAACATACCAATTTTGACGACGCAAAAACAAATCTGGTAGCATCATGCCAAAGCATCCTCCGGCAACGACGGTACCCAAACGTAACGGTTTTGCTAGAGACTCTCCTGACAAAGGCATGAGCACATCTTCTACCCTGTAACCTGATGCTGCTCCCATTACCAGCCCTACCATGGACTCTGAGCCATCTTTGAGACAAGTGTCTGAACAACTTTTGGCTGCCATAGCTACTAGTCAGGGAAGCCGAAATTCGTATTTCGTCGTTGGAGGATACTGTGGCGCCAATACCAGTGTAATGGCAGGAAGGAGGTGAAGGGAAAGTGAGCCCTAATCGCCCCACCGCCCTGTCCCTGCCTACTTGCAACGACCCGCCCTAGGCGACAGGGTACAACTGGGCGGCGGTCCCTACGCTGTCTAAGTGCACGGGAGAACAAACAGGGAACACGCAAGGGAAGGGGCAGTAGCCACGGAACGCCGCGAGGAAACGGAGCGGTGAATGAGTCAGTCAGGATCAGGATGTAGTGGAGTATACAAACGTGAGCACGGAGAAAGAAGCAAGCCAGGGGCAAAGCGAAGCAGGTTAAGCGGAACTGCAGCAAGGCAGAAGCAGGCTGGAGCAAGCAGCAGTGAGGCCAGGAATCCAGAAGAATTACAAGCACTGAGGAAGAGAACACGGCAGGTAATAAAGGACAGGGGGCGGAGCTAACTCCGACTGACCAGGCCGCGATAGGCTCTCCCACTCCTGAGCCTGCCACCCTGGTTGGTGGGAGATGGTGTCAGTCGAACAGGTCTGGCCTCAGGTGTGGATTGATTAATCCCAGGAGTATACCTAGACGTAGTACCTGGCAGATCCCTAACAGTACTCCCCCTTTTATGAGGGGACACCGGACCCTTACTAAGAGGACCCGGTTTAGTAGGGAAGAGAAGGTGGAACCTCCTGATCAATACCCCAGCGTGAACATCACGGGCAGGTACCCAAGTCCTCTCCTCCGGCCCGTATCCTCTCCAATGGACCAGGTACTGGAGGGAGCCCTGGACCATCCTACTGTCCATAATCTTGGCCACCTCGAATTCCACCCCCTCAGGGCTGAGAACGGGAACAGGAGGTATCCTCGAGGGGGACCAGGACGGGGAGCAGCGTTTAAGGAGGGAGGCATGGAAGACGTCATGTATGCGAAAGGATGGGGGCAGCTCCAGACGGAAGGATACAGGGTTGAGGACTTCAATGATCTTATAAGGTCCAATAAATCGGGGAGCAAACTTCCTGGACGGGACCTTAAGGCGCAAGTTCCTGGACGACAACCAGACCAAATCCCCGACGACAAACCGGGGGTTAGCAGAACGTCTACTATCCGCCTGAATCTTTTGTGCGCTCTGGGACGCCTCTAGGTTCTTCTGAACCTGGGCCCAGACTGTGCACAGTTCCCGATGAACGTCCTCTACCTCGGGATTATTGGAACAACCAGGGGAAATGGAGGAGAACCTTGGGTTAAACCCGAAATTACAGAAAAACGGGGAGACCCCTGACGAGTTACTGACCCGGTTATTCAGGGAAAATTCAGCAAGGGGAAGGAATGAGACCCAATCGAATTGACAGTCAGAGATGAAACACCTTAAATATTGTTCCAGAGATTGATTAGTCCTTTCCGTTTGGCCATTAGTTTCGGGATGGAAGGCGGAGGAGAAGGACAGATCAATCTCCAACTTTTTACAAAAAGCTCTCCAAAATAAGGAAACAAATTGTACCCCTCTGTCAGAAACGATATTGACTGGGGCCCCATGGAGACGCAGGATGTGTTTCACAAACAAAGAAGCTAACGTCTTGGCGTTAGGTAGCTTCTTAAGGGGCACAAAGTGGCACATCTTGCTGAAGCGGTCTACTACCACCCACACCACCGACTTGCCCTGAGATGGAGGCAAATCGGTGATAAAATCCATGGAGATATGGGTCCAAGGTCTCTGGGGAATGGGCAAGGAACGTAGTAGGCCCGCAGGTCGGGACCTAGGGGTTTTGGACCTAGCGCAAACCTCACAAGCGGCGACGTAAGCCCTAACGTCTTTAGGCAACCCAGGCCACCAATAGTTTCTGGTAATGAGGTGTTTGGTGCCCAAGATGCCAGGATGACCAGATAGAGCGGAGTCATGGTTTTCCCTGAGTACCCTTAGCCGGTATTGCAGGGGAACAAACAGTTTGTCCCCAGGGACGTTCCCGGGAGCTGCACCCTCATCAGCCGCGATATCAGAAGCTAAATCAGAATCCGTGGCAGAAACGATTATACCAGGGGGTAAAATACAAGCAGGATCCTTCTCGGAAGGAGGATTGGCCATGAAACTACGTGACAGAGCATCAGCCTTAATATTTTTGGACCCAGCCCTATAGGTAACCAAGAAATTAAATCTGGTAAAGAATAGTGCCCAACGAGCTTGTCTAGGATTAAGCCTCCGGGCCGATTCTAGGAAAACCAGATTCTTGTGATCCGTAAGGACCGTTACCTGGTGTCTGGCCCCCTCCAGGTAGTGCCGCCACTCTTCAAAAGTCCATTTAATGGCTAGAAGTTCGCGGTTGCCAATATCATAGTTACTCTCCGTGGGCGAAAACTTCCTAGAGAAGTAAGCACAGGGGCGGAGATGGGTGAGGGAGCTGGTACCCTGGGACAAGACGGCCCCCACTCCCACCTCGGATGCGTCAACCTCCACAATAAATGGCTCCTCTTGGTTGTGCTGAATCAGCACGGGGGCCGAGATAAAGCACTTCTTGAGGGTCTCAAAGGCCTGGACGGCCTCAAGGGGCCAATGGAGGACATCAGCACCCTTGCGAGTAAGGTCCGTAAGAGGCTTAGCGACGAAGGAGAAGTTGGCAATAAATCTCCTGTAATAGTTGGCGAACCCTAAAAAACACTGTAACGCCTTAAGGGAGGCAGGTTGGACCCATTCCGCCACAGCCTGAACCTTGGCAGGGTCCATGCGGAATTCATGAGGAGTGAGGATTTGCCCTAAAAATGGTATCTCCTGTACCCCAAAGACACATTTTTCAGTCTTAGCAAACAGATTATTCTCCCGAAGGACCTGGAGCACCTTCCTGACATGCTCCACGTGGGAGGACCAGTCCTTGGAAAACACCAGTATGTCATCAAGGTACACAACAAGAAAATTACCCAGGTAATCTCTCAGGATTTCATTAATAAAATTCTGGAAGACAGCAGGGGCATTACACAACCCAAAGGGCATGACCAGGTATTCGAAATGACCCTCGGGTGTGTTGAACGCAGTTTTCCACTCATCCCCCTCTTTGATGCGGATAAGGTTATATGCCCCCCGTAGATCGAACTTAGAAAACCATTGGGCTCCCTGAACCTGATTAAAAAGATCCGGAATCAAAGGAAGTGGGTACTGGTTCCTTACGGTGACCTTATTCAGGTTACGATAATCAGTGCACGGCCTAAGACCACCATCCTTCTTCCCCACGAAGAAGAAGCCAGCACCTACCGGAGAAGTCGAGGGGCGAATGAAACCTTTGGCCAGGCATTCTTGGATATACACCCTCATAGCTTCACGTTCAGGACATGAAAGATTAAATATCCTACCCTTAGGAAGCTTGGCACCAGGCACCAAATCGATGGCGCAATCGTAATCTCTATGGGGGGGCAACACCTCGGAGGCCTCCTTAGAAAACACATCGGCGAAGTCCTGAACAAACTCAGGAAGCGTGTTTACCTCCTCCCGGGGAGAAATAGAGTTAACAGAAAGACATGACGTCAGGCATTCACTACCCCATTTGGTAAGCTCCCCAGTATTCCAATCAAACGTGGGATTATGCAACTGCAACCAGGGAAGACCTAATACCAGATCAGACGATAATCCTTGCATCACCAGTACAGAGCACTGCTCCAAATGCATGGAGCCAACCAGGAGTTCAAAAACAGGAGTATGCTGAGTAAAATAACCATTAGCAAGGGGAGTTGAGTCGATACCTACTACAGGGATAGGATAAGGTAAATCAATAAAAGGCATCTTTAGAGACATAGCAAATTCCACAGACATGATATTAGCAGATGAGCCAGAATCCACGAAAGCACTGCCCGTGGCAGACCGGCCAGCAAACGAGACCTGAAAGGGAAGCAAAATTTTATTGCGTTTCACATTAACGGGAAATACCTGTGCGCCCAAGTGACCTCCCCGATGATCACTTAGGCGCGGAAGTTTTTCCGGCTTCTTATTCTTGCGCCTGGGACAGGTGTTCAGTAGATGCTTGTCGTCCCCACAGTAGAAGCAGAGACCATTCATTCTGCGAAACTCCCTACGTTGTCGAGGGGACATGGAGGCCCCGAGTTGCATAGGTACCTCCGAGTCCTCCGTGGAGGGGCGAGGAGACGGGACCTCGGGGGGGATCGCAGAAAAGTCAGAGGGGAGCACATTGAAGCGTTCAAGCTGACGTTCCCTGAGACGTCGGTCAAGTCGTACTGCTAGGGCCATAACCTGGTCAAGGGAGTCAGAAGAGGGGTAGCTAACAAGCAGATCCTTCAGGGCGTCAGATAATCCTAACCTAAACTGGCACCTTAGGGCCGGATCGTTCCACCGAGAAGCTACGCACCACTTTCTAAAATCAGAACAGTATTCCTCAACCGGTCTCCTACCCTGACATAAGGTCACCAGCTGACTCTCGGCTAAAGCAGTCCTGTCAGTCTCGTCGTAAATGAGTCCGAGGGCAGAGAAAAAACGATCAACAGAGGAAAGTTCAGGGGCGTCAGGAGCCAAGGAGAAGGCCCACTCTTGGGGCCCTTCCTGGAGTCGGGATATGATGATACCCACCCGCTGGTTCTCGGAACCTGAGGAGTGGGGTTTTAGGCGGAAATACAGTCTGCAACTCTCCCGGAAGGAGAGAAACGTCTTACGGTCCCCTGAGAACCGGTCAGGTAACTTGAGGTCGGGTTCTAGAGGTGAGGTGAGGGGTACTACTAAAGCAGCGTCACCCTGGTTGACCCTCTGGGCCAGGGCCTGGACCTGTAGGGAGAGGCCCTGCATCTGCTGGGTCAGGGTCTCAAGGGGGTCCATGATAGCGTCAGCGTAGGAGAAATGGTAGACTAGGTAATGGCTTGTAATTATGTAATGGCAGGAAGGAGGTGAAGGGAAAGTGAGCCCTAATCTACCCACCGCCCTGTCCCTGCCTACTTGCAACGACCCGCCCTAGGCGACGGGGTACAACTGGGCGGCGGTCCCTACGCTGTCTAAGTGCACGGGAGAACAAACAGGGAACACGCAAGGGAAGGGGCAGTAGCCACGGAACGCCGCGAGGAAACGGAGCGGTGAATGAGTCAGTCAGGATCAGGATGTAGTGGAGTATACAAACGTGAGCACGGAGAAAGAAGCAAGCCAGGGGCAAAGCGAAGCAGGTTAAGCGGAACTGCAGCAAGGCAGAAGCAGGCTGGAGCAAGCAGCAGTGAGGCCAGGAATCCAGAAGAATTACAAGCACTGAGGAAGAGAACACGGCAGGTAATAAAGGACAGGGGGCGGAGCTAACTCCGACTGACCAGGCCGCGATAGGCTCTCCCACTCCTGAGCCTGCCACCCTGGTTGGTGGGAGATGGTGTCAGTCGAACAGGTCTGGCCTCAGGTGTGGATTGATTAATCCCAGGAGTATACCTAGACGTAGTACCTGGCAGATCCCTAACAACCAGACAGAGTGTCTGCTTTGGAACAGAAAGTAGATCTCTGGCACCAAAAATTTGATGATATGGAGAA